>NC_072733.1:27009303-27371148 GCF_026930045.1 Uloborus diversus | reverse complement strand
ATCCCACTAAATAAAAATTCCTCTGCAAGCTGTTCCACTAATCACCTTTAGCAGACAGATGTACCATAAAAAAATCGTAAATTTTCTCATCTAGAATTTGTCTATTTTTCATGTTCTTTTTGAATAAATAGTTAATATAAAGGATTTTACTGAATGCTTAAACACTTTTTGGAACTCTTTTGGTCAGAGTGGGAGATCCCACTTACCTTACTTTTTTCCCTAGTGGAGGTTGGAAACTTATGTTTATTCCAGATATATACAAAGGTAATAAACCAATTCAGTGACAGATGATTATTTAAAGGGTTGTGACTATTATTTGATTTTTATAGTTTAAAATAAATGTTTATGATGTTTTGCCTTACATTGGAATTTTACATGCTCAAAATTATTTAAAGAAAAAAAAACACTGAAAATGCTTTTTTTTTTTTGTAATTTTATTTCTTAAATCCTTACAACTTAAGTGTCTGGCTGCCCTAAACTGTCTGTTTGAATTTTAAAAAATATATTTTTTATTATTATATCTTTTAAAAGAATAGATTTTTAGAACTTTTTTTCGACATTAATTATAAACAAAGTAATAGCCAATTAAATATAGTAGAACCTCATTTTTCGGATCGCCAGATTGTAAACATCTACTTTGTAACCTTTTCGAAAAATTTATGTTCGCATTCATAATTTAAAATTATGTGTAGCAAGAACGTAATTATAAGTGCAGCAAACATTTGCTTTTTATTTTGATCTCTTAAAGATAAAGTGTTTGCCTGGCCGTACTTCATTCAAACCTCGCATGTGTTTGAATCTGAAGATAGTGGACCAATACGATCATTTATTGAGAAATGATGTGAAATATTATCTTTTTATATTTTAATTTCTTGTAAGTTTTAACCAATTCTATATATTTTTTTTTACAAAAAACGTTTTTTCCTTATAATGAAGGGTAAGTTAACTTATTTTAAAATTTGTATTGCTTATTACCTATTCTACCCGGATTTCTGACTATCTGGATTGCTTTTGGTCTCAAATTTGATCGGATAAATGAGTTTCTACTGTACCCCTAAGTGATATCATAAGAACCAGAAGTTTAAGTTAAAAGACCCCAAGACCAAGAAAAAAGAACATATATGTAAACATATTGACAAGTGAAACGTGTCAAAACAAGTCAAAACGTGTATAAGCTACTAACATGGCCTCAAAAACTGTCTAAAATATTAATATTAACATGAGAAATCTTAATATAAGTTTTCTAAAAGAAAAAAAAACACCATTTTTTCAATATTTTCATTTACATCAAATCTCATAACTTGAAAAGTTTTTTACCTATTAACCTGTTTCTTTCAAATAATGCTTTTCATATTGCTAGTTATGGTTTGAACTAGAATCTAAACTCTATGTCATTGTTTACAAAATTTTACATCTATTTAACTGAGAAATATTGAAGGATTTTTGGTGTAAAACCTGAATTTCAATCAAGTTGCATTTGTTTTTAAAATTTTGTGACTGCTATAAAACTTTTTGTTCAGAACACAGTAAGTAATATAGTAACTTACACTAGAAAAGATTTTCAAAGATATTGAGCTAAAATGAGTACAGAGTTTGATGTGAACTGTAACATCAGGTTTTATTTTTTGCTCAAATTTCTCATTTAAAAACACTTATATAAAACTAACTCTATATTTTTTGTTGGTTTTTCCAATCTGTAATCAGTCTTTAATGAAAAAAAAAATCAGTTGTTTGCTATTTAATTTTTTTTTGGCAGAAATGTACTCAGAATGTAAGGCTCCCCATGTGTTTATTTCAGTTTGTTGGTTTATAGATATTATATTGTTTACATATTTTCATACAATTGACTAGCTTTTACTTTTTCAGGTATTGCAAATGATGCTAAGAAGCTATTTAAACAAATTGACGCTACTGTAAAAACAGCCCCTGTTACGATAAGATCTCCTAATAAATCTCCTGTTAGTGAACGTCATTTGAGCTTTCATTCTCCAAATAAAGATGTTGATGTTATAAAATGTAGTGAACCTACTGAAAAAGAAGAAATTCATGTTGATACCACAGATGTTACACAGCGGTTTAAATTTTTTGAGAATTATTCTGACTCTCCAAAAGAAAGGAAGCGTTTTCAAATTACACCTCCTAGGGAACCAGTTAAAGAAGATAGTCCTGAAAGACAACCACCACATGATCCTAATGTTGTTCGGTCTGTTGATGTAGTAGATGATATACCCTCAACAGATACTGCACGTAGAATGCTAGATAAATTCAAACAGCTGGAAAAAGAAGCTCCTTCCGTTCCATCGGGACCAAAGCCATTGAAACGAATTACCCCGCCTCGTGAATATACCAAAGTAGATGAAAGTCATGATTCATCTCCTGAACCTGAAAGAGATCCAAGCATTATCCGATCAAGTTACAGAGTGGATGATGATATTGTTGTAGAGGCAGATAAAGCTAAAAGTTTAAGAGCTAAATTTGAAAATTGGGATACTGAATTAAGGGAAAACAGAAGAAACGAAGAAGAAGAAGAAGAAGACTTCCTTCCTCAAGTTGATACTACAAAAACTCTAAGGGCAAAGTTTGAAGCTATTAAAGAAGATACTTTAAAGCCCATTGAAAAACCAAAGCCAAAAGTGAATAGATTTATTGTAAGTATTTCACCTTTAGAGTATAAAAATCTCTCTTGAAATATTTCATTTTATGTTTAAAATAGATGCTCTTGTTGTTATTTGAATCAATTCTCGAATAAAATTTATGATTTTAAAAGAATATATAAATCACTGGAGCAATGATCAGTTCAAACTTACAAGCCTAAATACATCTGTGTTGAATGTTTTATTATTTTAAGACTTAGATATTGTCACCTCAAAACAATAGTTGAATATTTTACTGTTATTCCTGGGATTCGATGTCTTACTATTTGCTCTGAGACTATGTAATTTAGAGCCACCTGTTACACATCATACATTGGTTTTACTGTGCTTTATCATGAAAAACTTTTATTTGATAGGTTCTTTATTAACCTATTCCCTTTAGTGTTTGTTGAGGAAATAATGTCACAATAAACAAATTTTTAACCAATAGCATTAAAAAACAAAATTTTTAAAGGAGAAGTTTTTTTGAAAACATATTATAAAACACATTGAAATTACACTGCTCAGCAAAAATATATGCCTTTTTTAAATGCTTCTGACACCAATTTCAAAAAAATGACAATTTAAGTTTGAAAAAAAATCTATAATATTTAGGGAAACGATGAATGTAGTTCAATAAGAACAGGATCTATTAGTGCATCCTGAAATTCCCCTGGCGGAGGAATAACCACAGGTGCAACAAAGGGAGAACAAGCTCATTTTCTGTCAAACCTCCCAGAACCCGTGGTTTTATTATTACTGCCAGTCTTTATGAGGCAATTTGTATATATGCCAGGCAGGGATGGTGCACTTCCTAAAATGTCACAATGCCCTCAAAATGAGGTATGCTCTAAAAATTCCAATGGTGGTTTGCCTCATGAACAACCCCGCTCTTAATGAACTCCCCGTGTAGTGACTTATGATTAATTCATGATCCACTGACTAATTATATAAACAAGCAATAAAAAAGGATTTACAATCAAGGAGGTGAATTTATGCTTTAAAAGATAATTATGAAAAATATCTATTTTAGCAATCATGAGTTTTGTGCATAAACAGGTCCCTGGTTACCAGGCACATTTTTCCAAAATATTTTCTACACCAAGTCATTAAAAAAATTGTTTCGAAGATTTTCTTGTGAACATTTTCTGATCAATCCTTAAAACATTGCAATAAAATTAAATACTCAAAATTCATTCATGAAAATATAACTCAATAGCAAAAATATTTTCAAATACTTTTATATACCTTTAAAAAAAAAACTTGATACACGTTTTACGTTATTTATAAATGCCATACCACAGAATTAAAAATGAAGCTTCCAATTTTTATCAGTTATAAAGTTCATAATAACATGTACGGTTCATCATAATTTTAAAATTACATAAATTATTAAACTTCAAATAATATCATGCTAGTTTAATCATGCAATCAGTTTTTTGGAAAAAGTTATTTTTATACATGAACATATGACTGCTTCTGGAACGCCTGGAGCCGAAGGCTCCTAAATCCTCTGTATAATAATTTAAAATTAAAAAATGTTTAATGTTAGAGACACTTAGTAAAATTTTGAAAAGATAGATAAAATAATATGAAGTGAAAGCATAGGCCAATTAGTAATCTGATTGTACATACAGTGGAAGCTCAATTTTACAGTGTCCTTTTCATACGCATCCCGCTTCTAAAGACATTTTCTGTTGAAATATTCCAGATTTTACACCACTTTTTCAGAAAATCCACTTAATATGTTTTTCTTATAACAAATGAAGTAAAGTTTCCTGTACAAGATTTACATAAACTTTTTTACTGTATAAATTTGTTTCTTAGCTGTTTGCTTAGCTATGAATGAAGTTGTTGTTGTTGTCGGAATGCAACTGGACTAATTTTCTTTCTTTAGGAAAATATCAAATTTAAGCGGTATGCCGAAATTTTTATTTCGGCTCCCGATTTTACGTTTTCCTGCTTGGTGCAATATTTATCACTAGTCTGATGGAATATGTACAATTGGGGTTCCACTGTAGGTTTTTAATTAATTTTGCAACATTTTGTTTAATTTCGCCTTACCTTTTAGCTTTCTATTAGGCACGAGTATGTGTTTAACATTTAATATCAACTTCTTTCCACTTTTAAGTATCTTCATTTTTATAAGAACTGGAGTGAAATAGAAATGTTATGCTATTTTCTTACTAAACTCTTTAGCATGTTTTCATAAACTGATCTTTCCAGTGAGAAAAAAAATCATTTGCAGCTTGTTTAGAGCAGTCTAATCTTCAGATTCTCTTGTTTGAAATTCATCAAGTTCTTCTTAGTTGTGGAGTTGATATTGGGCATAATTTGTAACTTACTTCATTCTCAAGATCATTTTGAAGCTATACCGGGGCGTTTCATGGGAATGTTTACTGCTTAATTTCTTGCAAGTATTTTGCTGCATGTTTGATTTGCTTTTAAAATCCCTTTCTTCCAAAACAAAAGCAAAATAACTAACTTAATGTTCTCAGTAACATTACATTTATTTGCTTATGTCAGAAATTATGAACTAAAAATCCATTTTGGGAATTAGGAGATGAGATTGAAAAGCAAAGTACAAAGTTTACTTTGTTTTCTCAGCTTTCATTGTATTCAGCTTTTGCTTCTTTACTGGAGCTGTTTTCTGATATCTA
Organism: Uloborus diversus; assembly: GCF_026930045.1. Classification (NCBI taxonomy): domain Eukaryota; kingdom Metazoa; phylum Arthropoda; class Arachnida; order Araneae; family Uloboridae; genus Uloborus; species Uloborus diversus. The sequence goes on along the minus strand of NC_072733.1, from coordinate 27,365,855 downwards.
GCCTTCTTCTCAATTTGAATAAATGTGGCTAAGGATATGTGCATATCGTTGAGAGCATGTCTGCTAACTGCATGGAATATCAAAAGAAAAAAGGATGATGGCAGAAGATTTGCATGGCATGAACTAATTTTAAAAAGTTATAGTTAAACTCTATTAATTTGGTATTTCTTTTTAGTAAATGCCAAGAATTTCTGTAAATCTGAATGAAGTGCTACTGAAAGCGATCCATGGAGCATAAGTGTTGCTCAGTCATCCATCTATTGACTGAACTCTTGCTGTTTATTGATGAATGCTGCCTTGCTTATATATCAAGGTTTACTCTGAAGCAGGCAAATGCATTCCTCTTCCATGCCATCTGCCATGATGTAATCCATCAAGATAAACTGTTGATTCTTTTTGTTCAAGTTCCTTCATTAGGACTTATTCTGACACATGCTTCAAGTATAATTCCGATGCATCTGTAGCAAGCATTCAAAAGAGCTAATTTCGACAAAACGTTTTCTTTAATTGTGCCAAAATGTGTTGGAGTAGAGCTGTATTAATTCATTCTTTTAAAACTTTCTCAGATGGACTTACTTTCCAAAAAGAAAAATTTTCAATCAATTTTAGCTTTTTCAGTGAAGTAATAAAAGTACACAAAAATGCATATGTACAAATAATAATATTTTTTTCTGTTTATGATTTTAAAAAGTTAATTCTTCTTTTAAAAACAAAAAGAAAAAAAGCTTTATTTTTTTGTTCGTATTATGTGCTGTTATAATTTACATGCTCGAATCCTGAGGATAATCTTTATATGTTGTGGAGAAATAATGAATTGTACTGAAATGTGAGGTTTGCATTGATGTGCTGAATTTTTGAAACATATATAGTGTTTCATAATCAACTCTTACACATTTTTTGGCCTTTTTAAATTTTCTATTTCAGGAAAATATTTTGTGTTAATGAAATAAACTGTTAGTAGCAATTTAAGATACTGATGTTTGATTTGTATAATTTTTGTACACCTGGCAAAAAAAAATAAAATTTTTGAAAAAAAAAAAAACGTCTTCTCCTAATTTTTTGCCAAGAATTGGTTTTTGCCGACAGTTTTGTTTATTGTATTGACTAAAATGGATTTATTTAATTAAATAGAGAACTATAATGTGTGTAATCATAATGGAAAGCATCTTGAATACCACTCATTGGTATTTATAATTTACAGGGTTAGCATAAAAGAATATCTCAGTTTTAAAAATTTATTTTTCATAAACTATTACACTTAGCCCTATAAATGATACATAAAAATGAAGATCAACTGTCCAAGTTTCTTTTCACTCATAAATGTTCTATGTGTGCACCTTTCATAATGTGACACACATCTAACATACATTTTTTAGTGTTTCACTGTCAATTTTTCGTAATGCTACACATATGTGATTTTTGGGTTCTTGCAATGTTGAGGCAATAGTGGTGTATAAAGTCTTTAACGAAATTCCACAAAAAAAAATCACTTGGGTTTAGGGACCTGGCTGCTCAACACATAAAGGGTGAATCATCATCACCTGCACGGCCAATTCAGCATTGTGGAACATCAGTGATGCAGCAAAGTGGTACGTTATGTAGTTACGTCTGTTAAAAAAAACTTGGACAGTTTATCTTTATTTTTATGTATCATAAAAAATGGTAAGTGTGATAGTTTATGAAATAAAAATTTTTAAAGCCGGGGAGTTCTTTTATGCTAACCATGTATATTTCAAGCATATTGAAGCAAGAACTGTCAATAGTTTAATAAAGTCATCACCATATTTTAAAAGTTAATTGTAAATTTAAATGTTTGTAAAATAAAGTGAAATTAAAAATTGCCCTGGCAACAAGAAAAGCAATCAACATTTTTATGCCTATTTATAGAAGTTTGTCAATTGCTTAATGTTCTTCAAATGTAGCATACATGCCTAAAGCAGAATGATAGGAAATTATGTTGCGTATACTGTTAGGATTTTAAAAATCAGAATTCTGATAAAAATTTCTTTCATCAACACTTTTGACATTCTTTATATAACAAATAACTATTTTATTATTAATAAGCAATCATTTATGCTAATTTTCAATCAAATCTTAGTAAAAATATGTGCAAAATGCTCTGATTGAGAAACATGTTACAACAGCCAAAGACCAAAGACAGAAGTTTTATTTTGAAGCCTGAATTGATTATTTAATATTCATATTTTGTTAGAGTGTTTAGTGTAGATTTCGGTAAGAAAGCCCCTACTTTTTTATGAATTAGTTTTTTTTATTTTGTGATTTGTTTTTAATATGAAATTTAATTTTGATATTTATTTTCATATATAGCAAGAACAGACAGTAAATTCTACAGAAATGTGCAGCATTTGTGGAAAGAAAGTATATCCAATGGAAAAGATGGAAACCAGTGGAATGAGAATCCACAAAAATTGTTTCCGATGTGCACATTGTTGTTGCATGCTAAGGTAAACATATTAGCTTATTTCAAAATGTTTATGGTGAATTCAGACATACATTGATTCAGGCATATATTCTTAATTTATGCTATATAAGTGAGGAAATTCATAACTCTTTAATAAACTTTTGTTTTTCTTCTCAATTTTAGGTTAGAAAACTATACAAAGAGTGGAAGAAATTTATATTGCACTCCTCACTTTAAACAACTTTTCATTTCAAGAGGAAATTATGATGAAGGATTTGGTCGTGAACAGCACAAAGAAAAGTGGAATCGCAGCTGTAATAATACTCCTGTTCCCCGGGAAGTGCATGATAATGATGATATTGAATTTTCAAATGGTGATGTGCAGTGTTTGGAACAGACAGTATAGTAAATTATATGAAGAGGACATTGATCATGATTTTGTAAGAAACTGTTGATCATTGAAGGATCTTTCTGTATTAAAAATTGCAAGCATTTTGCTTGGACTGCATTTTATACTCTTTAAAAATTGTGGTTTTTAGCTTTACATGCATGAAGACTTTGCTTATGATCCTAATTGCTGGATACAATTTTGGTCCTTTTAAGTGCAATGATATGATTTTGTTGTTCTTTGTTTTTATGTTCTCAAAATTTTAACTACATATTTATACATGCTTGATTTGGCATCCATGATGCTTTTTCAATTGTGACTTTAAATTTATTCTTTGCAATATGTTGATTTTACCTTTTCAAAAAGAACTGATATTTACTGTAAGTACAGAAAGAACTATGTTGAGATATGTGTCTAGAAAACTACCTTGAACCCAAATGTAGTTAAATCTGTTTTTAAAGAAACATGCACATTGTGTTAATGTTGTACTTAAATTTTTATATTTTTTGTACAGCTTGATTATAGAATATTTTATAACTTAATGTGTGCTTATGGCATTATTTTTATGTCTTTTCCTATTACTGCCCCCCTCCCCCAGTGTTTACATTTACATTTAATTTCCAGTTCTGGTGCTTGTTTACCTTATTGCACAATTTTCAGTGTTGCAATTTATGTCATGTATGTTTTTAAATATTTTCTTACCTCTGTGAGGCTCCTTTACTGCTCAAAACTTGATCCCTAGTGTTTAATTATTTCATTATGATTTTCTGTATAAATAGCAAAGTATTTTTTACTTATGAATTCTAACCAGAGAAAACTATTTCAATGCTCTACTTGGTCTATTTTCTGTATTATTGAGTTTATAGTTTTTCTCTAAAAAGGACTGTAAGGAATCAAAGTCTCTGTTGCAGAAGCTTCAATACAGCAGTTACTACGTTAAATGTCACCTGGTCTTTAGGCCAGACTTTCTTTCAGGTCTTGTGGTCCATGCTGTTTAATTTGTTGAATGGTCATTTTAAGTCAGTTTTTGATGCCATATATATTTGTTGCAAGAAATTTTGTTTACCATTTCCTCTTGTGATGTCTTGATTAATTAATCTATAACTATAAAATTTTCTTTCCTAGTTACACCCTTTAATGTCTTATGTGGATGTTACATTTGAATCCAGTCACTTTTTCAGTTTGATTTTATCTTTCTTTTTTACCACAGGTTTTTTAATTCTTTAAATTACCACAGTTCTTTATCTCCACAGTTTTTTAAATTATTTGTGATATTTTTATGAAAATAGTCTTCACTGTGTTAAACATTTGATTTTCATTACATAATACATGAATTGCAAAACAATACCCCTTTTTAACATCATAATGAGCATGAGATCAAATTAATGGTTTTTGATTTTAAAATAAAATGTTGCAAAATGAAAGTTGTGTTGATTTCTACATTATTGTTGATTGCTTTAAGAATTCCTACATTTTGAAATAGCTATGCACTTCAAGTAAGCAAATGAGATTTGAGTACAATTAATGTTCTTCCACTTGCATCATTATCTGAAGCAGCAAGCTTTGTTATATATATATATATATATATATATATATATATACATTTTATATTTTATGTTTAATGTGTGTAAATTGTGACATTCCTCCAAAGATTGGTAAAGTAGTTTCTAAAAGTGATGTGGTAGATCACTATTAGAGTACAGCAGTGTATAAAATTTATGTTGGTCTGTGAAAAATCAAAAGGATGACTTTCAGTATTGAAAAATAAGCTTGTTTTGTTGTCAAAAACTAGGATTATTTTATGACATCTAGTCTAGTGTCAGGATATATGGCCAACTTGTTTTAATTTTCAACTTTTCTAGTACCTTCAGCATAAAACAGCTGCAAATTTAAAAAATTTTTCTTAAAAACTCTCACTAAGAAAGAAAGAACAAGCAACATAGGTCCATGAACTGATAGGATACTGTCGCTTGTAGAGATTCAACTGTCTAGTTTTCACGAAACATTATTGGAGAAGTAATTCACTATTACCATTCAAAAACAAAATATTTATTATGGCGAACAGGAATCATAAATTAAAATACAACAAAAATAAGTAAACTTTATAGCAGTTAAAATTTCACCTAAAGCTAAAAATGGTACAAGTAAATTCAAGAAGAATTTGTTATGTAAAACATGTCTGAAATGATTTTTTTTTTTTTTAAATTGTAGAATGGAAAGATTTCATGCACATGTAAGAAAACTTGATTGTGTATTTTCTTTTTTCCCTTGACATGTTTTGAAAAACATTTTTTAATCTAAAATGTTGAATTTTTATACATTTTTGTGATATCCATTTTTGAGGAATGATGAATCCTATGTAAACAATTTTAAATTTTGTTATATGAATTTTATATAGCAAATGAATTTTGAACAAAATGTTTTGACATTTTGTGTTAGTGCTGTTTCTTCCGTCTTCCTAAGCATTAAAATAAATTTCTCTTTTTAATAAAAGTTACTGACAGTTTTTAGGCACTCTAATGGAACACTGAACTTTTTTTCTTCCATTGTAGGCAAAATTTAAAATTTGGAGTGCCTATTAAAACCAATCTCATAACTTTATTATGTACAAATTTTCATTAAATTTTGTGCTTCATTCTGTTAGCATTTATTGTTGACATGGTAAAAATGAAAATATATTGGTGTACAGTACATTTGTTATTTGATTGCAAACATAATAAAAAGATCATTATCTGTTGTATATTAGTGAATACTGTTGCGATTTATTTGTAAGAAAGATTCATTAATGTATTTCCATTGCATTAAAACGTATTTATGAAACCTATCTTCTCTTTTGTGTAGATTAATTATGAGCACTAGAGCAACCAGAATACATTCTTGGGGTTTTTTTGGTCTTAACAGTTTTTTCATGTATATAAAATACTGTATCCAAATTGTGTTAAAACTGACAAATCTAGGGGGTTGCCTGCAACCCTCTCTCTGCCCCTGACTTTAAGTTTTGTAGAAATTTAGATTCAAAAAAAAATATATATATATATATATATCACTGCATCAATATATTTTCATTACATAATACAAACCCTTTGCTTTAGTAATTTCTAATATTTCATTTTTACAAGTTTTCAGACATTATTGAGTCTTTAGTTTATGTAAGTATTATTTCTAAAGACTAAAAGGAAAAGAAAATATATATATCTCACTAAGGAAGAACTAGAAGTACAAAAGTCATTTTTTCAGGACATTTGAAATGTGATGGGTCAGAAAGGAAACTTTTAACAACTAGCCACAAGGGGAAATCAAAGTGAATAATATCTGGTTTAAAAAATGAAAAATCCAAGCTCTGGTGCTTTTTAATCATTATTTTCATTTCTGTGTTTGCAATTTTGGAGTGAAGTGAGGGAAAACTGTACTGGCAGGTTAAACCGACCCCTCTCTTATTTGTGTATTACATACTAATATACAGAACGGGCTGTAGTAGTTCTGTCGCCCTAGGCAATATTGTTAAGTGTCGCCCCCTCCCATTGAATAATAATAATAATAAATAATATATTAGTAAAACAAGAATAATTGTAAAGTGCTCAAAATTAAAGTGAGTTTCTAGTCAAATTCCAACTAGGCTTTGCATATCCAAGCACTGGTACACACTTTAAATTATCTTTTTTAACATTAAAGTAGTGCAACTTATGACACTGAAACAGATATTAATAGTCTTAAAAGACTTTTAAGTCACGCAGTTTGCCACCCCAAAAATTAAATTGAATTCCTTGTTCAATTCCGAACTAGGTTTTGTATATCCAAACACTGCTATACAATTTTTTTTTTAATAGCATTGAAGCAGTGAATTTTATGATGCTGAAACAGATAGGGTAAGTGCTCCAGTAGCCGGCCACAAGGACATTTATAAATACAATTTGTATAACATAAAATCAGATATGATGCATTCCCGCATTCCTTTACCTGTCCCCAATTCTCATCCAACAACAGTGAAGTTGTAAGTAGGTTTTATTAAGTAGTAAGGGCTAAGGCATTAATACTTGAAATACACCACCAGTTCAATCAATTCCAGCTGAGGACTGGAGTTTCATGTTATTAGCACTCATCAGCCCAGCTTAGGAAGTAGCTGAGCTGGAATTGGAAAACCTCTTAAGGAAGCCGAGAATGCCAAACAAACTGGTAGCTAATACTAATATAGAATTAGCACTGACCACGGGCTGATGAGTGCTAATAACCACGAAACTGCAGTCCTCGGCTGGAATTGACTGAGCTGGTATTTCAAGTAAAAATTAATAGTTACCCCGCTTTGGATTAAGGTTATTTACAAAAATAATATTAAAAAATATATGTAGATGTTTTTTTTTCTTTTTCTTAACTTCAATTCTATTTGAAACCTATTTTTGAGGTCCATATATTTTTGTAAGCATTGCTAGGATTTTTCCGACAATATTTTGAATTTTTTTAAAAAAGGTTGAAGGCTAATATACAGCTGCATGTTCATTAACCTATTTTTTAAAACCACTGCCCAAACAACCAACAGCTCTCACCTCCCAGCTTTCACTCCCAGAGCTCTAGAGCTTGGCCCCTAATCCCGCTGGAGGAGGTCCTCTACAGCTGGGATACTACCGCTATTCTCTCCATCTTTGGTGAAGTCTCTCATTTTTCTCTTTGCTTGATCAATGGAACCGAGAACAACAAAATATCTTTTTTGGAAAAACTAAGGTTTGCGTGGATTTTATAATGCGCTGAATACTTTTTTTTTTTTTAGGTTAAAATGTTTGAAATTGTACATTTTGACGGCCATTGATTTGTTGTTGTCGTGTGCCAGCTAGGCTGGCATTTTGGGGTGTGCTGCTTCACTTTTTCAACTGTACCGTAATTTGGTGTGAAGTCCAACTTCTACAGTACACACATGCCATAAGGACCCATTTATAGGGTAGGCAACCATTCACAACACAACAACACATTCACTCAAAGAAAGGACAGGAGAGAGAAAGTACGTCCCTTGCCCGAGCCGGGATTCTAACCCGGACCTTTAGTCAAACTTCTCTAACCAAGGCAGGCGGCCATTAATAGGTAATCTCAATAATAAACAAACTCCTTATTCCTGAGTAGTATTTTGGGTAGCATTATCTTTTCAGATCTTAGAGAAAAATAAATTTGAAATTTTTTATCTTTTCTTTTTTCAAGTATTGTCAACTTTTAACAGAATTAAAATAAAATTGGCATCCCCCCCCCCCCATTACTGAAAAACTATTTCAATTTCAAGCAAAATATGCACTTAAATTCCCAACAGGGGGATTAAAAACTTCTCTCATAGTTTAACATTAAGAGGCCGCATCAGACAGATTCCCGGTTTTCGAATCCCTATGTTAACCTACGGGGCAGAATGTCTTCTCATTCTTACGATAGCTCATCGGGAAATTGAGATTTTCAAACTTTTCTTTTTTTGACCTAATCTGTGACGACTATAGAGTGCTTCTATTTTCGTGGTTTTTCATTAAAATAATTCAAAAATTTTTTATACAAACTTGAAGTTGAACTTAGAAAAGGTGAATTTTTGACGAACCAGGAGGAGTATTCGGATTTTTTAAAAAAATAGAAGCATAGCTCAGCTTTCTAAAGATGTTAAAATATTTTCGATAGCTTTAAGAACAACAGTAATCAAATAAATGGTGCGCCTATTCCAATTCACAAACTAAAAATTTCCATCCCCCTTTACGAAGGTACGAGATTCGCCTCTACGCAAGTGATTTATGGCCTTTTCGGGGAAACGGTCAGCACCCCACTTGTGGGCGTGTTTCTTCTCCACCTGCTGTAAACAGATCGACTGTCCTAAATAGCTGCCTGGAAAGCGTTTTTTTTCCTTCGCTTGAGAATTGCGAGGAAAAAACCTGGCAAATATAACGCTCTGAAATAATTTTAATTTTGCTTAATTTTTAATAAATAACTGCGGGTTTTTTTTTTTTTTGTAAAATTATGTAAATAAACACAAAATTTAAGCTTTAAAAGTATTTAAATCACGATTTAAATACAGTTGCAAAGCTTTGGGGGGGGGGGGGAGATTGAGAGTTTACGTGCTTCTCGCGATGGGATAAAATTAACTGATAAGGGAGAGGTATGCCGCAAAAATTTCTCGATATTGAAGGGATAAAATTCTATACTCCGTTTGTGACGTTTGAGGAAAAGGTGCATTTCGGGACGCTGTTAAGGAAAATTTTTGAAATTAAGTTTCAAAACTGCAATTTTAGGCGATTTCCAATGATCAGGTTCGAGGGCTTTCATTGGAAAAGTTTTCGAAATTGAAGTTCCAAAAGGCAGTTGTAGGCTAGCTTTGGTGTATAAAGGAATGAATTTGGATCGACGACATCCTTCCTCTCTCTCCTAGGATACTCTTCTATATTCTTTTATTTTTCTTGAATAAAAAATGTTGTAAAACCTTCCCCTACTTTCCAATTATGAAACTTTTAATTTTTCAAAATTATACTATACTCTCGATATCACGAATCGAAGGGACAATAAAAAAATTTCGAGACATTGAGATAACAAGGTCATAATCATAATATAATAACATTCTAAAAAAGTCACCATAGTTAAAAATAAGTGGAAACATGTAATGAAAGTTGATTTCGAGCTCCCCGAAGGAAATGAAGTTGGACTAGGAATTGCACCATTCCCTGTCTTTAAAAGATTTTTTCGTTCATCTCCCTTTTTTACGAAGGCGGATATAGGGTCAAAAGGTCCAACAAAATGGCGTGAGAAGGGAGCGAAAAGTTTTAGGTAGGTTTTTTGGACTTCTTAGGATTTAAATTTTCTGACACTCCCGAGCTATAGAATGAAAGTGAGAGTATATAAGTTTCTCCGAATCATTCCTAACCCCTGAGAGAAATAATGAAGGGAGTGAGAAATTTTTGGAAACATTCCTCGAGATGCTTCAAGACAATAAACTGCAGTTTTTCCGAAAAAAATATACAGTAGACTACCTTTATAACGCCGACCTGTAAAACGCAATTCTCTATAAACCACACAACTTTTCAGAAGTAAACAATAAGTTTTGAAGTTTAAAAAATCCCCCTGTTTTGCCTTGCAAACATAAAAATTGTTAGGAAAATTAAATTTTGAATCAGTTTTTCATCTTTCCATCATAATTCAAAGCTTTTAAACGAAAATTAGCATTCACAGTAAAATGAAAATACCAGATGGTTCTTGAAAATGCAGCTGTTATGAAAACCATGAAACTAACAGAAGTGCAGGATATTTCACTTTCTTGTAATAAAGAAACATATTTATTTGTGAATGACTCATTGTATAATTAGTGCTTTAATACTCACTACAGATAAAACTCATTCCGAAGGGCTAATATATAGATATATTTTGAATATTAGTTTAAAAATTTGTGAAATGACCAATATAACACCAAAACCTGTATAACGCAAAAACTCTGGTCCCAAGGTGTGCGTTATAATGGTCTTCTACTGTATTTGACTTTGAAAAATATTTGACATAACAAGGTTTTGATCAAAAACTCTTCGACACAAGAATGAGAAATAACATTAGATAAATGCTCAAAATCAAGGGGAAAAATAACTTCGTCATATCAAGGTTTTCAAGATATTAAGAGCATACTGTATTTTTATTTGTCCGAAATACAAACATCTGTGGCCCTAATAAGAAGATCGGTGGCAACTATGGCTCAATCATGTTAGCTTTCTTAGTAGTACAGTAGAACCTGCCACATCCGGATCAATAGGGCCGTTCACATGACGTTTTTCTACCTCGCATTTTCTCGCTCCGGCTCTGCAAAAACCCGGATCGAAAAATTCCTCATTCACATGTGAAAAGCTGGTTTATCCCAGAGAGCGGATTTACCCAGCATCCTTTGCGCAAATCCTGAATGGAGGAAGTAAACCGTCACAGTTGGCGCAGTGCATTCTGGGTAACAACCCGGCTTTTCTCCTACCCCCAAGCAGGAGGAAAAAAATTCCAGCATTTCCCCAGCAAATAACCGGCTTGCGGTCGAAAGCAGGGTTTTTCCTGGGTCGAAAAGCGTCATGTGAACGGCGCTAATGTGGCGACAGACCAATCCGGATATCAAGACCGCACTTAAAAATAGCTGTATTATAGAGTTTTCAAGCTGTATTTCAGCTGTATTTCTGTTCTTATAAACAAAATTTAAAGTTTTAAACGTTTATAAACTTAGTAGTATGTACATACAATATGTTCCACAGAAAAACAAAAGGTTACACAATTTATTTACAAAAGTTACACATCACAGTTATAGTATTAACAAAAATTTACTTAGTTTTTGAAAAAGTTGGTTATTTTCTGCTGCTTTCCACACTGTACACGTTTTTTTTTTTTTTTTTTTTTTTGAAGCCATGTCTCTCATCCTTTTTAAGAGCATCATGTCACTTGCACAAGTATCTTCTTGACTTTGAACGTAGGACAGCAGAGCCTCGAACGACTTGAAAGCTTCTGAATGGCTCATTACGTTTACGACCGGATTTTTGTCAGTGCTTTCATCCCCTTCGCTGTCTGAGTTTTTATCATCATTCTTGCACACTATGTTTAATATATCGCCGTCTGTTAATTCGTTCTGTTCGTCTGCACTCAACCACTCGTTAACATCGTCTTCCTAAATTTTTTCACATCCCGGCAGGTTCTTTACCAGTTCAGCAATCTTGTCTTCGGCCGAAGTTTCATTGCTACCTTCTTCTGGTTTCTCCCCCGTAGATTCATCAGATGGTTTGGGTAACTTCCTCCATGACCTTATCATTGTTATTGGTTTTATGTCGTCCCACGCTTAGGCCACCCACATCACCTCATCCAACATGTCCACTTTTTTTAGAGTCTCTGTAACGTTTTTTCCTTCATCCATTCCAGCAATCAAAACCGTCAGTAACTTTCGTCGATAGACACGTTTTATAGATTCTATAACACCTTGGTTCATAGGCTGACAGAGGGATGTCACATTTGGGGGCAAAAATAGACACTTTATTTCGCCATTCGTCTCTTCTTTCGGCCGTCGCAGAGTTCGAAAGAAAGAAATACTTTGACTTTTTCTTACTCAAAAATTGAAAATTTGTTCCGCGAACCGTCCGAATATGGGGAGGTCCGGATGTGGCAGGTTTTACTGTATTTAAAAAAAGCGAGGCTTGCCATTGTTTTCCAAAATGTACATTTTAGTTCGGTTATTTTAATAGCAAATATTCTCGGATGTTCCTAAATAATATTAAATTTGACTTTTATTGTTATTATTATTTTTTGAAATTACACAGTAAAAAGTATTTTGTCAGTTTTACTCATTTAATTTTTTTAAATTTTAAACATTGCGAAGGTTTACACTTTACAATCGACCCTTCCTTTAAAAGTTAGACCCGAGGGGGGGGGGGGGGGAGCGACCATTAAATATCTTGTGTGTGTAATAAAGTACCTGCCATTATTCAAAATCACAATAGAAAACTTTGTGCTTCATATGCTGGCCATGACTGACTGTAGAGCAGATAACTGGGAGATTTTCCGCCGCACCTTCGTAATACCTGCAGAGAAAACGCACCCTTTTCCTTAAAAAAAAAATGCTTTAAAAAACATAGAAACAGCTTTTGTGGACATAAAAAAAAAGTTTTGCACGGGGATTTATTTCAGGCATCACTTTCTAAAACCTTTTCCTATATTTTTGAACAAAAAAAAAAAAAAAAACTGTCCCCCTTCGTTTGGTATTAATAACTCGTGCAACACATTGAAAAAAAATATTTGATTATGAATTGGATTATTTTGTTTTTTGGATTTTTTTTTCTTTTCCTTTTCTTCAGACTCTAGGTGGCGACAGATAATTTTCTAATTTTAATTTGACATTTTGCGCCCCTCAAAGGTATTTTCCGTGCAGGAGCAGGGACTAATGGAGCTTTAGTCTGGCCCTGTATGTGTTATACCCTTTATGGAATTCCACTGAAATGTTCTTTAGGTTAAAAAATTAGGATAGCTTACATGTGTTTATAAAACTGGGGAAATAGGACATAAGTCTACAAACACAAAAAGTAACAATTAAATAAAAAGCCTTTCTTCATATTAAAATGTACGCTTACAATAAACTGCAGTGCAGGACTATTGCCAAGACACACAATGTTAACATCAAGGCCAACTAATGACAGTGACAAGGATTTTTATTAAACGATGACTACTTCAAACTTAACATATAAATTTGAATAGACTTCAGTATTCTATCATACTTGAAACAACTGGTAGGAGTATTTTTTTGAAGAAATGTGAACTCTGCAATTGACAAACTCAGATTAGCAGCACCATGTAATGTAAGGGGGGGGGATACTTCTGGTCCTTTGGAGTTCAGTGCAAAGTTTCACATGAATTTTTTTTAGGAAAACAAATACAAATTTAAAAAAAGTAAATAAAGAAAAAAAGTGACAAAAAGATTTTTGTAAGGTTTCAAGCAGTGTAATTCCAAGATGAATTTTATTAAATGTTTTTTATGCAAAATATTTACTAAAAAGCATGTAGGGCCCAATAACATGCAAAATATGTCAGTTTGAATGATGTAATAATAATAAAAAAAAATCACACCAACTGATCAGTTTTTTCAATAATAAAAACTTTTATTATTATTAAATATGCCTTATATAAATAGAAACAAGTTACATTCCAACAAGATGGATAAGATTCTTAAGTAAGATAATAAATACAATGTTTAAGCAATTTTCCTTAGGTGAGAAGAAAAAAAGTAAACAGTTAATGCGATCACTGTTAAATGCAAAATTATGAATTTATATATCATGATGCCTACCAGTCAAGGCTGTGCTACCCTCATAGCCAAAAAGAGGGTACATTATTTTTTCTTCCAATATTTTCTTTCCAACAAATTGTAAGATGTACAGTAGAAATAAAAATATAAATTTATATTATGATGGAAATATCAACTGCAAGCATATCAAGAGCTATTCCTGGTTACATTGAGCAATGTGTTTGTAATTCATAAAATTTCTATTGGCTGCCATCTCTCCAGTTCAGCTAAAAACTAGTAGGGTAAATTCTTCATATATACAACTTAAAAAAAAAAATTAGAAATGAGTAGAGACGCATTTGAAAGTAATGCATGTGTTGGCGCCAATATTATCATTATCACTTCCGAAATACTTACCGCTGAGGATATTGTTTAACTAAAATTCAAGCAAAGATTTATAAATTTGTAATCTAATCAGCTGAAGATCAAGCTAAAGCAGATTACAAACATGAGAGCGGCTATGATAAAAATTAAAGTGAAAAATTTATAGCTGAACCATCCCCAATATACTCAACAGCTTTAAAAAGAGCAGAAAACTTTTAAAAAATTCCAAATTAAAGGTGAAAATGACACTTTTTGGGTCATGAGTATTCTCTAAAGAATAGTGAAACAGGAAGTAATACAGTTTAAAGCAAATGATCCTACTTTTAGGTGAGGTACAAAAATTTCAAAAATAAAAATAAAGCAAGTATGTATGCATTTTTATGATTTTTCATGAACCCATTTTTTACAAGCACTCGGTTACAATGAGCAAATATTAGGGGTCTCTTCCGGATTTGCACAAGCAAGTTTGACTGAATTACTAATTCTCATCTGAGTGCATATGATGTCAGTAGGCAGTGTTGTAGTTATCATGCATTAGTACACCAACAATTTATAATCTACCTAAAAACATGCTTCACATGTGTAACATTTTTGAAAATAATTTTGAAGAAAATGTTTTGCATTTGTTCACAGCTGGTTCAAACCCAAAAATGCACATTCAATATACAATTGGGGAACAAACAATAAACTTATAAGTTTACCAGCCTTTAGCCTGGAACAAGGTAGGCACAATGAATTTTTAAAATAGAAAATAAATAGTTAAAATCTTTCAGTAAATGCTTGATGAATAGTTAGTATATATCTCATCAATATCTACTTTTCCAAAATTTCTATATAAAATTCAAATGAACTGAAACATAGTCAGCTCATCTTGACAATATATGATACAATGACCGCTACAGAAGGTCAAGGAAAGTTCTAACAGGCAGGAAATGATTTACGATATTTTGGGTAACATCCATGTGATGTCATAATGATGTGATTCCATGGTATACATAAAAACATTTGTTTCGACCAATATTAAAACCATATGCATATGTACATATGTGAAAGTAAGAGATGAAAGACCTTGCCAAATACCACTGAAATCAAGGAATTTCCCTTGATGTGGACATGATATACTGTATATATGAATCATATCATGATCATATATATATATATATATATATATATATATATATATATATATATATATGAATTGATCAATAATCTTCATTTAAGAATTAACTTAAGAACTTTTAAGATAATAAATCATCACAAGAAAACATTTCAAAATTGAAAAGATGAATGATTGGACACTTTTTTTTACAACTAAGCATTTTTTATGTTATATGATTAAAGAGGGGAAAAAAATTAACAATGTTAGTAATGAAGTAAAAATAAATATGATTAAATTTATTTGTAGCAAAATAGAATTTTACTGCACATATAGAATTGAATGCAAAAATCATAAGAAAATAAATTTAAATATGTCTACAGACTGTGCTTGAAAATTTTGCAAATGATCACACAAGATTAAATTTATGAATTTGTAAGCAACTGGATGCATGTAAGTTACTGTAACAATTGGTGCTAATAATAGTTAAAAAATCAATCTAGTTACTCTAAAAAGCTACAATAAGCTGTCCAGCAAACTTTTAAGTCTGTTGAAACAACATTAAAAAAAAAAAAAATTCTACACTTTTTTCATAAAAGCTTTTTCCCGATCAGAAGTTCTTGCATCAAAAATGCATTAATAAAAATTACTTCACACTAATGTCAATTTTTGTTTTTTGACTTTTTTTAAACCTTTAACAAATTAATGCTTTATTTGTGCTGAACTTCTTTACAATGACAGCAGACAAAATAATTGCATTATAAGTGAAGGATTAAAAACTATGTTACAATTTTATGACTTATAATTAAAAACTTCCCAAAAAATCGTAATCAATTTCCTTAATTACATAAAATGCAATTTATATTTAAGAAAACAATCGTTTTATTTAAATGTTAAATTTAAGTACAATCAGTATTTCTTAACAGAAATACAAAACAAAATAAAATGCAAGCACACAGAAATGAAGAAAAACAAAGTATGCAATTTCTCAATTATTGCACAGGATTTTTTTTTTTCCAGAAGATCAGCAGTAGTGATCCAAATACTTTCAACACCTATTATCACTCTTGAAGAAGGTGTGACATTTTACTACTTCAAATCCATAGAATGCATTCTTAGTGTGAAAACTTTTCGAACTTGCAACTTTCAAAGTTGCAAAATCAATTTCACAAATTTCTTGATATGTGGCAATGGCCCTACTGTTGAGAGTTTTGAGATTGGTGTAGAAATCTGAAAACTCTTGCTCAGTTACAACTGGAAAATAGCTGGGACAACTCTAACACATTATCAATTTTACAAAGAATGGATGGCCGCACTTTGAGAAGGTGAACATATGCTATCACTTTCTACCACTGAATAAAAATATGTATAAAATGAAACGAAACCAAAATTTTGCTTCAAATTTTGGATAATTCATTGCATGTTATAATGCATTTATGAAACACATTATAGGTGTTTAAATTCAGCATATATACAGTAGAAACTCGATTAACTAAAGGAATTGAAACTGCACCAACTTTTGGTAAATCATAATTTTTGGAGCCCCACTTTGAAATTAGAACTTCCTTGCTTTTGGTACATTTTTCTTTGAAAAAAATGTAAAAACATTTATTCTCCAGCCATTAATGAACAAATTATTAAAAATGAAATATTTTAATGACTCTAATCTGCCCTGAAATCGGTTTCCACGGAGAAAATACCCTCCTAACCCATGGGGAAAATATCTAAGCCCCCCCCCTTACAATTTTGCATATGGGCGCCTTTGGCTAAGAGACCTTTGAAGTTAAACTTTGCATTTAAACACATACATATTTGCAAAGCAACTTATAAATGAGATATTTTTAATTATATTACTATAATTATAAACAATAAATATCCTTCAAGCCGGAAAATGCAGTGCACATTTAATAAGACATAATGCAGTGAATTTAAGTTGTTGTTGTGTTGCCAATCATGCAGTTAATTTAATTTTTTTGATTATAAAAATGAATACGTAATGCAGATATAATTACTTTACAACAATATTTCACTTTCATTCAAGCACCCTTTCAAGTTTAATAGCATTTTAAAAATTTGAATCATCTAGCATTCAAGAAATTTACTGACGGGCTTGAGAAAAGGAGGAGAGGAGAAGTGAGAGAAATGTACAAATAATTTGGTTCCGGCAACAAAAAATGGTTGCCTCCAATGAGCTTGAAGTGAAATAACAAACTTAAAGAAAAATGAAATTCATGGAAACCGACTTTGGTTAAAAGAGTTTTTGACAATCGAGGTTCTACTGCATTAAAAAAAAACTTTCTTTTCATAAAAAGAGTTTTACTTAGTTTAACATTTCTTTCAGGGAAACTAAGCAACAAATAAGAAAATTTAATAGATACTTGAATTGAATTCATAAGATATACTTTCTAAAAACTTGCAATAGCAAAAACGATAGATAACAAAACAAAATAAAGTAACAGAAAAATGAATTTTAAATGTCCATGCATTTTTTGAACAACTACAATTTCACAATTTTAGTGGTTGTTTGTTAAAAAATCATGCCTTTAAAACACATCAAAGAAAAATAGAAGATTTTTATTAACAAAAATAACAAATTAATCATTATAAGACACATAACCCTTATAACAAAGAAGTTTTGAAACATAGAAATCTTGTGATTAATATTTGTTGATTAAATAAACTATTTTTACGATAATAACTAGAAGAAAAAGTTATCACTGGTATATAGCAAAACATTCTAAAGGAAACATGTACCTTACTTGCAATATTAAAAAGAAACTTAGCCAAACTAATACATTGGAATACTCATCGTAGAAAAAATAATTGCATGCATGATTTTTAATGATTTCTACTAATTTTGTGTAACAAAATTAAGTACATATTGTAGAATAATGGCTGAAAAAAGTGCCAAAAAGACACAAATTTCTAGAAACAAATGCATAACTGTTTCCATCTAAGAAGACACTTCTGAGACAGCAACAAAAGGTACAAAGACTTTGCTATCATACTTTTCCTTTAACACAAACAAGTTTTTCATCAGCAGGGTTCACACTAGGATGTAGGATTGAGCAATCCCCAAAATATTTTCCAAAATCCCACACAACAAAAGTCCATCTGCATGTAGTTTTCATAACAGTCCCCACTTAACATTTTGGTCAATATGAGAAATTTCACTTTAGATTTTTGCCAAGTATGAACTTTGGAATCAGAGTAAATTTTGACCGTTTTACTCCGCACTCCATAGCACAGCAGAGATAATGCTTTTGTCACAAGAAATATCAATAGTTAGAAAATGAACACATGCATTTTTTCAACTCCCCCATTAGCTCTTTTCTAGATTTGTTCTTTTGAGATTGAAAAGAGAATTCAGTACTGCTCATAAGTTACTATGTAATTTCTACTTTTTCATTCGTTTACAGAAATTCTCATATCTTACGGATTTTTTAAATTTAATAGCTGAATAAAGATAAAAATTAGCATATCAGCAACATCATTATAGCTGATTCACTGCAGTGGAAGGTTTTATAATTTCTTTTTGCATGAGCAAAGGCTATCCTCTGATTTTTATGGTACATATAAGATGAAATATAACTAAAAGTAGTTTTATTCAAAACAGATAATGAGAAGTTTTTAAACGCATGCAAATATTACACAAAGAAAAGCCAAACGGAAATTACGAGGATCAATTGAATTTTATTTTTGGATGATTGGAAAGATAATTTTCATATCACTTATGATTTCTAAATTATGCAATTCATCTAAAGTTCATGTTTGTAAATCATTTGAAATTTTAAAGTGTAGATTATAATGCAGTTCTGAAGGTAAAATATAATATAAAAATTATTATAAAGAATGCATTTTCCTTTTACATTATTGAATTATAGATTACAGGACATAAGTTTAATAATTTGTAATAAACCCATTAGCTATAACTCTACTTTAGCTACAGAATATACCATTAGGAACATGAATTTAAAGAAAATAGGGAAATAGAACATTTTAAAAAGAATGCATTATATACAAAAATCATTTGCATTTGATGCTTTTTGAAGTGGAAATTACTGCATGCAGTCATTTTCCAATTCTTAAATAGAATGTGTATATTATATACAGTCCTAATACTTAGTAGAAATTCATCTTGAAAAAGTTTGATGTTCAATGTACAGTATATATATTCAATTCCAATAGTTCAATGTACATTTACCATAGTTCATTTTCAGAATCTGTAGAATCATTTGGTACCATCATATTTTCAGACCACTGAGTTTCTTGATCTTTTAGATTGATTGGTGGTGATTTAGGAGTTTTTCTTCGAGGACTTGTTCTAACTTTGTAAAACTCTTCTATGGATAATAGCCTTATTCCTTGAGCAGTCAGAATTTTCCCATGGCGGGTTTTGAGATGACGTTTGTAAGTATTCCTTGTTTTAAATCTATTGAAGAACAACGAAATAAGATCATTTGTGATGCACAATTTTTGCATAATATTATTTGATTCAGTTTTTAGTAACAATTATTTTAATCAGATAGATATACAAGATGGTAAATAATACATTGTAACGAAATACAAGTCATGGTGCCCACCTAGGTGCGGTCATGGCACAGACTGCACCATTAAAATTTTTAGGGAGGTGTTTTGATAGATATTTTTCTTTTTGGGGGGTCTTTCTATTGGGGGCCTTTGTGATATTTATAGGGGGTGCGCCCTTGCTTCTGAAGGAGGGGGGGGGACCCCTGATACAAGTCATACATTAAAAAATATTTCCTTGGAAAAACATTTATAAGTACACATTACTAATTAAAAATGGAAAACTTATGTGGGTTATAAGGTAGAAAAAGTGATTAGAACAGCACTTTTTGATGGAAAAGAGTTAAATATCTACACCTGATAGCACAAAAAAAGTAAGCAGTTGCTGAATTACTAAAGTTTATGAATAATTAAAAAACAGCGTAATTTAAGACGGCTCAGACCAGTCTGACTTTTTATCATGCGCGGAGGCTATTTATACATCCTAGAGAAGTTTCGACAAAATTGGAAATGCTTCTCGATATTTCCTTTTTATTCCATTCACAAATCTTAGTGTGCAGAAATGGAGGGGACATATACTTCATTCAAATGCAAGGGGGATGTATATTCATTACAAGAAACTATTTACAGGTTAAGTTACTACAATAATTTTCAGATGAAGAATAATGGAATAAACACCAAATTTAGCCAGATTACAACAAATTAATCATAAAAATAATTAGTATTTACAGAATTTGTAACATTATATACTACTTCCCACTTGGGGACAACCCATTTAAATTTTGTTCTAAATATATTTTTTGAACCTAGTGTTTATATATGGGTTCTAACTCAACACATTGAGTTTATTTTATTTCAACAAGCTATGATGCCTTTCACCCCCCCTCTACCACAGAACAGCAATTTGAGAGAAGGAGGGAATAGTGCACCCCCTGATTTACATACAGTCAACTCTCAATAACTCGAAGTCTCAAGGGATCGGCTGAAACGTTCGAGTTATGGGATGTTTCCACAACAATCTCAAGAATTTTGGACCCAATAAAAACTTTGAGATAAAGGAATATTTAAGTTATAGGGTCTGGTGGGGGAAAGTGGTCAATGGGGTAAAGGGGTCATTCGTCAAAGAAATGGCTGTAGCTTGGAAATAAATGTTCGTATGAATGTGAAAATTTTATTATCGAGTAGGGCAGTTAGAAACTATGTTTTGAATACAAAATTTTACAACTGGCAAAATTTAATTTGGTAAACAAAAATATTTTGTGTGAATATGAAAAGTTTTAAAATCTGAACACCTCTTTTAACTTCTTTGTGAAATTTTGTTTGTTATAATTATGAACAGATTGACTACATAGGAAGCTTCCTACATGTCTCAAGAACTCATTAGCAGTTAGCTGAATCTATTTTAGATAATTTTTTAGAACAATTTAAGTAAGATGGGGTAAAGTGGTCATAATATTAGGCTTACCCAATATTGTTCTTCTAATATCACTTAATCGTTAAGTATAAAGGCAGATATAAATTAAATATTAATCTCACTTAATATGTATTGTTTTTACAGTAAACGGGGTTAAATAAATGAGTATATGCGTATGCATAGGCATATACTCGTAGGCACGTACATAGACGTATTCGCATAAATGCACCAATAAATACGTATATGGGTATCTACAAGTATTTTTAATCTATATAGATAGACATTCGACTGTACACTTATACACTCACTTATACTCGTATATATATATATATATAAACACTTATATATTCAGGTAGACACGTATACATGCTTACGTACTCGAGTAGACACTTACATACAAGGATACAAGCATGTGATATACAAGTGTACAGGGTGAGTTTAAACTTTTTTGCTAATTATTAAAAGGTGTTAGAAGGGAGGATAAGACGCAAGAATCATAAGGAAGATATGGTCACAAACGCAATGCTGACGGGCAACATGCACGCAAAGAGAGAAACTGATAAATACAAAACAGGTCACAAATTTATATTCAGTAAATTACCGCCCAATAGCCAGGGCCTAAAGCAGAAATTCATAAAATACACCGCCAGCTCAGTCATTTTCAGCCGAGGACTGCAGTTTTGTGCTTATTTGCACTCATCAGCCCGGCATAGGAAAGTGACTGAGCTGGAGATGGAAAACCTCTTAAGGAATCCAAGAGTGCCATACAAACTTGTAGCTAATATAGAATTAGCGCAGACCAGACGAGTGACCGAAACAATGGTTCGGTTCAGCTCGAATATTGAAAGCAAGACTTAGTATATTCAGTAAATTATTGGGCAGTGGCTTCCTTAAGAGGTTTTCCATCTCCATCTCAGTCACTTTCCTATGCCCGGCTGATGAGTGCTAATAAGCATGAAACTGCAGTCCTCGGCTGGAAATGACTGAGCTGGCGGTGTATTTTATGAAGGTCACAAATTTATTACACAAAGACAATTTTACATAACATTTTAGGTCTCAAGAAAGTTTTAAAGCGACATGAAATGTGTGGCCTGCAAATGTATTACATGTGCGTTGCAATAACAACGCACTTTCTGTTGCAATAACGAGACTTTTGAAAAACTTTCATCAGTCCCTGCGCCTTTGTTGCGATGCTTGTATTGGAACTAATACAGGCCGTAACTTTTAACAACTGCTCTAAATATTTTTTAAAAACTGAACTGTTTGGTAAAATTATCTTTGTGCAATGAATTTGTTATTTGTTTTGCATCCATCAGTTTCTAGCTTTGTGTGCATGTAGCGTGTCAACGAACGTAAGTTCCTGATAATTTTTTGCTTCTTGTCCTCTCCTCTCACAGTCTCACACCCCTCAGATTTTTGCCCAAAAGCTTGGATTCACTCTGTAGGCACACATGTATATAAGTTTATATATTCGTGTATACATATATGTACTGGTGTATACACGTTAATATACGTATATACGTCTATGCAAGTATACATACGTATATACTGGTGATTCACTATATATATCTATATATATATATATATATATATATATATATATATATATATATATATGCGAGTAGACACGTACAAACACGCACTGGATGTGTCCACGAATTAACTTGTGTATACCCGTGTATATGTGTATGTACACTTATATATACGTGTATATGTCTACTGTACCGAATGTACTCGGGTATGCACGTATATACTCAAGGTACAAGTGCATACACGTATATGATGTTCGTTTACAGGCGTATACACATGTACATACACGTGACACGTATATACTTGAGTAGGCACGCGCATGCATCTGATGCATACATGTATCTACTCATATATAAACGTGTTTACTAATGTTTACATGACACGTATGTGCTCGTGTATACACACATATGCTTGTGCATATACACTGGTGTCCAAAAGTTAAGCATAATTCTTAAAATGCGAGAAAAAAATGTAAATTTTCGTAAAATTATATAAAGTTACTTATGGAGATTCATTGGTTGAAGAAGAAACAATATGTTTATGCAAAATAGTATAGTTGATGGTGTCATGCGCGAATCAGGTGCGCGTTTCGGAATGTGGATAAAACAGCTCGCACGCTTTAGAGAGTTCAGGCGCGTTTCATGCAATTGCTGTACCAAGAAACATTGGATCTGGTGAAACAGAACTAATAATGGCACAAAGACGCCAATTGGACGTGTTTGCGAAAGGAAGAATTGTTGGAATGCTAGAATCTGGACGATCACAAACTGAAGTGTCTCGTATTCTTAATGTGCCTCAGTGTGTAATCTCGAGACTGTGGCAGAGGTTTTCTAATACGGAAGATGTTACCCGCCGACCAGTACCAGGTCGACCAAGAGTCACAACCGCAAGCCAAGATCGTTTTCTGGCAATTTCTGCACGACGTCATAGGGACAGCTATGCCAGAGAATTGGGTTCGGCACTCAGTGCCGTCACAGGAATAACAATTTCGAGGCAAACTGCTTACAGGAGACTCAATCATGTCGGTCTGTATGCCAGAAGACCAGCAGTTTGCATTCCTCTCACATCAGCGCATAAACATGCTCGTTTAAACTTGAGCTTGCAACATCGGCATTGGAGTCTGGGACAGTGGGCTTATTACGGTTGTTTGTAATAGTTTTGCATCTATTTTTAACTATGACCACTTTACCCCATGCTATGACCAGTTTCCCCTGTTCCATTGGGTAAAGTGGTCATAAATACAAAGGGAAAACAAGTATTATAAAACTACTTAAATCAATATTTATTTTTCTAAAACGCAACGTACTGTGTTCTTTAATAAAGCAATGTAAAATAAAAACAAAAAAACTTTTAAGTGTTTAAAGAATTTTTGTATTTATTATTCACCTAAGTTGAAAACCCACGATTTTATGACCACTTTACCCCACCAGACCCTAACCTTCTAGTTATCGAGCTCAGACTGTATTTTTCATTTCTGATCAAAGGGGGAAAAAAATACAAATACAAATACAAAAGTGACGACCAGCAACAGGCTCTGGGCCCAGCTAGACTGGTCCTAGTCAATTTACAATCCCCAGTGAAGATCAATGGCCCTCTTAAAGCTGTCTACTCCTTTGCTCATTACCACCTCTTCCGGTAAGCTGTTCCAAGGTTCCACTACCCTGCTAAAATAATAATTTTTCCTAATATCCATGTTAGCCTGAGATTTAAATAGCTTAAAACAATGACCCCTTGTCCTGTTTTCAGTGCTAAACTTTAGCCCCGTAACATCTTTCGTTTTAATAAATTTAAACAGCTGAATCATGTCCCCTCGGTCTCTTCTTTGCTCAAGACTGTACATTTTTAGCCTTCTAAGCCTGGAATCATAATCTAAGTGGGAAAGTCCATTCATTAGCCTTGTAGCCCGCCTTTGAACCCTTTCCAATACATTAATATCTTTCTTGAGATGAGGAGACCAAAACTGAACAGCAAATTCCAAATGGGGTCTTACCAAACTTCTGTATAAGGGCAGAAGAACTTCTTTAGATTTACTTGAAATAGATCTATTGATAAACCCAAGCATCTTATTGGCTTTGTTGCTAGCAATGCTGCACTGTTGGCTAAACTTTAAATCCTGACTTATTAGGACCCCCAGATCAGTAACTTTGTCTGCCTGACTAATGACTGAACCTTGCAAATAATAACTTGTACACTTATTTCCATGCCCTAAATGTAGCACTTGACATTTCCCAACATTAACAGCCATACTCCATTTATCAGCCCACTCTGTAATATGATCTAGATCCTCTTGCAGCTGATTTGCTTGTTCTTCATTTTCTACAGTCCCCATAACTTTGACATCATCAGCAAAACAATTCATGTTCCCAGAAATATTTTTGTGAATATCGTTCATAAAGACAATGAACAAAACAGGCCCTAACACTGATCCTTGAGGAACCCCGCTTAAGACCTCACTCCAATTAGAATAATTTCCCCTTACAACTATTCTTTGTTTCCTTCCGGTCAGCCAATTTTTTACCCAAATGAAAGTTTTCCCTCCTATTCCTATATCAGCTAATTTGCTAAGTAGAGCAACATGCGGTACCTTATCGAAAGCTTTTTGAAAATCAATGTAAACAACATCTACAGGCTTCTTATTGTCCAAAGCCATGGTAACTTTGTCATAGAAATGTAATAAATTAGTTGCACAAGATTTACCTTTCCTAAAACCGTACTGAAAACTAGTCAATAGATTATTAGTCTCTAGAAAATTTACTATCTTAATTTTCATCAATGTTTCAAAAATTTTGCAAACCACCGAAGTTAGACTCACTGGTCTATAATTTCCCACACTCCCTTTAGACCCTTTCTTGAAGAGCGGTGTAATGTTAGCCAGCTTCCAGTCCTCTGGCACTGTCCCCGAATTATAAGAAGCTTTGAAAATGTTTGTGATTACATCTGCTAATTTCTCTGCACATTCAACTAAAATTTTCGGATAAATATTATCTGGCCCCGGAGCCTTAGTCTCTTTAATTTTTTTCAAATGAAGTAAAACGTCATCCATGGAAAATACAAAGTCCTCAAGCTGTACTGTAGCTTGTGTCTTGTTGGTGTCAACTGTTGAGATACAGTTATCGTTAAAAACACTCGAAAAAAAGTTATTAAGAACATTAGCAATATCACTATTGTCCTGAATTAAAATTCCGTGCTCATCAACCAGTGGCCCAATATGACTATTTCGAACTTTCCCCGAATTAGCATATGCAAAAAACCTCTTGGGATTCCTGTTTATGTTATCTGCCAGTCTTTGCTCCAACTCTCTTTTCTGAATCCGTACCAAATACTAAATTTACGCCTTGCCTTACAATATTGGAGCCTATCTGCACTGTGACCTGTTTCTCTAAACCTATGAAAAGCAGCTTGCTTGTAATTTAGAGCGTCTTTAGTTTCCCTGGAGAACCACATTGGCCAAATTTTAGTGTTGACACCCTTTCTCCTAAAAGGAACATGATCCGTAACCGTATTCGCTAGATTTTCCTTTAACTCTGCCCACTGAAGATTCACATCGCTATTGTCCAATCCAGAAGAAAAAACTGCTTTCAAACTCTGCCGAAGTGCCACAAAGTCAGTATTTCTGAAATTGGGCACAAACCTAAAATTCTCTACTTTGTGCATATCAAATTTAATCCCAAACCTAATACTGTTGTGGTCACTATCTCCAATGTGTTCCCCTACACATAACCCCTGAACAGAGCCTTCCATGTCGCCGAAAACTAGATCTAAAATCGCGTCCTGTCGAGTACCCTGAGTTACAATTTGATCTAAGAAACAGTCACCAATTACTTTCAAAAAATCCTCTTCTCTGCTATTACTATGGTAAAAATTATTCCAATCAATTCCTGGAAAATTAAAATCTCCCATTATGATGACTGACCCCTTGCTAGAAATGTCACTAATAATACTAAACATCCGTTCGTCTTGACCCTGGCTTAAGTTGAGTGGCCTATAAATATTCCCCAAACGTAGTTTTTTGCCCTTATTACTAATCAACTCCAGCCAAATCATATCAATCTCATTAGGTTTATCATTAATTACCAATTCATTGCAAATTAAAGTGTCTCTGACATAAAATAAAACCCCACCACCTCTTATATCTACTCTATCTTGTCTAAACAAATTATACCCAGCAATAGATAATAAATCATCATCACTTTCGGTAGCCCATGTCTCAGTAACTCCAATAATATCCAACCTCTCGTCTATAATTATGCTTTTCAATTCTTCCATCTTGTTCCTAATACTACGAGCATTTGTATAAAAAACCTTAAGTAAGCCCATCTTACTTTTATTTAATGCTGCACGATTGTTTGAATCCCAAGTGTTAAAATCTTTTCTCTTATTAGCCACCCTATTTCCGTTTCTACTAAAATCCCGATAGTTAGTACCCTTTCGAATTCTGCTCCTTAAATCATGCCCCCCATTCCAACTTAGTTTTTTGATTCTGAAGCCTCTAAAACCAAACCACTAACCATTTTGACCCCTGTAGAGCTCAGATGTAGGCCATCCCTAGCAATCCAATCTCGTTTACATCTACTCCACACATCAATAAACCTGATACTACGCAAATATCAAAATATCAGAAAAATCAAAAATATCAGATCCTATTCTTTCGCCCAACTTTTTTTCTGCAACCATTTGCTGCACAATTGTTTTAATTTATTAGGATATTATTTTATTTTATATCTTTTTTGAAGAAGAGGAATGACTGCAAGAGTAACAAAGTATAGATTAAAACAAACAGCTTTATATTGAGCATGTTTTGGTTAAATACATCCCCCTCTTTTTCTCCAGAAAAAAAGCAGCAGCATAGTTTTTTCTCTCAACTATCTTTTTTTAGAGAAATTTTTTTACAGTCTGCAAAGTTTATTCTATCCTAAAGTATAGGCATATCATCATGAAAAGTTTCATTTCTAACTTGGATGTTAATTTTCTGCGCAAGTAGAGAATAAAATAATGAAAATTTAAGGAATTTTAGGACAAAATTTGAAATTTTAGGACTTTTAGGACAACCCGTAGAGGTCTACTTTATTGAAAAATAGTTTAAAAAAAAAAAAACCTAAAATTATTATCCTCTGTAATGATCATTATGTATTAATTTCAGATAGCTCATGCAAAGCATACAATATTTTCAAAGAAACATTCAACAATGTACTGATATAAGTGACTTACAAAAAAATCTTAATGTTTCATGAACCCCTCGTATACATTCAGCCAGAAGAAATAGATGAAAAATAAAAAATTGATATATACATATTTATAAATAAATATTTAATGGTTTGTGCCCAGGTCAGTCCTTCAGGGACGTCTGGAGGGGAAGATATCTCCTAATTCTTGGCTTTCAGATCCATGTATATATATTTGTCAATATGTGGCAGGATTTTTGTTGTTTCTCATTAAAATAGGAGTTCAGATATAATATGACCAGTAATGAGTACTAACTTTGCCCCCCCTCCCAGAACAATTTGAAATGATGGGCTTGTTTGTTGCACTTTCTTTTTATCTTTTATTTCAATTAAAACAGTTAGACAAAATATTTGGGCAAACAAATTATTCAATTCAGTTACGATTGGAAAGTGAACTGATACTTGCACCATATGCCACTACCTGTTGGTTAGCTATACAATCAGGGCCGGATTTGGAAATGTGGAGGCCAAGGGGCAACGAAGAAGTGGAGGCCTCTAATCAGGATTTGAATTAGATCATCAAATTTTCAAAAATATCCAATGTTTTGATATATATATACGAATATTTTGATATATACGTACATATCCGATATTTTCAAATCGTGAAAGTTAGGATATTTTGTAAAAATTTTACTGTGGAGGCCCCTTTGTTGTGGAGGCCCTGGGGCAGTAGCCCCGCCTGCAATCTCCTAAATCCGGCCCTGTATACAATGCTTACAAGACTTGAACTGGCCATTGGTTCTCTTTAACCGTCTATTAGTTTTTAATTCCAGAATTAAATTCAATGTTTATGCATAAAAAAAAAATCAACTTAGTTCTTTTAATGAGTACAATGGACTCTATCTGAGCAGGGGCATGCACACGGAGGGGGGGGGGGAGAAGGAACACCTGTTGGCCCGGGCTCAAGCCTGAAAGGGGCCCAATATCTTTAAAATGATTGGTAAAATATATGTAGGGACATAGGGGTAAACAATATGGAGGGAGGTCCATAACACTCATTTGTGACAGGCCCCAAAATTTCTGTGCACCCCCTTGTATCTGAGCACTCTCTAATGTGAACAGATCAAAAATTCTGAACACATTGTGATGTTTTTGGCAAATACATATGCATTTTCCAGTCTCCCTCTGTAATGAACACCCCCCTAATCTGAACACTTTTGTTCAGTCTCATGAGCATTCAAAATAGAGAGAATCTACTGTATTTAAATAGCACATGAAAAATTCTGGTTTCTATCTGATATGCTGGGTTTTATGTACTGTTATATGCTAATTTTTAACCATATCTGTTTCAAAAATCAGTGGGTTGTGGAAAATTTGATCTCTATGATCCGATTCAGTACCCTAAAACTAAGTAACA
Organism: Uloborus diversus; assembly: GCF_026930045.1. NCBI lineage: Eukaryota > Metazoa > Arthropoda > Arachnida > Araneae > Uloboridae > Uloborus > Uloborus diversus. Next base: position 27,336,786 of record NC_072733.1, on the reverse strand, counting down.
AACATCTTTCATTTTTTTTCTTCTGAAAAACAAACCTGTACCATTTCCCCCATGAGCCTTATTTAACCTGAGTTCCAAGAACACAGCTCACCTTGTGAACCTAGGCTCTTTCAGGGAAAATGGGTCCCACTGAAAAAAAAAAGAAAAAAAAAAGACCAAAACTTTTTAAATACAGGATTTAACATTATAAGTTGAAATACAAACAATTTTTAGGGAGGAGAAAGAAGGAGAAGATCATTTTTGGTGTGAAATTCACATATCCTGCAGGATATGAGGAGCAAGATTTTATGCATTCTACTCTTTAATCTCATTGCATCTGATGAGCTACAATGGCAAATATGCATCAGAATTATTGGATTTTCTTAACATTATTTTTTTAAATAACTTTTAATGATGATTCATAATAAACATTTTAAGGTTGGATAATTCTTCTCCTGTAAGAGGATTAATATTCATTAAAAACTTGATTCCTAAATTTGGAACAGCTAAATGACTTGATGCAACACATACCTAAGTTTTTAGAGTGAAGGATATTAACTGCTAAACTATGCAACTTATTAATACTTACTAAAATTTTTTTCAATGCATTTTTATTAAGAGTTAATTTTAGTTTTCAAAGCACAAACATTTGTAATACTTAAAGACTTTTTAAGAATTAAGGAATGGTTTTTGTAAGTTTCATGTTACTTTCAATTATTTGCTTAAAATCTTATCAAAAATTATGTACAATTATACAAAGTGCAGAATTGGGAAATACAATAGTTTCAAAAAGTATCTATGAGCAATTTGCCTGTCATTCATTTCAACAGAAAAAATAAAATAAAATAAAATAAATAAATAAATAAATAGTAAATAAATAATTGCGATGGTTAAATTCAGTTCAGGTATTTTTTAGTAATATTTTTCATTTCTAAAATATTTCAAAATGACTGAAACATGATCAAACCTGTAATTTGTTCAAAAAGGCAGAACAATAAAAAACATTTTCAGTATTTAGATAAAATTTAAAATGGGTGCTTTCATTTAAAATGCTGGCATTAAGGTACAGTTAGACAATACTTTAGCTGAATCAACCATTAAATGGCGAACAATGGTTTTAAAATGCATTAAAGATGGGATATAAAACTAAATAAATCCACATAATACTGTTTCAACAGTATTCAAAATAAAAATTTTAAGTACCTTGTTAATAGTAAGGGAAATTAAAATGAATATTAATGAATTGAGAACAGTCAAGCTGAAAAATATATTGCTTTTTGATATAGCTCACTTGTCCTCTATGGAAATCAACACATTTTTCATCATAGTGAAGGTCTTAAACAAAGACTTGTTTAGACTTAATTAAAATTACATAACAGAAAAATCAGATTACAAATCTGATACTACGTTTCTTAATGGAAAGAAAAATTCTTTTTGAAATTTTATAATGAAAACTAAAGATTTATTCTAAAGTATCTATCTAGAGATCTATATTTTGTTGCTCAATTAATATAAATTTTCAATTAAGATATCCATTTTTCACTTTGTCAATGAACAATTTCATCAAAAGAGTTTTTTTGCCATTCTCATATGAGTTCTTGGGCTACCCAATGAATTTTTCTCATGGCACACAATAGAGTTAAAAAAATAAGTATGATATGTAAGAAAACCAAGTTGGAACTTCCATCTACAAGTTAGATGTACCATAAAACTATTGGAGATGTTGAACTTTTCTGCACATTTAATTCATATGTTTTTATCATTTTGACTTACCAATTACGATAATTGGCAAAATTTCCGATAGAAATAATCTTGTAATTTTCCTAGCATCACTTATATTATTTTACTTTTAGAGTGTTTAATTGTTCTAAGTTATGAATAAAAAAAAAACTGAATTAAGGATATTAATATGTTTGTGATGTTATTTCCTTGTTACATACACTTGAAGTAATAATAATAACCTTAAAACATATAAAGTAAGAAACAACAACATCAAAAAGCACAAATTGCAGATTACTGCAGACAAGTGTTTCGGCATTACAAGGAATTCCTTTTTCAATGCATAAGAAATGAGCTTACGGATGAAAAGACACCCAACCAAAGCTCAGAGCCAGATAAGCAAACAGCTTAAAAGATAAAAATAGCAGATTAACCAAACACAATTGAGAAAATTATAAACCAATAAAGAACCAATAGGAATGCAAACAAAGGGCAAGAGCTCTCTCACAGGTGGGATAAAACCGAAAGAAAGAATTCAATTGGACAAAGATTAAGTCACAAAGCTAAAACAAAAGGAAAATGTCAAGAACTGTGAACCACAAGAAAAGAAAAAGCTGAATGGAATAAAAAACATCAGGAAATGAAACAAAAAATGGAAAAGGAAAAAATGAAGAGAAATAGAAAAAAAGGGGGAAATGTCAACCACATGACAAAAAATTTTAAAGTAAACCAAGCAAGATAGATAAAAATGAACAGAAAAATAATAAAATCATACGCAAAATAGAAAAAATGGATGGAAAAAGGACCATGTTAAAGATATGGAAGCCAGAAATTGGAAAAATACGGAACAGCTTTAAGATCATTAACTAAGTTAGAACTGTTCCTCAAAATACGGAAAGATTCCCAAAAGTCAGGATCTGATGAATTGGGGCATTTTTGGATGATTTGATAAGAGTGATTCGAATCCCAAAAACTGTTGGGCAATACTAGACTTATTTAATTGTTGTTTTTAATTTCTGAATTATTGTTCATTTCTTTTGCACTGACAAAGGCGTTCCTTGTTACACCAAAACACGTGCCTGCAGTAATCCGCAATTTGTGCTTTTTGACGTTGTTATTTCTTACTTCACTTTTCAGCACAAAGGTATTTATTTATAAGGTAACCAATAAAGTTCTTGCCGTTTTTTCTTTGCCATTGAAATAAGAGATCATATGATATGCAGATTAATGTGTCACGTGGTTCAAGCAGCTGTCAGGTATGCAAATAAGTGTACCACTTGTTTTAAACACCTGTTGGGCGATGTCAGTGCTAGCGGGATCCAAACATTAGAGTAGTAAAATGGATGTGTCAAAGGAGCTCATTCGGTGATTTTTGCTTTGCGATTTCAAAATTAACTTATCAGCAGCTGCATCAACTCGTCGAAGCATTTGGGGATAGTGCTGTAAATGAATGTACATCAAGGCAATGGTTCCAAAAATTCAGAACTGGAGATTTGTCTCTTTGGGACGAGCCTCTTAGTGGACGACCACCAGCCTTGGATGGTGAAGCCATAGAGTCGGCCATCAACGAGGACAGTAGCCTAACATGTGGTGAACTTGCAAGACAGTTTCAAGTTTCTGATGAAACAATTGAACTTCATCTGCACCCCTTAAGTAAGTCGTACAGGCTAAGCAAGTTGGTTCCCTAGAAGCTGTCAGAAACTCACAAGAACCAACGAGTGGCAGCCTGTATGTCATTGTTTTCTTGCACTGTGCTGCACCTATACTCAATCAAGTGCTAACCAGTGATGAAAAATGGGTCCTGTATGACACTCGCAAGCGTTACAAACATTGGTTGTCATCAAAGGACACTGCCCCTTTCACTGCAAGGCCACCAATGCACCCACGTAAGATCATGCTTTGTGTCTAGTGGACTAGTCGCCAAGTGATTCACTATGAGTTGCTTCCAGCATTCCAAATCATCACTGCTGTCCTGTACACACAGCAATTGGAACATGTGCAATATGCATTGCAAATGAAGGAGCCATCACTAGTGAATCACAACGGATATTCTTCCAGCATGATAACGTGTGTCCACATGTGGCACGGGTGACCAAGGATAGTATTCGGCGACTTGGTTGGGAGACTTTGTGCTATCCTCTGTATTCACCTGACCTTGCGCCAACAGATTACCACCTCTTTCACTCCCTGGACAATCATCTTCAGCGGAAATCCTTCACGAATGAAGTAGACCTGTGGAAAGCAATCATGGACTTTTTTGCCTCCAAGCCCCCAAATTTTACCACAAGGGGATTTCGCAGCTAAAGACCCAATGGCAGAAGGTTCTTGATGCCGATGGAGATTACTTTGACCATACTTTTTGTAAGCCATTTCTCGTTTCATCACTAAAAACATCAAGAACTTTATTGGTTACCTTATATCTTAAAACATATGTTAGAATTACCTTAAATCACAATCTGTACACTCATATGGGGTTTCCCCAGTATGCCGGCGTAAATGTTCTTTGTAATGGCTTGGATGGCGAAAATTACGGCCACAATCACTGCACATGAACCTGCTTTTATTATCATGTATCAACATGTGATAGTTCAAGCTATGTTGACGAGTAAATGTAGCTTCACAAACTGAACAAGAGAAAGGCTTTATTCCTATAGGTGTGTTGAAAAGATTCCATAAATAGTTTTTCGTCACCACCTTATACTTATCAAACATATACATTATCACAGAGATTGAATATAAATAAGAAAAGAATAAATCAAATTTAATGATAGAAACTTACAACACTTTACTTTTATATGTGTTAGATATTACTTATTGTATTCTGAGATTAACATGCTACAATTGAAAAAGAAAAAAAAAAGAAAAAATGCCAGAATACCATTGGTTGCTTTTCGATAAAATAATGCTTTTGCTACTTGGATGTAGTGCACTTCAAAATTTGAAGAAAAAGAAAATCATTCCAACATTTTTCTTAATGTATTTCGTCCTGTACTTCTCTCAAACATATTACTACTTTCCAACATTTTTTCTGATTTACAAAAAACTTAAAAAAAAATTATTGTTAGTATTCTTTTTATTCTTTATATTACTATTTTCCATTTGATCAACATTACTCATAAGCTGTTTTGCATTCTGAGATCAGCATTCAACATTTTAAAAAAATGAATTCATGAATGAATGAGTTAACTTTAATTTTCAAAAATGTAAAAATAGAGAAAATGCTAATTAGTTATTTTGCTTTATGCGGAAAAGTAAAATTTAGAAACACATCCTGCCAGGAAAATTAGCTTCATCATTTTATAAAAATAAGCAGTTATATAGAAGAAGGGGGTATTATTTTGAACCAAGTTATATTACCACTGAAATTTCTTCCCCAAAAAACTTGAGTTTATTATAAGAAATGTGCAGTTGGGTCATTCTACAAAAAACACGCTTTTTTAGGTCCAGGGTGGTTAGTTTCAAAAATATTCATTTTTAAACACTTTTTTATGAGATTTAGAAAAGTATAACAAATTTTGAAAATGATCAATACAAATTAATAATGTTATAATATTTTAAAAACGTTTTTTTCATTGAGGGGGGGGGATACTTGTATGCCTCCGTTACATGTCCCAACACATTTCTCCCCACGTACTTTTTCATTTATTTACTCAATACAAAAAAATATAACAGATTTAATAGTGAAAATTTTGAATCATTTAATGTTTTTTTAATAGGTTAAAAGAATTATGGTATTAAATAAAAAATATAAAGCATTCATAATCTTTTGAATCACTGTCACAGTATTTCTTGTATCCTCCGTTCAGGATTTAATAAAGTAATAGAATTTCTCATAGACGGCAGTACTGGCAGGTCATTACAGAGGTTTAGAATCACAAGTTAGCCCTTTTCAACTCTGGGTCTTCATAATGAAGCTAAACAACTTAGTCTGAAATAATTTCAGCATTATTCTCTCTGAAGTCAAATAGGTCCTTAACTTTGTGTACCCTCCATTATTGATTAAAAAAGGAAATAATTGTTTGGGCTCAAAAAAATTTTTTATAGTTAAAATTGAATCACCTTTTTTTTTAGTAAATTCTAAATAACATGTTGCGTTAGCCCTAAATCAACACAATGTGCATAGCAAAACATAAGTATTTGTATCCTGTTTTTGTATCCTCCGTTACAGTATAGATGTAATGGAGGGTATACAATCAGAACTGGAGCATACAACTTTTTTTTGTAAAAAATCCATTTTAAGAAAGATGTGTACATTTTAATCAATTCAAATCATGTTCCTCAAACAAGATGCAAGTTTATTTAAATGAAAAGTTTAAAAATAACATTTAAAATATAGGTTAACGGCACCAGTAACAGACATGCTTAAGACATCGCTCTCAGGTTAACTTAATTTTCTGACCCTTTAAATGTAATTAGATTTTTAAAACTATTTTTCTCCCATGCATCTCACCTAATGCTTGGCTGCTTCTGGATCCTCTGAATTAGTCAATTTTATTTTTATTTGCTAAATTTTTGACACCAAAAAATCTGATGATACCCAATAACAGACAGCCTATTAGGATGAGTAACAGACAGGATGAATAATAAACAAAATTCCATTTTTCTCTTAAAAATTTGAAAACGTTTTTTGTTTCTAGGATAATTTAAAATTTAAGTACAATAATTGAGTACCTACCCAACTAGAAAATTTTCATCACAAAAAAAAATTGAATTTTTGTCATTCTAAGTTCAAGTTATGTTTTCGGCCATCATGAGCGTGTGTGTGTATGTATGTAGGCGTATGTGTCTTTGTGTAGGCGTGTAAGTGTATGTATGAACGCGCACATTTGTGTGTGTAGGCGTGTTTGTGTGCGCATATGTATGCGACAGTGTGTAGGTATGCGTGTGTGTATGTATGCATGTGTGTGTAAGATATGGACGCAACCTGGAGACGGTTTTCGCTAGAGGAGCAGTATTGGGAGGGGGCATGCGACGGTGGTTCTGCAGAGGAAGGCGGGGGGAAAATAAAATCATAGGAATATCATTCAAAGGTCAAATGAAAAAAATAAGCAATTCATGATTACTCAACTGAATTTAACCTTCGAGTTTTTAGCCATGGCTGAAATACATTGACCGATAATCCAAACTACGTCTTGCTTGTCATCCACCCTGAATCTGACTTTTCTAATAACCAACCATGAACTTAATGCTATCTGGGATTCCTATGTATTTATGGATCACTGTTGGTGGTAGAAAATGCCCAGCAGCGTTTGCAGTGCATAAAACTGTGACACATTCTTTTTCATCATTGTTCACAACTTGGTATACATTTTAGTCACCTTTCATTGCAAGCACTCGGGATACCTTTGAGTTGAGAGAAAAAAGCAGTTTCGTAGCAATTAAAAATTCAATTTGGATTTTCTAAAGTGCCAAGATGATTGTTGTCTTTTAAATAGTCGTAAATGGTCTTGAACCAGTTGCCTATGCTTTCTGTAATTACTTTTGAACGGGACAATGTGAGATTTTCACTGATCCTATGAGCGACTGAAGGTTTGTTAAGGAAAACCATTGTACCATGATGAGACAGGTCTTCCATCAGTAAAAGAATTATTTCTCCCCAATTCCTTTAAGAGCAGCTGCACACTGTCTAAAAATTCTTCTTTTAATATCGGAAACCCTGCTTTAGATGATGAGGCTATCCAGAGTATGAATATTTTCTCATCCTTTGAAAGCACTAGGTCTGGATCTATCCTTCTTATGCTAGGATAAACCCCTTTCACTTTGTTAAAAAGTGTAACTCGTGGGGTTCTATTTTTCCTTTCTGAAGCGGCAACACTCATACCATTACTATTTAGATCCAATAAGGCAGTTTGCATTTGTTCTTCACTAAGAAAATTTCCTAGCAGGACAGGGGGGGGGCATCCTGAACTGAAAAAAAGAGATTTATCCACTATTCTGAGGTTTCAAAACATATGGCATGAGTAACAGACACCCTTTTGGACTAGTAACAGACACCCTGTCTTACACTAGTCACGTTGTTCGATTTTCAATATTGAACCTGTAGGCACAATCAAATCAATGAATAACCTCATCTGGAGCAAAAAAAAAAAAAGATAAAAATGAAAAAGGCTTCAAGGACCAATAACAGACATGGGTGTCTGTTACTAGAAAAGCAAGTTTTTTGAGGATGAGTAACAGACATAGATAAAAATCACATTAGAAGTGATTGTACGTGGAAAACGATGAGAAAACTTAAAAGAGCATAGTTCAAACATTAAAAATACCTCTAGCATGCACTCTTGTCGACATTTTACAATGCAAAATGATGGTTGAAAACACTCACCTTCTTAACGTAAACAGCTAGCTGCAGCATGAAATACCAGCTAACCTCGAGGTAGCTATTCATAACCTTCCACTACTGCCTTGTAAATACATACTGACTCATGAAATTCCCTCTGATTACACTAGATGACTGCACCGTATTCATTGGCCACAGCAACATAAGTTTAACCCGCCTAAAATTCTTATTACTTTAATCCAAACTTATAATGATTGTCTGTTACTGGACCCTTGTCTGTTACTGGTGCCGTCACCCTATATTTACTCTATCCGTTACAATCCGTTCACATCCAAAATTTTAACTACGAAAGAAAGTTACAAAATAACCAATAACGAATGTGACTAACTATGTGAGAGTAAAAAAATGCCTAAAAGGAACACTATAAATTAACTTTTAAAAATATTGAAGATTTTTTTTTTCATGAATTCCAACTTCAAAAACCTACGTATTTTGTATAATGAAACAGTTGTATTTTCCCTTAAAGAGGAAACAAAGCTTGTGGCAATAACAAATTTCGCAGAAGAACAGAGTAATTAATTTTATTTCATTAAATAAAATGAAAACTAATAATTACATAACCCATTATTATAATCTATGATTATATGCTGAAAATATGTTAGCAACACCAATATTGAAATTGATAAAAATAGTTTAGTTTTCTAAGATAGCATTGCAAGAAAATATCTATCTATCTACTGTAAACTCTCGATTATCCGCGGAATAGAGTCGCATAGTAACTGTGGATAAGAAAAATTGGATAATCCGCAAATTCGATAGAAACCGCCTAGTTTCTACTGAAATAGAAAATGTATGCAATAGCATGAACAAGATAACACTTGCATACATTTAAACTAGAGCTAAAGATAACGTGTGTATAAAAAATGCATGTAAAGGTTGAAAAAGGATCGCTCAATACTGCAAGCCATTTACATACATGCGTAAGCAAATCCTGCACAGAGATCAACTGCAACAATTTAAGTTAGGTTACTCCAAAAAGCATTGAGGAGGGTAGGGGAATTTTTTCAAGACTGGCCTGTTCATTTGTTAACGCACCTAAGAAGTGTAGGTCTAAAAATTAGTATGTAGGGTAAATCTAAAAATCAGTAAGTGGTGTACATTTAAAACAATAAGTAGGATAGATCTAAAAATCAAGTTTCAACTAATCAGGTTTTGGTGACCTTGGGAAGTTTGATGTCGCTGAAAGAGAGGAGGAATGAAGAAATAGGAATATATCCAAGAAAATATTTTGCACTTGTTAAGTAAAAATGTGCTCATCTATCTACATTGAATTAATCATAGCCAAAAAAGAATATTTTTTTGTAAGTGCGAAAGGTTGCAGATAAGCCGCCTACCAATAATCTGGAGTTTACTGTGTATATGTACATATATATATATACACATACCCACTATATGACCAAAAGTATTGGAACGCTTTCAAAAATTCAAATTTTTACGCATTTCTCGAGAAATAAAAGACCAATTGCTCTGTAATTTTTTTCACGAAAAAGGTATACTCCAGCTGTCATTTTCCAATAAAAATTAAGTTTACTATTCATTTAAGGGACCAGCAACAAATTGAGGAAACAAAAAAAAAAAAAGGTTTTTCATCATCTGTCATTGTAAATAGCTGGGAATAAGCTATAAATTTCAGAAAAAGATTAACGAACTATGTAGAATATATTTTAATATTTTCGTGAAAGTATCGCTTATACCCACGGAGATATAAGCATTTCTTTCACAATACAAATTTGTTTTGAAGGCTCTCGGCTCATAACACGCAGAGTTTTCCATCAATTGTTAGTTAACTTTCAGAATATTTGACAGCATATAAGAGAAACATAATAATAAAATTTGAAGTTAAAATATTGAAAATTTGATAAAATATGAACGTTTAAAGCAATTAATATTTCAGTGCGCATGTGCAAAAGATAGCAATTTACAACCTTCATAATTCAAAGTCTGGATAAATCCTGCAACTCAAAAAAAAATTACACATTAATATCTTTACAATTTAAAAAGTTATCAGCTATCTAATGAGCTGAATTTCAATAATTCTTGGTTAGGCAACGAATGGGAAAGGGTCGTTCGCTAACTGGCTTAACTTTCCAGTTATCGTGATAAACACTAAGTTTATCCAAAGAAAATTATAATAAATTTATTATATGTATCTCATAATTTACAAACAACTAAAGTCATTTAAATGTAAACTTACTATGAATGTTCGTGTTGTATGAAAACTTAAAGAATTAATTGCTTTGCTAAGCAACTTTCGTGTTCGCTCACTTCCGGTGAATCAAAACATGACTTCATGAATTTCCTCTCTCGTCTTCAGGTATCGAAAGATATGAATGAATTCTACAAAATTGCAGTAGCATTTGCACATGTCTTTCCCCACGTGGCGGGCATATGATGGCGCTTTATACTAATCAGGGCGAGCTGTACTTATACGGATTCAGCCCTTGGCTCATTATCTCATTCTTGCATTCAGTTTTGTGTTTGCCTGCTGGTAGATCGCAGGAGGGGGTTTCGACTCTCGTTTTTTATTAAGCCCCATGGAGTTCCCCGTTCATATTTTAAAGGATGTATTAGTTGAAATTTGGTTTTTTGATTGTCAATATTTTTAGACAAGACCTGATTAAATCTTGTGCATTGTCCGAACTTACAGTTCTTGAGTTACTTTGAATTGATGTTAGTATCAAGTATTTAGTAATGCAGAACATGAAATATTTTTTGATACGATCTTCTGTAATAAAAAATTGAGATTAATAAACAGAAATATGATTGAAGTTAGATATAGTTTTAGGTGACGCTTAGTTTTTGAATATGGCTTTGAGTTTGTAACTTTTCCTTTGATTTTAATTCATGTAATTGTTAATCATTAATAAACTTGTTGTTTATATTGGGACTTTTTTGTCACTTAGTTTGAGATGAATCACACAGAAAATGAAGTTCTAAATTGATATTTTAGCTTCTCTATTTTATGCTTCACACTTTGGTAATTTATTAGCTTTGACTTAGTTTATTCTTATCAAAACTTGGGGTATTACTACTCATGCAATATGCTGGAGAATTATAGCCCATCATATCGTGCTGAGTGATTCACGCAAAAAACGGATTAGTACTTGCGAACAATTCCTCAGGCTTCGTCATCTATCCAAGTATTATTGAAATTCGGCTTCTTAGATTGCTGATAACTTTTAAATTTTAAAGATAAAGAGGTAGAATTTTTTTATGAGTTGTAGGATCAATCTGGGCTTTGGATTATGAAGGTTATAAATTGGTATCTTTTGTGCATGCAAGGTGAAAAATCAACTGCTTTAAATGTTCATATTTCATTAAATTTTCTATCTTTTAATTCCAAATTTTAGCATTTTGTTTCTTTTGTATGCAGTCAAATATTCTGAAAGTTTAGTAACATTTGAAGGAAAACTCTGTGTGTTATGAGCCGAAAACCTTCAAATGAAGTTTGTATTTTTGAAAGAAGTGCTTATATCTCCGTGGGTATAACAGATATTTTCTTGAAGTTATAAAAATAAATTCCAGATAGTTGGTAAACTTATTTCTGAAATTTATAGCTTATTCCTAGCTATTTACAATGAAGGATGATTAAAACCCTATTTTGGTTTTCTCAATTTGTCGCTGGTCCCCTAAATGAATAGTAGATTCAAGTTTTATTGGAAAATGACAGCTGGAGTATGCCTTTTATGGGTCATTCTCCAGAAAACGTAACTTTTGAACGCAAATATTTTTCAGTTTTGAAATCTTTTGTTTTCTTTTTTTTTCATCCTTACATGTAAGTGTTACCTACTAGAAGTGACCATAAACAATGGCCCAGCTAAGTTCCAATTATTTTACTCGTAAATAAAAAAAATAAAAAATGGCTTGTTCACAGAAATAAAAAAATTAAAAAACTTCAACATTTAAAAACTGAGGCCAATTTAATATCAAAGTAGTAATTTTGTTAATTGTGCAAACAATCAGATATTTTAATGATTAGTGGGAATATAATATTAAGCTCTCTTAATTAAAGTATGGCTTAATTAGCAGTTTTAAATGTATGTTAAAAAATAGTATTTAGTAAATTTGAGGATATACTGGGCAATTTATAATTTTGGTAGAATGCCTATTATTGATGTATTTCTCCTCCATTTATTTTCACCTCAGAACCAATGACATTGATAAGGTCTCTCACTCAGGTGAGATTCACATAGGTGAGGAGTTTTCCATCAATATAGGCCTAATAGATATTTTTCAGGGAATTTTTTTCTTCGTTACGACAATTTGCACATGTTAACCAGATGAAAACATTTTAACTTCCTTTTTTACAGTAATTTAGATCCCTGAAATTCAAGTTCACGGAGGTGAGAAGTCAGAATAACCAAACTAAGTTTATAAAGCAAAATCTATCTTCTTTTTGACAAAAATCTCACAATTTCAACTACGGCTGAAAATAAACAAGGGGGCTTCCTCGTATCATGGAAAATAAAATTTGATGTCATTACTGCCACGTGTTAATGAGGAATGGCATCTTGTGTTTAAGTAATGGAGGTGAGAATTTATTGTGTGACTGACTATTTGTCCTACTAAAATGCAATAAAACAATATTAAAAAATTAAATATACTTAAACAATTAGTATTTGAGACACTTGTGAAGGGAATAATAAATAAATAAGTATATACTTTTAATTAAACAAATTATTAAGCAACATAAACAGTCACACAAGGTGTGTGACATGCCACGGAGGCGAGAATTCACATGTTGTGAACCAAAAATATACTAAAATAAAGATTATTACTAAAAAATTGTTGGCAGGTTCAAATAGATACATTTTTGATGAAATTAAAATTCATTGTTAAATGTATTGTTCTTTAAAGGTTTTACTGTTAAAGGTGTGTGACAGAAAAGTTACACTTTTTGAAGAATAACCCTTATGTGAAAAAAATTAGAACAATTGGTCCCTTTATTTCTCTAGAAAGCCATAAAAATGTGAATTTTTGAAAGTGTCCCAATACTTTTGGTCATATAGTGTATATATACAAAGTGTGGCCATTAAATAACAAGACTGATGCTGCTACAGAAGAACTACGCATGTGTCAAATCTGAACGACCGACAGTTGTGCAGCATAAAGCCTTCTCTTTCGATTGCAGCACCTCCAGTGCTTGTAGAGAAATTAATCTGGCCATAACCGTCGTTTATAAAAGAGGCATTTGTTTTGTTTTGCCGGAAAACATGCTAAATGTAATAGTAGAGCAACAAATTGTCATGAAATTTCACATGAAACTTGGTCAAACTGCTACTGAAACTTATCGTTTACTAAAAGATGTTTAGGGCAATGAATGTTTATCATGTACGCAAGTTTTTGAGTGGCTCAAGCATTTCCCAAGATGGCCGAGAAGATGTTGGAGATGACCGCCCGCGTTGCCTTTCCATGTCCAAAATGGACGAAAATATCAAATCCAAATATCGAATTACTCAACGTTATTATCATGAGGTGCTTGCTTAAGTCTGTGAAAGAGTAAGCAAGAAACGACCCGAATTGTGGAAGAACTAGTCATGGTTTCTTCATCAGGACAAAGCGATGGCACATTCTGCATTGTCTGAAAGACATTTGTAGCCAAGTACAATATCCAAGTTTTGGACCATCTGCCTTATTCGCCTGTTAAAGGTGTGTGACAGAAAAGTTACACTTTTTGAAGAATAACCCTTATGTGAAAAAAATTAGAGCAATTTGTCCCTATATTTTCTAGAAATCCGTAAGAATGTGAATTTTTGAAAGTGCCCCATTACTTTTCGTCATATAGTGTATATATACAAAGTACTAGTTCTAGCCAAGTACAACATCCCAGTTTTGGACCATCTGCCTTATTCGCCTGCCTCCAGTACTTTGTATATACACCATGAGACTTATCTGTTCACCAAGGTCAAATCAGCATTAAAAGAAATAACATTTCAGTCTGTTGAAGCTGTGAAAGAAAAACGGCACATGCCATGCAGGAGTTCACAGAAAAAGACTTCCAGCTCTGTTTTGAACAATGGAAAATTCGCATGCAGCATTGTAAGGATAGAGGAGGGGTGTATATTGAAGGTGATAAAAACTAAATATGCAAAAATTTAAATGTTTTACAGCAAAAGTCTGATTATTCAATAGCCACACATTGTGTGTGTATATATATATATATATATATATATATATATATATATATTTATATATAGTGTGATAGAGAAACAAAATGCAAATAGTAAATTATTAACAGCAATACAAATGTAAAATAGTTTTCATGTTTACATTTGTATTGCTGCTGTCAATTTGCTATTTGCACTTTTATTGCTTCTTTATCACACTATTTACTTGGCTTATTAGTTTAGTTCCTTTTTGCACAATACAGTGGAACGAAAAAGTTTCGACAAAGAGCAAATTTAAATTGCGAAAAACATTTAATCAATTTTCCTAAGAACTGCTTCAGTCTAATGTGCTATGCATACTATATAATATTTATAACAATGAAAAGTTGATTTGTGCATTTCACAAGTTATTACATGGTAAAAAAAATTAACATTGTCTGAAAAGTTTAGACAAAAACAAAACAAAGTTTGAATACAAGTTTTAAAACCTGCTTGTGCCTCTATTTTTGTTTATTAGTTCATAAATACGAGTTTCTATCGAATAAACTTAATCTTTTATGGTTTGAGGTTCAATTTTGTACCATACTTTCTCAATAGATCTCTTAAGTTCCTGTACAGAAGTGTACTGTCTATCATTACTGTATACTTTGCAACATATGATGCATCAAAGATTCTCTAAAGCAGGGGTCTCCAACTTACCACCCACGGGCCAAAACTGGCCCGCAAGCAGATTTTAACTGGCCTGCAAAAACTCACATATTGGATTTGTTTTTATATAAACTTGACATTGTACCTTCTTTCAAACAATTGGGAAGAGAACCAAGCCCAGAAAATCTCAAAAACCACTACTGAACTTAGCATGAGAGTAGCCAGAAGTGAGGGAGGAAGCAAGGGGCAACTGTCTGTCCTTTGAGGAGAGTCTGCAAATTTCACTTTCCTCCTTAAAGTCATTAAGATAGTTCAAAATTGCATTTCTGGAACATCAATTTTAAAAACTTTCTGGACAAATTCCAAATGATTTCCGGGAATAGCCATCAACCCCTTCTCGCCCAGTGGCAGAAAGTTTTGTAGCAGTCTGCGACAAGCTTTTAGAACTTCATAATCTGTCTGCAAAATTTAGAGCGTGGTTTCAATAAAAAAAATTAACAAGTCTCTTTTTAAATAATTTTTTTTGAAATAAGGCCGGAGATGCCCCCCCCCCCAAAGACGATGGCACATCTCCCTAAATTCTTTGAAGCACTCCCCTCTCCCAAGAACGAGATTCTCCCCCCCCCCCCAAACTGAGACCAAAATCTTTCTCAAATTAACTCCACCTAAAAGTTTTAATGATGCAATCTGATGACCCCCACCCCCTGTCCTTGGTAGGCACCTGACATTTGCAAACATGAGTTGGCTATTGAACAGAGGGTCCATTTTTTTTGTGAAAAATAAATTCATTTTGTGAAAAATCAAATAATTTTGCGTGGGGAAAGGGGGAGATTGTAAAATAAAATTTCAAAATGGGTGTTTTTGTGAAATTTTTTCTTTTTTTCGTAAATAATATTAATTTCCGTTCAAAAATTGAAGCAAAAAAATAAAATTCAAGCAGTGGTTGAGCATTTAACTCTTTGAAACTCTAAAAAAATCTCAGAATTTCATTTAAAACTTCTAAATTTCGTGATTTCAATAAAAATAAAAGGAGAATTTATTTGTTTACCTCTTAACAAAGCGAACTATACATCGAAAATTCGAAAAATTTGGTTTTCAAAGCGGATGCAAAGAGATCGCAATTCTCAAAGTGAAGGCTCTAAAAGAATAAAAACAACTCATAAAAGAATCAATTTTTAAAAAATTATTTTAGAATTGCATTTTAGAAACCAATGATAAACCAATCATTTTTTTCTTTCGACACAGTTGCAGCAAAACTAAAATTAAACCATCGATTCAGCATTTAAGTTTTTGGCTCATAAACAAAAACAGACTTTCGTTTTAAAATCTTGAAATGATGGTTTTAATAGAATTTTAATTTATTTGCCTCCATATAAAGCAAAGTTAGGCTGAAAAAAAAAGTAAAAGTTTAATTCTCATATCGGATGCAATCAGATTGCAGTTTTCAAAATGAAAGCACTAAAAGTATAAAAACGGTAAATAAAAAAAGTTTATTCAAGTAAAATAATTTTAGAATTGCCATTTAACAGATCTGCATGATGATTATGTATTATTAACCCGTAACGGGGGATGTGAGATCTCAGAGACCGCTCTATTTACAATTTTTTTTTTAAATTCGTGTAATTAACATATATTTTCCTGTAATTTCTCTTAAATGTTCTTTACACTTATATTAGCACAAGGAAAAAGTATTTTTCAAATTTTGAATCGAAATATACATTTTCTGAGGAAAGTTTGCTAGTCTTAAGATTTTTCGAGAAAATCATATGCAGCAGTAAATAACTAACTACTCGTTATAAAAATGAATCTATTATTTTTTAATGATTTCGTTTTAGTTCTTTAATATCGACAAAACATTTCAGTACCAGAAAATTGATTATATCACGTTATGGGAAAATTTTGATAGCCCATTAACTATTATGATTTCGCGTCGTATTTCGAGGAATAATTCAGCTTTCATTGTCCCTAGAACATCATTGCGTAATGTTTGTAAACATTTGAAATCAATCTCAACCTCATCTAGAATATTTTGTATCTCTTCCGCATAACGCGGATGAGATAAATGAACCTATATCTGCAGTTCTAACCTTATGAAAGCCATGTCTACTACTGCCAAAAATTGTAACACTGAAAAGGAGGTGCGAACTGTGAGACCGCACCTCCCCTGTTAAGGGTTAATATCACTGACATATTCACAGAAAATTCAGAGTCGTGAAAAAAAGGATGAGTAAAGAGGTTTAACACCAGACACTAAATGGCGATAATTTTAAAGTTGGTAACCCTATTTGAAGTGATCACATTTTAATTTATAGATAAATGCTTTTTTTTTTAAAGTCATTAGTGGGGGGGGGGGAGTTCTTGCACTTACAAATAACAACACCACTGCTAAGGATATGATTAAACAAACAAGCAAAATTATTCATTACATTATTTATCGCTTGCATCACAGAAATGTGCTGACTTTTTTTTTTGTACACAGAAACAAGCGTTGTTTTGATTTCAGATTTCCTTTTTCAGTAAACAATTGGAAAAAGATTGTTTTGTTTTGGTTTATAAGTGCGGGAGGCAGGCTGGCAGGCGGCGAACAAGAACAATCACGTATGCAATCATTCTCTCCCTGTGTCAGCAGTTCATGCAAATACATGTCCGACAGTTGCAGACAACATTTTTTTTTCTTTTTTTTCCCTCTGCGAACTACCTTTTTTTTCAGACAACTTTATTTTTCTTAGCACGGACAGAACTGTCTGCAATAGAGTTTTGTTGTCCGTGACATCGTCGCCGTGTCAAGCCATTTCTGCCACTGTGCCTTCTCGAATGTCTGAACATTCAAGTATATTGTTTAAAAAAAATTGAGTTTTTGAAACTCAGATATCAAAAATTTTCCAGAACAGCTCCAAAATTCTGACTATTCCTCTAACATCATTAAAGATGTCCAGAAATGTGTTTTTAGAACTTCATTTTCAAAAAGTTTCCGAAGAGAGCTTCTAAATTTTCATTTCTTTAAGATCACAAATCCCCAAAGATAGTCTAAAATTGAGTTTTTAAAACTAATTTGCGAGGAGAAAAGCCTTTGATGTCTTCAAAGATAACCTTAAGTTGATAACAATTTTGAAAAATAATTGGAAAGTAAATCGGTACCCCCTCTTTCCTTTCATTTCACTAAAATTGCCTAAAAATGCAAATTTTGAAAATTTCTTTTTGGGTGGACTCTGAAACTTGTCCTCCTCCCATCTCTAACACTTACAAAGATTGACTAAAACTGCATTTCTAAGACCTCAATTCGAAATTTTTTCAGGGAGATATCACTTGATCCGCCCCTCTTCTGATTCAAAAACAGTCTAAAACTTTTAAGGACTTATAAATTTTGATATCTATCTTTTGGCATGAAGAGGCAGCTAAAAATCTTGTTGAGCCCTAGTTTGCCCCTCCTTAACGTGAATGCTGGCTGCGCCCATGCTACTGAGTGCTTATTCCAAAAAAAAAAAAAAAAAAATTCTGGGTGTGTGTGTGTGTGGATGGGGTGGGGGGGGGGGGACACTGACAAAATCATTTGAACCAAAATTGGTGGATTGCTGGCCCGCCTCGCCTTCAAAAATTTACAATGTGGTCCTCGAGTAAAGAAGGTTTGAGACCTCTGCTCTAAAGGGTTCAGATCTGTGAGACATGTCAGCCAATTGAGAACTTTTACATTATGTGAATTTAACCAGGATTTTGTTTTGCTTGCAGTGTGAATTGAAGCATTGTCTTGCTGAAATTCCCACTGAGGGCCGCCTATAAGCTCAGCAAATGGTAGGAAATTATCCTCCAATGTTTTATTATAATGCTGTGATGTTTGCCAACCACTGAGAAAGGTCATAACACTTGTACACTCAGTGGTGGATACAAAGGGAGGGTCATGGGGGTCACGACCCTACCCTCCCTAAGCTGTTGACAACAGTATGTGAATGATTACTCAATTCATTAGTCATTTTTGAAAATAAATATTTGAACTACTACTTTGTTTCACTGCTTGTGAATATAATTTGCAACATTTATCCACAATCAGGTGCCTTGTTCTTGGCAATTTGATGCTTTTTATTGACTCCCAAGCAGTTTCAGAAATTTTTCATACACAAAACCATAGGTTCGCTCATAGGGGAGGGGGGGGGAGGGTCAGCCCCCCCTTCAGCTTGACCAACACTAAAATGGTTTTCTGTATACTCCCCTGTGTCCATTGGAGCAAAAGGCTGTCCAAAACATCAGCAAGCCACCACATTGTTGGCAAATAAATACACATATGGGTTTGTGGGGACTCCAGGTCAGTGGACTCCGGAACTCCTCTGACAGCTCCTCCTCTGTTTTACAGCTCCAGTTGATCAGCGCAATCAGTAGCGAACACGCTCGCTACTCAACTCTGCTCAGGAGAGTTAACTCACGTGCGCTCCATCGAAGCGAGGTTGTTCCTGGAGAGCTTGCGACCAGGTGTTTCGCCCGACAGCGAACCTTTCAAATGTTACCTTTTACTGTTTAAAAGTTTTAATGTTTTAGTAGCCTTTGCTCAGTTTTTAATGTTCATGTAGATCTTTTATAAAAATAAATAGTTTTAAAGGATAAGCATTCTAGCGTCCTTAGGTTCCTTTCGCAAGTCAAGCCAGTACAAGGTCCAGCCATCTTGACCATCCAGATTTATCTTTTTTAGCAAAATATTACTGACAGACATTTTGGTCTATATGAGGTATGATTTCAAGCCCACAACCTTCTTTGTGAATTATGATGTGGCTTTAGTTGTTGCTTCTTTTCATTTTGCAGTGAACCATTGTTCCGGTTTCTAAAATTCATTTATGAATCGTATCCTTTGATACCTAAAGTCCTGAGAACCTGTGACCTTCATGAACAGTCATTTGTAGGGAATTTACTAGTCTTTGGATCTGACGATC
Organism: Uloborus diversus; assembly: GCF_026930045.1. Classification (NCBI taxonomy): domain Eukaryota; kingdom Metazoa; phylum Arthropoda; class Arachnida; order Araneae; family Uloboridae; genus Uloborus; species Uloborus diversus. The sequence continues at coordinate 27,317,080 of NC_072733.1, read as the reverse complement.
ATCGTGTTTATTTGTCAGTCTCTTAGACGCCATTTTATTTGTCTCCAAGATCTGCGTTTTGCTTTATACTTGCCGTCATTTGATAAAACTCGATAAACAGATTTGTTTGCTCTATTAATAACAGCCAAAATTTCAGGAACAAGATTACCTTCAGCTTTCAATTGCCAAATCTTAGTTGGGAATGCTCAGATTGTCAAACTATCAATGGTTGATAAATAGTTGACATTTTGTTATATTTTTGTCCTTTCAGTCAAAATTATATCTTAATACTTTTTGTTTCTAATGTCTCATTATTTCTATTATACCTATGTTCAACCAAGCTGGAAAAATTGAGTAAAATGGTTATTAAAAGCATGTTATACCTTCTAATCATGTACTTCTTGTGAATTACCTTATCCATGGGGAAAATTGGGAATAGTAAAACTAGTGCTTGCCATTTTAAAGCAAACGGGTGTATTTACATCACACATGTACAAAATTAGTCTAGAAAGTCGCTATGTTGAGCTAAAACAAGAAAAATACATATTTCTTAGAAAGTAAATTGATTACAGAACTTGAAATCTATCATATGGGTTAATTTTCAATATCACTAACCATATGGGTTATATTTATCTCCAAGTTACCTCAACCCACCCAACAGGCCACTGTATTTTCTGTTTAATTTGTTTAGGAAACAATTGTGGATATAAAGAATTTGCCTGACGTATATCCATAACTTTTTATCAAATCATTTTATTGCTTGGAATTTAAATAAGCAGGTTTTAAACATATAACAAAACTTTTTTATTTGTATTAATAAAAATAACATTATTTTTTTGTTTTCTAATATTTTGATTGGAATCATTTTCAATGAAGTATAAAATACTAAAAATAAATCAGTAATTTAGCTTTAAAAAATCATGAGATTCCACAAAAGTGCGACTGAGTTGAAAAAAAGATTTAGTAAAAATTTAATTTTGAACAACATTTATTATTCTCCTAAAATTAGAATTTATATTTGACTCGGGATTTAAAATGTTCATTAACGCTTGGAATATTTCCACAAATTTAGTGAAACAGTAGAGTTGTAGGAACAACTTGATATTGAATGCTAACTTATGTAATGCAAGAATACATACAAGGTTAAAATTTGAAATTTAGCCCAGTTAAATATATGAAAAAAAGAAAATACCAGCATGGCTCCTATAATGATACATTAAAGTTGCTTGTGCTGTAAAACTTTTATTTTTGCAGATCTGGCATGTCAATGGACCTCTTTCTTCTTTCTTTTTTGTACGAAGACCTCTTATGTATTTTAAAGCCAGTTTCTGAAAATGTAGAAAAGGTTTCAATACTCGTTACCAAATTTGAATCAGAATGAAAAAGAGTTTACAAATAAAAATTATACATACCTTTTCACAAGCTTGCAAATTTTCAGGACAATCAGGTTTGAGATCATCAAAACAAACTGGGATTTGACTGCTAATTTCATGACATTTACTACGACAAATTTCATGAATAACACCATCTTCATATACTACCTCATTTAGGAAAGAATCAGATAAGATGCTTTCATCTTCAGAATCAGGATCATTTTCATCAGATGGTAAAAAATTACTCAGGTTATAATAACTTACATTATCTATGGTAGCAGGTGAATTAGAATTATTGTTAACCTTTGTATAATTTTCATGATTGCCATCATCAAAGGAATTTCCGCATTTGCCTGAAAGAACATGAGATAAATTACTTTTCAAAGAAAATACTGGTTTAAATAAAAAGCATTTTTGAATTCCCTTGAGCATGATTTCAGAAATGTGTAAATTTACTAATTTGTGATAAAGAAACAAAGGAATAAACAATTTTGACAGAATTTGAATATTAAGCTTTTGTGATTCCTATTGCATTTCTTTACTATTTTCTTATGTTAAGTCAGTGATCTCCCCGCCCCCTCTCAAAATATAGTCAACTCAAAGTCCCAAGGGGCGGACATAAACTAACTACCAATAATTATTAGTAGTAGTTCCATTAATGGGAAGTTCCCACAGCCTTTCCAAGAGTTTGGGACCTATTGAAAAGTTCAAGATAAAGTGATATTCGAGTCTTCATTAGTTTGATTAAATTAAGTTACTTAATACAGTAGAAGACCATTATAACGCACACCTTGGGACCACAGCTTTTGTGTTATACAGGATTTTGCGTTATATAGATCATTTCACAAATTATGAAATTAACATTCAGAATATCTCTATATATTAGCACTTCAGAATGAGTTTTATCTGCAATGAATATTAAAGAACCAATACTACAATTAGTTATTCCAAATAAATATGTTTCACAATCAAAAGAAAGAGCATTATCCTGCACTTCTGCTAGCTTCATGGTTTGCATAACAGCTGCATTTTTAAGAGTCATCTGGTATTTTCTGTTTATTATGGTTACTAATTCTAAATTTAAAAGCTTTGAATTAAGATGGAATGATGAAAAATTTTCAAAATTTAATTTGCCTAACAATTTTTATTTTTGCAAAGCAAAACAGAGTGATTTTTTAAGCGTCAAAATTTATTGTTTACTTCTGAAAAGTTGCACGGTTTTTAGAGAATTGCGTTATATAGGTCGGCATTATAATGGTCTTCTACTGTATTATGAAATATGCAGCAGAAATCAAACATAAAAGCTGTAGTTAAATAAAATTTTGTTTCTAAGCTTATTTTTTACTTCCTTTTACAAAAAAGGAAGTATTGTACTTGCAAAAAAATTTTCACTCAAAAATCGACCTTAATTTCCATTTTACTCACCCCAAAATGAATGTTGAGTTTTTTTCGACTCGACCACACATGGATAAGTACCCAAGAATGCATAGACATGCAAAATATGCATTTTGACGATTCCAGAGTTAATTACTAAGAGTTATCTCGTGACATCTGTATGTGCGTATGTATGTTGCATAACTCAAGAATCGTGTGTTCTAGAAAGTTGAAATTTGGTATGTAGACTCCCAGTGGGGCCTAGTTGTGCAACTCCCCTTTTGATTGCATTCAGGTGTTTCTAAAGGGGTCTTCTGCCTCTTTTTGGGAAGAAATCATTGTTAATTTCGATGTATACTCAAGTGGTGTTATAATTTGGTGGACACTTGGCAATATATCGCCAGTCTTTTGGTCGCCAAGTTTTGTCGACAACTTGGTGACAAATTTGGCGATTTTTTTAAAAATCTAGTTTTAATTTAGCCCCTAGTAGTAAACTACTGAATCACATTAAAATTGCCAATAATGGGAAAATGACATTAAAATTGGAGTAAAAGGAAGTCATATGATGCACACATCAGCTCATTCTTTCTGTTGTCAGGCTTTTGTGAGACAATAATGATTAATGTAAACAAATCACTAAAGAATACACAAACTTGAAAAGAAAATGGTCACGACATATACACTTCATCATTTTCATTAAATACTTCTTCTACAAAAATAGTGCATTTTCTAGACTTCTTGTCAGGCTCTTGTGAACCAAATAATCAGTTCACTGTAGAAAATGATTTGATTATGGTCAATGAACTGTATCACCTTATTGATAATAGTCATTTTCTCCCTCCAATATTAGAATTCAGTACAAACTAGAAAATCTACACTTTTTGGGAATTCAGAACTTTTTGATTTTTCAGATATTAATAATAATGATATGATATTAATAACAACCATAAAAAAGTTTTTATGTTGTTAATTTTTTTAAAAATGTAAAATTTTCTTAAAAATTACAATAGCTATGATTTACAAAACCCTAATGAGCTATGAAAATAATATTAAAAGGAAGAAAACATTAAAATATAAATTTTCAAAAAATAATAATAACAAAAAGGACAACTTCTTCAGCAATCACAATTAAGTATGGAATGGAAAGCTTAAATTCAATATGAAAGTATCATTTAAAGTAATAAAATGCAATGAAAGTTACATATTTTTTGTCCACACTATTGTTTCGGAACATACTTAATTTTGTTACCAGGGGTCTGGCCAGAGGACCCCCCGTTAACGGACCCTTCACAGAAGTTCTATTAAAAAAAAAAATGGACATTTCACAAAATCCCGATCAACCAAAACGTAACCTTCACAAAATTCTGATAAACAAAAACGCATCTTTCAAAAATTGTTTATTGAAAATGCAAATCTCAAATTAAAATAAAGCATATAATCGTGCATAACACCCAATAAATTTTTGAATCTTTTTTAAAGTTAAATTAGAGGGATCAGCTTACACAAAATCTGCTAATTTTGCAAAAAAAAGGCACTCTTGTGATGCTCCTGCAAGCAATAAATAACTACAACTGCCAAATAAATATAATGCTTGTTGTTTGCTTCTTTGAAAGAAAATTATAGCTGAAAGTTAGTTTGGGGTTTTAAATGATTTTAATTTTTTTTTTATCATAGCAATTTTGCAGCGGTGCTGTTATAAACTTCTCTGAAAAGGCATTGTGAGCACTTTTTTCCCCACTCATGATTTAATAAACAATAATAATACACAGCGAAATGAACTTAGAACTGTAAACTGATAGTAGGGGTGGGGGGAAAATGTGATCGCTTCAGATAGGGTTACCAACTTCAAACTTATTGCTACTTAGTGTCTGGGTGACTTTATTAGAAAACAAGTCTCATCATTTTACAGGGTTCCCACTCTATCGGCAGATTAAAAAATAGGGCCTTTATCCCGTTCGGGATGAACGACGCATCTTTGCGTCAGCGCTAGGTGGCATGCTAAAATGCATTTTAGCAAGAAATTTCAGTACTCAAAAACTTACTTTTTAATAATAACTTCCCTTAAAATCTGGTTGAAAACATTTGCTTAAGTATAGACTTCGATGAGCATTTCGCTTCTTTTGAAACTGTTTAACTGTGTAAATGTATGATACAACCGTGACAAACCATTTTTTATGAATCACCGGGGTGGATGAATTTTTTACACGTGCGAAACAGGCGACTCGGTATGTCTATGGACTGATTTCTGGATTTGTTTTTATGTTTTTAATGTTTTGTTGACAAATGGAATGTTTTTTATCAGGTTGAACAATGGATTTGGTTATGTTTACGTGGATTTCAAGGTAAGACAATTTTGTTACAGGCAGGTACTGTCCCGTGGAAGCTAATTATCGGAACTTGTTTTTCTAATTAGTCGAGGCGAAAACCCCAGCTTTTAGTTTTAGGTTTGAGTTCTAGTTTATTGTTTTTAGCTTAGCAAGTGGTGCGTTTGTCCATTGTTACTCTATATTACATGTACTGGAGCTTAAACATTCTCTTCCATTTCATAGTTAAAATTTTGGTCTTTTGACCATAATTAATGAATCCTCCACGGCTGATGAGCTCTGGATTCACTCTTTAAGCTCTTTCACTCTTAATAGCTGTTGGCATTTTTCCTTTTTATCATCATTTGTTATTTGTAATTCTGTTTGCTTAATTTTATATATATATATATATATATATATATATATATATATATATATATATATATATATATAAATAGCAAAATTCTTTGTTAAATCTAATACGATACAAATTATCAGTTTATTACGCTGTAGCTTTTAAGCAAATGTCTTTGCTTGTTTATTAAATGTGAAAGGGTTTGTCAAATCCTAAAAAATAGGGCCTTTGATTAATTTTTATGGTTTTTGACTACTAAATATGGCTTTTAGAGGGGCCCCTAAAAGAATACTTGAAAACAGGGCCATTATAGGGGCTTTTGAGGGCTCGTGGAAACCCTGTTTTATTAGCTTGGCAATATTTGCATTTTTACGGTGCAATGTTTAACTTATTTTGGTAGAAAATTATATGGGTTTGATTTTTTGATGCTAACAAGGATGTTTAACTTAAAATAAACTTTTATTTACCGTTTTTTTCTTCAGATGCCTACATGTTGAAAAATGCAAACTTTTTACATCCGATATGAGAATCATATTTTATTCTTTTTTCAAGCTAACTTGGCTTTATTAGGACATAAATAAATGATAAATTTCTTTATTTCTGTTACAACGCTTATTTCAAGTTTTTAAATCAACATTCCATTCTCTTTTATGAGTCGATGATTTTTTTTTTGCTTCAACTATGTCCACAGATTTTTATGATGTGTTTATAATAGGACTCTAAAATGCAATTCTAAAATAATTTTATCAAAAATATTTCTTTTACAAGCCATTTTTATTGGGGATTGCGATTCCTTTGCATCCGCTATGTGAATCGGATTTTTCGAATTTTTGATGTTCAGTACGCTTTGTTTAAGGTAAACAAATAAATTCTCTTTCTATTTTTGTTAAAAACACGGAGTTTATAATGTTTAAATATAATTCTGTGCTCTTTAAGAGTGTCTTGAGTCAAAAAGTTAAATGCTGAACCTCTGCATGAATTGTATTTTTTGTTACAATTATTTTTCAATTATTACATTTCTAGTATAATGTAACATAATGTAGAATGGTAGATAAATATTGATACTTGAGGGGTGCCCATCTCCCAGAGAGTGATGCCGCCCTTCCCCCTCAATACTAGGAAAACACTCAACTTCAAGTTTTAATGATACAGTTTGTGCCATCTAAAAACTGAAATTTTGTTTGCAAAAAAAAAATTTACTTTTTTTTGCAAAATTACTTGATTTTTCACAAAAATAATTGATTTTTCACAAAAAACGGACCTTGTGAAAAATCCTGGCAGACCCCTGGTTACTAAAAACTTTTTCTTGAATTCGTTTGGTACCAAAAATAATTTCTTGAATTGGATCAAGATAAGGGACGATGTACAGAAGTATTCAAATTTGAGCAATTATCTAATGGATATATGAAAAAAAAGTGTTAAATGACGTACATTAATTTTATTTTCATTAAAGCCTTATAACAATTAGATTGGTTTTTAGAGGTTTCTGGATTTAGGAATTCTGGACTTAAGCTTTTACTGTACAATTTTCCTTCTTTTGTCATCAATTTCTTAGAAACATTTTAGTTCACAAAGGAGAAAATGCTGTTATCACATTGTGAGAATATAAATGTATGTCTTTTACTCTTTTCCTGCTTTTTTCTTTGTGTTTCTACCCTGTCACCACTATCAATGCCTTTGCACAAGTTTGAAAATTACACTATTTTGCTAAAACTAAGATATTTTTCTCAATAAATCATCCTCATACTTTTACATTTTGGAAAGAATCTAGAGTTCATTTTGATCATGTCATACTTAGTTCAGCAGCATACTATTATTTTACTGGCATCAAGAGCAGTAACAGTCTGGCCTGTGTATTGTGCCATAATAACTGTAACCACTAAGTAATGGAATTCATTTACTCTTTCTGAAACAATCGATTTCTGTACATAAAAACAATGTCTGTCAAATCAATTTTGTTGAAAATGTGACTCAAGGCTTTTCTGAAACTGGAAAATTTAAATACTGTTGCCCAAAAAGCACTTATTTTTCATAAAGAAATAATTTTTCTTGAAATAAATACAATAAAATTTTAACATAAAAAAATTGCTAATAAATCAAGAGTCTGTCTAGGATTTTTCACAGGGCCCGATTTTTGCGAAAAATCAAATAATTTTGCAAAAAAAAAAAAAAAATGTAAAAACGAAATTTCAGAACTTTGAGATGGCGCAAACTGCATCACTCTCTGGGAGATGGGCACCCTTCAAATATTTATCTACCATTCTACATTAAGTTAAATTATACTAGAAATGTTATATGTATAGTATTTAAAATAATTGTAACAAAAAAAAAAAAAAAATCGGGCAGGGGTTTGGAATTTAAGTTTTTGACCCAAAACACTTCTAAAGAGCAAAGAATTTCGTTTAAGATCTTAAAAATTCCATGATTCTAACAAAAATAAAAAGATTTTAATGGTTTACCTTATTGTTAACAAAGACTTTCTTAACAAAGTGCACTAAACATCAAAAATTCGAAAAATCCGATTCAAATAGTGGATGCTAAGAGATCGGAATCCTCAAAGTAAAGGCATCAAAAGTATAAAAACGGCTTGAAAAGAAATATTTTCGATAAAATTATTTTAGAATTCCATTTTAGAGTCCAAGGATAAACATATCATTAATATCTGTGGACAGAGTTAAAGCAAAATAAATTAATAAAAACCATCAATTTTAGGATTTTAATTTTTAACTCATAAAAGAAAATGGAATTTCCCTTTAAAAACCTGAAATAAGCATTATAACAAAAGTAAAAAGACTTTCCATTTATTTACATCTTAATAAAACAAAGTTAGCTTGAAAAAAATATGATTCTCATATCGGATGTAAAAAGATTGCATTTTTCAAAATGTAGGCATTGAAAGAAAAAAATGGTAAATAAAAAAGTTTATTTAAAGTTAATCATCCTTCTAAGCATCAAAAATCAAAGAAATATAATTTTCTCCCAAAATACGAGTTAAACATCACACTGTAAAAATGCAAATATTGCCAAGCTGTTAAAATGATGAGAATATTTTCTAATCAAGAGACTATAAAGGTTTAACACCAGAAGCTAAGTGGCCAATAATTTTGAAGTTGGTAACCCTACCTGAAGCGATCCCATTTTCCCCCCCACCCCTATTATCTGTTTAGAGGTCAAAGTTCATTTCGCTGATATATTCATTATTGTTTATTGAATCATGAGCTGGAGAAAAGTGCTTACAACACCTTTTCAGAGAAGTTTACAACAACACCACTGCAAAATAGCTGTGATAAGAAAAACAAGCAAAATTATTTAAAACCAAACTGACTTTCAGCTGTTAATTTCTTTCAAAGAAACAAACACCAAGCATTATATTTGTTTGGCAGTAGTAGTTATTTATCGCTTGCAGGAGCATCACAAGAGAGCCTTTTTTTTTTTTGCAAAATTAGCAAATTTTATATCTGGTGTACAAATAAGTTTTAAAGGATTTTCAAGAGATGGCCTCGCTAGTATCAAATTGAAATGACAATACTGCAACTAACTTCATTTCATAACCTCATCACCCTAACCATCATAACCCTCAAAGCTGAAATGGGAAGTCCTACCCCATCTGCCATATAGCCCAGACATTGCCCTTTTAGACTACTATTTGCTTTCATCGATGGCACATGCTCTTGAGGATCAGCAAGCACTCCCACTCTTTTGAAGAATCAAAAGACGCATTGTGTTTTCGAGATGGCCTCAAAAATTGCCAGAAAGTTGGGAAAAAGTAGTGGCCAACGATGAACAATAATTTGAAAAATGAATGTGAAACCATTTCTTCACAATAAAGCGTCAAATTTGAAAAAGAAATCCTTTAAAACTTATTTGTGCACCAGATATAAGCTCTGTTCCTTTTAATTTAACTTTAAAAAAGGTTCCAAAAATTAACGGTTTTATACATCAAAATATACATTGTATTGATTTCAGATTTGCTTTTTCTTTCACTAAACAACTTGTGAAAGATCCGTTTTTGTTGGTCAGAATTTTGTGAAGGAACCGTTTTGGTTGATTGCGATTTTGTGAAAGGTCTGTTTTGGTCGATCAGGATTTTGTGAAAGATCTTATTTTCGTTGATCGGATTTTTGTGAAGGGTCCATTAACGGCCCCAAATTTCCTCTGGCCAGACCCCTGTAAACAATAGAAGAAGAATCGAAATTTTATATGAAAATATAAAATACTAAACTCTCTAGTAAAGAAACTTTTGAATAAAATTTAGCATCAAAAAAAAAAAAAAAAAAATCTATTAACTACTGTAGACAGCTCATAACATTTTAATATTATTATTAAAAGTTTAGAAATTTCTGTCCTTTTTTTCCTTGATCCCATATATAGTAAACCTTATCAAAAAAATTACATGAAAAATGTTATTTTTATTTTCAAGGGAAAAAAAAGTGAACAAAATTGGGTTAATTTGGCAAGGAAATAGAAAAAAAAAAAAAACATTAGCACATTCCAGGAAAGAAATTCCTTACAACAACATCACTTTTCAAACACGATTAAAATAATTGGAAATAATAAATTCAAAAACAAATAAAATGTTTGCAACTGTGCATAATTTAGAAAAACAGTTTAAGAAAATAAATATCAAAATGCAAAACTTACTACAAATTGTAGCATTTCCAACCTCTGCAATCTCTGCTATGTGAGGAAGCAATGGAATATATACATATGGAAATGGTGGTGTAGGAATAACAATTGGTGGCTTTCTCCCTGTACATTTAGGGCTCAAGTTATATGATTTACACTCACTTTTATAGTTTTCAGCTGCATTATACAAATCACAGTCATATGTTTTGCCATAGACAGATGTATAAGAATGATCATGGTGAGGCATTGAAAGAGATTTCCCAATGAAGTTATCACAGTCCAAAATTGATGTATCATCAAATGATTCGCTAGTATAGAAATCTTCATTCCAATGCACTACACAGTCTGACTGAGAATTGCTAGAACCTCCTTTATGTTTCTTCTTATGCTTCACATGAGATTTGTTTTTTACATTTATGATTGAATTACATGGGTCAGAAGACATGCATTTATTTTTTGCAGTTTCTTGTTGACAAAAAATATCATCAGAATATGAAGGGAAAGTAGAAGATAAAATAAAATCACCAGGAGTGGTACTGGTAACATGATGATTGCTAGCTGTACTTGTACATTTTTCTATGCCTGTTAAACATTTTTCTTTAGGATACATGTAAGGAAAATTATATTTTGATAAGTTTTCAGATTCTGTTCTTTCTGGAGGCAGGTCCCATAAGGTTTCTTTTCTTTTCTTAAAAATCTGTTTTCCTTTTTTCCTTTTCCGAGAGCTTTTGGGGCTCAAATCTATGGAAGTAAAGAGAAAAACATATTAAAAAAATCTAAAATACTAATGGAGCAATTCACCTCTGACAACCTTTATTCATTTTATCAAATACAAAGCAATAAATTGTTAATGGGGTTTACTTTAAATTCAAAAACATACCTGGAATACCATGTTTATTTAAGATTCTACATATAGTGGAATCTAAATTGAGGAATCTATTAGGATTGAGAATTTTACTTGTTAAATCTGGTGTTTTCATAAAATAAGGGAGAATAACATTTGTTTTAAAAATTTCTACAGTTATCTTAAAAAAACAACAACATATGACAATCCAAAGGTCCATAAAACACACACACACAATTGGACATTTATTTATTAATCAAGGCATTATTTAATTCAGACAAAAATCATCTTTTACATGATTCAAGTTTGGTAAAAGATTTAAAAATTGAAAATTCAGTGGCGCAACAGCCCATGGGGGCGAAGGCCTACTATGTCCATCTAAGTGTATTAAAAAACTGAAGTGCAACCAAATTTTTTGTTCTTGACTATGGAAATTTTTTTGCTCCACTTAATCAAGGGTTGAAAATATTGTATCATCGTGCATGTCATGCTCTATTGAATATTTTTTAGAAGTATCAAAACCACATAAGGAATTGGTAAAATAAAATTTTGGTTGGGGTTTCATCTTCACCTTGAGTATCGTAATTGCTTTTTAAGGAATCTGACTGTTCCTCTATTTCATTAAATTCACTTATATTTTAGCAAGCCCATCAGTAAGGAGGGTCAGGAAGGGACAATTGTAACCTCCCTGGCTTTGACAAATCAATAAATTGACATAGATTATTATTATTATTATTATTATTTTTTTTTTTTTTTGATGGAATATATAATTTGTACCTTTTGCTCCACCCCCCCTGCAGAAAAAATTGAAATGACAGGCCTGATAGCAAGGCAGCTGCTCATCACAACAACACAACCAGAATTTACCATCAGGATGGGGGGGGGGGGGGGGGGGTCATAAGACTCCTTATCTAATATATAAAAATCTTGTCACAGTGTTAGTTATTGAACTCCGAAACAGCTCCACCGACTTTCATGAAATTTTTTAGGAGCATTTGTTAGTTATGAGAATAGGATATAAAGTATATTTCATATCGCTAGGTAATCAGGGTGTCCCTATTCAGAATTGCTTTTTGAAAATTATTGTAAAAACCATTGTTGAAAATAATTGTAAAAACCATTGTAGAAAATTATTGTAAAAACTATTGTTGAAAATCATTGTAAAAGCCTTGCTTAAATTAATTACAAACATTTCATTTGTAGACAAACTGAAGATGGCAGCAAAAGTTTTTAAATCCAATATATTAAAATCTCAGGTCACAGTGTTTGTGTTTGAACTCCTCCCAAACCGCTCGACTGAGTTTTATGAAATTTTTGGTAGGTATAAGAATGGGTAGTAAAATATATTTCATACTGCTAGGTAGTTAGGGTGTTCCCAGGGTTCGCATTACACGCTATAGCGGGTTTTTTAAACAAACTCACTGGAAAGGGAAGCAACTTTCCTGAAAAATCTGGTCCCAGGGACCCAGAAAACCCAAAAGATAAGAAACTGAAAAAAAATTGGGATAAATGCTAAAGCTCTATTTAGTAAATGCTTTTAAGCTTCAATGACCAGGAGAATCAACAGAAAGGGATTAAAATGACCCTATCTCTTTATCAGCTATTCAAACACACCCCTATTGTTGACCAGTCAATGGAATTTTAGTGATAAGACTGGAGCTTACAGTGACCTCTTGGGCAGAGCTCAAGGAGCAAAATATTGCAAGTTCATAAATAGCCCATTGTATTCTATTCTAAGAATGAGCTCTCCCTCAACTTTTATCTTGAGGAAATTCCTAAAAATAGCAATAAAGACTAAAAGTAAGAGTGGTTTCAATGCAATCTTCAGGATTAATACAAGACAACTACAGTAAAAATATAGCTATTTTGCATTTATGTAACCAGAATTACTTTTGAAAATCATTATTCTGCATCCGCAATAAAAGGAGGGGAGAAAAAAAAAATGCCGAACATTTTGCAGATCGCGCTAAACACTAAACTCTGAACTTTACATTTTTCTTGTTAAATTGCTGATGAATACTTGAATTTTATACAAAAGCACTTTAACTTCGTTCTCTTTCTAGTAATTCATCACTTTCTGATGGGCTATTTTTATGGTATTAATCAATTTTGAAAATAGCACAAAAGCCAACACAAATATTTTGAAATAAAATGAAATATACTGATTTAAGATTACAAATAAGCAATTTTCACACTTATATGAGAAAATGTTTTGTTTTTGCGTTAGGTTCATTTGCTCACATTTCTTTTTTATTATTTATGTAATTGCCAATAATAATTTGGGGGGAGGGGGATGTTCGCTTTTTTCACTATTATGTTAAAATCCATTTTTAAAGTAAATTTTGAGTTAATCTCATTGTAACTGACCCAGGGTTCCCAATAGAGCGCGAGACCGCGAGAATCTCGCACTTTCAAACGAAATCTCGCATAAAAAATATTTTGATGCGAGACATTCTCGCGCCTATAAATATTTAATCAAAGTGCGAGATTCTCGCGAATTATCAGGCCACATAACCACAAAAAGAAAAAAGAAAAAAAAATCCTTTAAATCGGCGATTTCGGAAAGTTCTGACAAATTTTTCAGCCTCTCGCTACAACGTATCTCTTTTCTTCATAACCAGTTTTACCACCAAAACACTTGAAACGAAGGAGAGATTTCTGAGATCTAACCTGTCTTGCCAGTACGCCCATCGATCACTAAGCAATTGTCCAACACGTCAATGGTCACCCACTAGTGGCTAGGGAGATCATTTTAGCAAACGTGCTTTGTGCATGTTTCGCCTGGAAAATATTCTCACTCATCCTTAGCAATGGAAAAGTATCTACTTGCGAGTTCTAATGTTTCAAATAAAAAGAAAATGGAAAATAGTGAGAAAGAAAATGATCAATTAAATATGCCACCGGAAAAAAAGAAAAAGCTTGACAAATATCAACCAAAATGGCAAAGTATATATGATTGGCTGGAAACGGAAGAAAAAAATGGAGTTATCCTTATGTTTTGTAAACTTTGCCGAGCCCACAAGAAGCGTAATCCATTTGCAAAAGGTAAATTCAAAGTATTTTATTTATTAATTTTTTCATCTAATAATTACAGTAAAAACTCAATTATTTGTCCTGTATTTAAATCCAAAAGAAATCCAAATTTTACCAAAATCCAAAGTAATGATTTAATATTTTATCAGTAAATATTTTATAAGTCGCTCAAAAAAATTATTTTTAAAATAAAAGTTGCAACTATGAACGAAAAAAAAAATTTAACAGTATACCAATGGCCTAATTTTTTTTTCTTATTCTTGGATAAGGAAATGCAAATAACGAGTTATAATATATATTTAAAAAAAAAAATATTTTTATATGAGTACGAAATTTGTACATTACCAAATTTTAATTCAATCATTGAATTTTATTATTATTTGGAAAAATAAAAAAACATTTTGTATTTAAAGCTTAAAACAACTGTTTCAAAGAGAGTCGCCGAATCATCTTGCAGGGATATTTTGCGAATGCTTGAAATATTGCTAAGCTTGATTCTTAGCTCGTTTCCAACACGACGTGAAATTAAAGAGAAGAAATTTGTTCCCATAAGATTTTTTAAAAATGATAGAAGTAGGAATTCAGTTAACTTGAACGAGCTTTTACTGTACATGTATTGTTTGTGAGTTTGTGACATTATTTCTGTTAATTAGTGTATCATGTAAGGGTGGATCCAGTGATTGCTTTTAGTGATATTGTTGTTGGAAGAGAGTGGCGGTGGGGAGGAGAGGGGGCATAAAAGGAACATTCGAAAGAAGATGGGGTGTAAGGGGGGAATTTTTAGAAATTCAAATTTCCAAAATAATATTTTTGGCTGTATTTGGTTGATTTTATGAAAGGGAGGGGGGGGGGGGAGCATGCCTCCGTCACCCTTACTCTGGATCCGCACTTGGTGTCAAGGTAGAAAATAGTGTTAATGTTAAACAATCATCCAAAAACAAAAATTCCTAAAAATATTTTTTATAACTGCATTATCCTTAAAATAACAACGTCCATAAACAAATTTAAAAACTAAATAAATAAAAAAACCGCCAAGAAATATAAAATTCAATAATACGTAGAGTTGTGTTGTATACTTAAATTTCATTTTAAATTTTAATAGTCTTAACTATGTAGCATCTGAAAAATAAAATTAAGAAAATGAAATTATTTACTTTTTGATATTAAGCTGTCCGCCGAAAGTTAAAATGTCATTAAAATGATAAATATTACAAAAAAATAAATAAATAAATAAATAAATTCTCAGACAGCCTGTGCACTAAATTTTATAGCTGTAAATTTGGTAGTTTACTCGTAGTTTGAATTTCTTCGATACACTAACAGAAACTTTTTGTAATAAATAGATATAAATCCGAATATTCGTTTATTTTTATTCAAATTACTTTTGTTTCAGAGGGTTGTACTTCGTATAAAACAACTTCTCTGGATCGCCATGAAATGTGTAAAGAACATTTGCAAACCATTGAGGCAGAATCCTGCAAAAAAGTATGCAAGTAGCTACGGTAAATTTAGACAACAGAAATAAATCATTTTTAATTTCTTGTTTAAAAAGCGCGCTGTTCGTAGCAGTCAATGAATTGCCAAATTCGCTATTTGGTAATCTTCAACAGTTCATAAAACTCCAAGGATGTGATGTTAAAAATTCCAAAATAAGATATGAACACAGTGATTCTGTGAAAGAACTTCATTCATGCATTGCTGAGGTGATTGAGGATAATCTTTTGGAAGAAGTGAAACAAGTGGGTGTTTGCTCATTAATTTGTGATGAAACGTGCGATTTGGCCAATGAAAAACATCTCGGCATTAACATTAGATATGTAACGAATGGAAAAGTAAAATGCGAATTTTTGGAAAATATTTCTATCCAGGATGGTAAAGCTGATACATTAATGTTTTCTATTCAAGAAATGTTGGATAAAAAAGGAATCAACATTTCAAAAATGGTTGCGTTGGGCTGCGATGGTGCGCGAGTTATGTTGGGAAAAAATGCAGGCTTGATTGCTCGTTTGAAAGAGGTAAATCCCTGTATAATTGCAATACATTGTACAGCTCACAGACTGGCTCTTGTTATGCAGGATGCTGTCAAAAATTTACAGAGCATTCGTTCTTATAGCGATACAGTCAGAGCAATATTCGCATACTTCAATGCTTCAGCTGTCCGATCAGCAAAGTTAGCAGCTGTTCAAAAATTAGTAAGTGAATCGGTAGTGAAATATGTAACATTTCACTCTATTCGCTGGTTGTCGCTACATAAAGCTGTAGAAGTTCTATATAAAACTTTGAACTCGCTCATGGTCTATTTGGACTCGCAAACGGAGAGAAATGACCCAACAGCACCTGAACTATTGAGATCCGTAAGACATATTAGGTTTGTGTACATAACACACATTTTGAACGATATACTACCAATACTTACTAATCTTTCGAAAGCATTTCAATCAGATTCAGCAGATTTATCTATTGTCATGCCCAAAATTCATGCTGCAGGAATACACTTAGAAAATTTAAAACACAGTCCAGGCGTGAATGAAAAGCGATTCATTCACAATATTATCGTAAATGAAGAAAATGATAGGGAAGAAATGGAAGGCGCTAGCGAAGGTTATTACTCAACGATTAATAAAAAGATAATTTCAGCTTCCTCACTGGATCAGCTCACTGCCACTAAAATGTCATTAATAAATTCAATTAAAGAAAGTATGGATTTAGATTCCCAGAAGAATCTATGAATATTATTCAAAACTTTAGCACCTTTGACCCTTTTTTATTAAAATCTGCTAACAATGAAGAGATGAAAGCAAAAGTGCTATCGTTAGGAAACCATTTTGTTACTTACGTAAATTGCGAAAAACTGATTGAAGAATATGAAGATGTTTCTGTTATGCTGAAGCATAGTTACAAAGATTTAAACCTAAGTAAAGTGGCAGAACTGTTTCCGCGAAAATACAAAAATACATACCCGAACACATCAACATTAATGGAAATTCATTTGGTGATACCCATAAGTTCAGCCTCTGTTGAGAGATCCTTTAGTACCCAAAATAGAATCAAAAATAAGTTTCGAAATAGACTTGCTCCAAAAACGCTCAGCAATTTAATACGCATATCTGATGCAGGTGTAGACTTGGAGAACTTTCCATATGATGTAGCTGCCACTAAATTTAATGAACGCAAAAATAGGCGGTGCTAAATCCTTACTATGTAAATGTGGAACTTTGTAATTTTTATGGAATAAAAAATTCTTTAAATAAATTTTCTCACTCAGTTTTTTCAAATCTCACTCAACTTTTAGCAAGTGGCGATATTCGCCCACCCATTTTCCCGTCCCTATTGGGAACCCTGAACTGACCAAATAGTTTCTCACATAACTAAGTCTTGCAAGTGTATTATTTGAAAATAATTTTACAATGATAATCACAAAAAATTAGGGCAAAATTAACCAATTTATTTTATTTCATGCCTCTTTTCCCCCCAAGCATAAATATTTTTATATTATTCATTTATACACTAAGATTTTCTGTTAAAAATTTAAGGGACTAATTTTTTCCACCAAAGGACACAAATATATTTCATTAATGGGTCCCAGGGACCCAGGTTATGGATAGTTGAGCGCAAACACTGTTCCTGTCCGAAATTTGTTTGGCTATCAAATGTCAGAATGAGCTCTCGTAAAACAATGAAAACCCTCAGTAGTTTAAAGTATTTATTTGTTGCCATCCTCTATTTGTTAACAAAACAAATGTTTTTAATGAATTTAAGCAAGGCTTTTTCAATGATTTTCAATTTCAATCTTTGGAAAATTCACGATTAAAACATAGGAGAGTGCAGGTAGGAGGGTAAAAATTTGCGGATGCCAAATAAAAAAAAAGGTCAACATAAGAAAAAGAAGGAAAAAAACTGCATAGAGATATCGTAATTGAACTCCTTAGCATATTTGGCGAGACAAAGCAGATTTTTTTTTAATGCACCCCAGGTGGAACAAACAAATCATTTCTCATTTCGCCGATTCTCGAGCATTTTTTGGCATTATTGTATGGCGGTAGAACTATTCATGCAGTGTTTAACCTGGCATGGCACTTAATATTCAAAATCAGACGAAGTGTGCAGCAACAGAAGAAAACAATCCTCCATTTCCACAGTACTGAAATAACACAAAATTGTCACCTGAGATGAATGCACTATAGCACACGAACATTCTCTTGAAGAACACTGAACAGAACACTGAAAGATATAAAAAACAGCGACAAACTATTCGGCGGCACTCTGTTACTCATTTCAGGCGATTTCAGACAAATACTTCCCTTCATTCCACGATCAAGGTACCCTGACCAGATCAATGCTTGCTTGAAAACATTGCCACTATATCATAACGTGGAAAAGTCTTGCTAAGAATAAAAAAAGTGTGTCCAAAAGCTACAAGATCTAAAGGTTGCTGTCTGAAAATACTGAATGCATAAAATTGCCCACTAATTTCTGCACAATCGTTGATTCTCAAAATGCTCTCATTGACCGCATATTTCCCAATGTATGCACACGATACATAAATTAGGAGTGACTGGCAGAAAAACCATTTAAACAGCAAAAAATGTGGACGGCGAAGATTTAAACTTCAAGATACAGCAGTCATTGCCTGGCGATTTGGTACCATACAAATCGATCGATACAGCTTGGGATGCTAATGAAGCTGTAAATTATACAACTGAGTTTTTGTACTCACTGAATTTATCAAGCATGTTCCCCCACCTTCTACAACTATAAGTTGGATCTCCGGTTATTTGATCTCAAAATTTGAGCCTACCACGGCTGGAAATCTTTGTAAATATGTCCAATTTATTCAAAACCTTTTTCTTATTTGCACTGACAATTGCTTGTCTGTTTCATCCTAGGTGCCGTCTTTGACATGCAATCACAACAAAACTGTGCACTAGCATGGGGTTGGTTACATAAAAAATGATATGTTATCGAAGCCACTATTTTGAATGGTGAATTCCGAGAAAAAATGCTTTGCTGACACGAATTCTAATGATTCCCACAAATCTGCCAATTGAATTCAAACGCCTTCATTAAGTTGGCATTTGCAATGACAATCAATAAGTCGCAAGGATAAACAATGTGTGTGTTTGCGACTTAGATTTTGACACTGTGTTTTTCACACGGACAATTATAGGTGGCATGCAGGGCCGTGCTTAGGGGGTGGCAAACTGTGCAGGGCTGGTGAAATATTTTGAAGTTTAGGGGCCGCTAAAATATTACAAGAGAATAAAATACTTCTGTGTGAAATAGGTATACTTAGTGTACGCGATTGTATTCTGAAAAGATTACAGATAGAAAATTTGTCTTTTTATATTTATTCATTTATTTTCATTTTTACTTTCAACAGAAATTTCAAACTTTTAGTGAAAAAATTGTAAGTTATCATACGATAAATCCTATTAGTGTTATGGACTCATTTATTAGTTTACAATGTTTGATATTTTTTACCGTAGTGTCATCGTTTTAACTATAACTTTTGAACAATCTAAAATATAATTTTTTTAAAAAAATGTATGCACATATTTTGTTTATGTACCACTTGCTTCCGTAATTGCTAGTAGTAAAAATAAGCAAAACATGGGCGGATTTAAGTAGGGATGGGGGGTAGTGCCCCTTCAGTCTTTGGAGGACTTTACACATAGTAACAACACACCTTCCAAAACCTTAAAAGAAAAAATCATGACTTTTTTTTCTTTTTTGAATAGTTCAAAAGTAAAAATGAAGAGAACAGCAAATGTCCATTTCTGAGGAAAAGAAAAAAACACCTTACCCTGTATTACAAGTAGTAAAGCTATCACTGGGTTGTTGAAAATGTATTGAAAATGACTATTTTGAACTGAAAACCATTAGAGAAAGTATATCAATGAAAATATCTGCTGAATGAGCTATGTATTCCGTTGCAATATTTAAAGTAATCGACGATTATTTCAACGAATTAGAAGCTAAAACAATTTTAAAAAAAACGGATTTACCTATAAACAAAGCAAGCTATAGCTTAGGGCACCTGCTTTGTTGAAGGCCCCCTTCTCCCAAAAATTTCACGATTTGTTCCTAAAAAATGAAAAGTACTTGAAAAAATAAATTTCATTTTAAAGTGCGTGAAATCCATGAAAATTTGGAAAAGTGCATACAAACCAGAAATTTTAAAATTTATAAAAAAGGGAGAGGGTAGGGGGAGAAATGCCAAAATATGTCAAATTCAGCTCCTTCCCACATCCTGAATTAAAAATGTAAAAACCACTGTTCTCACGGTTCTGTAACTTGAGGTAAATTTTTGTGACTCACATGTTTCAGTTTATTGAATTCCAAATGCAGTATTTTGGAAATTCTTTTGTATTGCTTGCGTTTATCTTACTTCTACTGCATATTGTTAATCTATTTAAGTCCGAAAAAAATGTAGTACACTAACACTACATCTCTCTATTCTTTTTCGTTTTCTGCACTACTTGTTATTCAAAAAAGTTGTTTTAATGAGAAATCTATAGTTTTTTTTTTCTTTTAAACTAAAAAGAGTTATTTATTACTAAGTTAGAACAATACTGTAAACCCGTACAATCTAGTAATAAATTTCAGAGACTGGAAAGGGCAACTGAAGTGCCTTAAATAATTTTAACTGTGAGTACTTGAAAATAAATCTTTGAAATTTCTAATCAAAGTGTGCTTCAATTTCATTTCTTATCAAATGCATAAATTATGAATTATTGTCCAAATGGGCAGCATGTTACTCTTTCGTTACTTATTTTCTAAATCTGTGTGACATTTCTTTTAAAGGTTTTTTTTTTACTATCGATCATTTTGTATTTAATTCATTGTTGTATTTGAGGGTGGGTTGGATGCGTAATCAAAAACTAATTGAATAATTGAACTGACAGATGATGTAAGGAAATAACAATGCACAATATTCTCCTCTCCCTTGCTTTTTCTCTCTGCTGTCATTGATTTGTCGACCCAAAAACAGTTTTTACTGTGTATAATCGTAATTTGCAAAAGAGTATGTTTACCTTTTTTTTTTTTTGAGATTTTTGTAGTTCCAACTACCCTTTATAGGGCTTCAAAATGCGGAATTTTACACCTATTTAAAAAAAATTTCTCCCCCCAGACCCCCAAAAATTGGAGATATTCTACACCCCATTTAAAAGGTAGCTCTGCATCACTCTCTTCATACTACATATTTCCTATCTTAAGTTCAATTCAGAACAGCACATTAATAAAACGACACAAAAAAAAAGTCAGGCATGGTCTTATGTATCATAGGAAAAAGATTACAAGTGGGGGAGGGGGGTAGGGCTTTTCAAAAATGGCTTTTTATGCTGCCGACAGAGAAATTGTCCGAACTACAAAAGAGACCCAAAATCTGAAGTGGCTTAGGGCCACGGAAAAGCTAAATCGCACCCCTGTTCCTCCCAAAAAAAAAAAAAAAAAAAAACTGCTAATGAAATGTATTACGTTTTAGGAGAGAATAAATAACAAAAATTATCTATCGGCTATTAAAACAAAATTTCGCACAGGGCCGCTAAAACTCTAAGCGCGCCCCTGGTGGCCTGTTCTCGCATGAGCGTATTGCATTGAGCTTATTTGTGTTGGCTAAAGACGGACTGGCAAAAAAATTTCTTTCACTAAATTTCTTCTCGAAATGAATATTGATCTTCTTTATTTAATTGTTATACTTTAGGATAAAAATATATTACTTTTTCACACTACATTTAGCTTTTAAGAAATCAAACAATGAATCTGTTTGTTACGTTAATGAAATACACTGTATTGAAAAAATGAATGGTTGGTGTTCTTTGTTTTTATAGGTGATCATCATCTGCTACAGCACTTCATTCTTCTCTCTGTAATAGATCCCATCCCTACACACTTGCAATACATTTCTTATTTTTTAATTAACAACCCAAATATTTACAAGAAATAATTTATGTGGCAGAACAAGGTTAGCTGGGTCAGCTAGTACGTATATAAAATACCATA
Organism: Uloborus diversus; assembly: GCF_026930045.1. Classification (NCBI taxonomy): domain Eukaryota; kingdom Metazoa; phylum Arthropoda; class Arachnida; order Araneae; family Uloboridae; genus Uloborus; species Uloborus diversus. The sequence continues at coordinate 27,295,189 of NC_072733.1, read as the reverse complement.
CTAGGATCCGCAATCTATGTCAAAATCAAGCACTCAGAGAGATGGGGTTGACACTCTCTTCCCTGCATGATTGACCAGACAAATTCAAACCCTATAATAATTTTTCTATAATCCAGCTTTCTGAGAATATTTTTCTTGGTTTTGTAAGATACTGCATTCAAGATTGTGGGACAAAATATAAGGCACCCAAAACATTAACTTCATGTTCGTTCTAAACATTTTCTCTTATTCATTCTATAACTTGCCTAAGAAGCAGCTTTCTGATGGAAAATAGACAAGGGCAGGGGTCAGAGTGGTGATTTTAAAAATTTTAGGACGCAATTTTGACAAAATTTTCGGACATTTTTTAGGAAAACAAAAACCAAGTATTTTTAAAACTTAAATATAATTTATAAGCTTGTGTTTCATAGTGGATGATTAAAAGCTTCAAATTCAATATTGAAAACTAGAATAAAATGCATTCAACCTTTTATCTTCAACAGAGTATCATATTCCTCGCCTCATATAATGACCCGTAGAAGTACATACCACATACCAGTAGGATAAATGCATGTCCAATTGCTTCTTTACTTGCCTTGTTGTTGTTTCATCAAAGTGAATCACAAAATGATTTAAAAAATCCTTAATTAGGAGTGATTTAAAGTAAGCTGCAAGTTCAAATTTTATTATGTACTTAATGAAATCAATTACAAAAAGTATCAAATTATGTACCATCAGATAATTTGATACTTTTTGTAAACTCAGAATCATCAAAAATGTCCCAGTAAATTAACAGATAAATCATTTAAAGATGCCAATGAATAATTTTGTTATGGCAACAAAAACTAAGAAAACCTCCACTTTCGAAATTGTATTTTGCAGTGAATTTGGAACAACAACTTTGGAATGCTTAATCATAATAAATTCATTTTCAAAAGAAGACAAAGAACAAGGAATTAAAAATACAGTTTGATTTTTCAAGCTACTTGTCAACTTCTTATGTCTCACCGTATCAGCATCAGACAATACCTACAAAAATCTTTGATTATCAATATTGGAAAGATAATGTACCAACAGAACAAAAACACTTAAAATTCATCCTTTTTTGCGTTTCCGTAGCATTTTAATCAAACAAATTACTACTTACATTTTAAAAGCAAAAAGTTAGTGACTAAAGGGTCATTTCATACAAAATGAGCAAAATTCACAAAAAAGTGGTGGCCGCATGGTAACAGATTTTTATGAAACTATTTAATGAAAACATAAAAGTTATATGTTGTTGCAATCTATGGAATAGGGTAATTAATCTGATATCAGTAAAATTTTCATAGTAAACTTTTAACCAAGTTTAAAAATCTGAAAATACTTCAGTTTTCTCATAATTAAGCATTTTATTTTTTAATCTCAATCTTTAAGGGATGCATCAGCTTCGATGAAATGAATACCCAATAATGTGCTAGGTATCATAAAAGAAATACCTTACTTTTGAAGTTGTATTTTAACTCCTTTGTCTTCAAAATCAGTTTTAAACTTAGTGACATTTTGTAAAATGATGATTTTCCCCTTCACATAGACACAAAAATTCAAATGAGGGAAAATTCAGACAACTTTGAAATTTTGCAAGAATATAGAGCTATGTTTCTACTATTTGCTTGAAGAAACTCAAAATTGGTTTTCGATTTCCAGACGTAAAAAAAAAATCAGAAAAATAGCTTTTCCTTTATGTTTTATGGGTCAATGCATACGAATTCGATGGATGGGTGCGCTCGACCATTTTTAATATTTTTGAAATTCATATCCCTAAAAGCTGCATATGAAAGATGTTTAAAACCACTTTTATTTTATCTCTCAACTGGACCTTTGATTTTTTTAGATGTCATCAAAAGTGATTTTCATGGTCAAAAATTGGACTTTTAGACCTTTGCATTTTGGCCAAAATCTATTTGAATTACATTTAAGAGTTAATTTAAGGCTTTGATGTTAAAGTGCACAAGCCGATAGTCTTACATGCTGAGTTACGTAGCTGTAAGTTAATAATTAAAATAATGGCAACAGGTTAATGTTCAAGGTCAGATGTAAAAATTTTACTCATTCCAAGGGGGGATGACTCGTGTAGGGGACGGAAACATAAAATGAAATACGGCAAAAACCAATCACTGGAACCATGCGGAAAAATGATAAAAATATAAATTTTTAGACCCCTGTAAACTAAAAGGGGATGGAATCAAAAATAAAATTTCTTGGCGAATTGAATATTCCATTCAAGTACTATACATGTTATGTATATTGTTTTTTGTATTTGGTTTGTAAAAAAGATACAGGTCTTTGAAATTGAGCAATTTTGCTAGTCAATTCACACACTAAAACAGAAATAAAAAGTGTGAAAACTTCATTGCACCTTCTTAGATTACGTACATTGTGCCCTGTATAATAGCACATTATACCAAAAAAACATATTGTAATTTTCAAAACAATTATTTTAATTTGATAACTTAGAAATATATGAATACGAATGAGTAGTTTATACTATATAGAACTTGTATGCATTGACCCTTATGTGAAATTACGAGAATTCAAAGAACTAGATAAACGACTGAATGATGCAAAAGCAAGTATATCTAACAATTATTTCAATTTTAAAAAAAATGTACTAAATTTTATAAAAAAAATTGCCAATAAAAATTATACATCAAGTAATATTAATACATAATAATAACTTCAACAAATGCATCAAAAGAAATGTTTTTTTTTTCTTTCTCTTTTTGCACTCCACAAAAAATCTTTCAATCTGGCTAAAAATTTGTGGCTAATTTTTTGTAGAAATATCCAGTTAAAGACATTAATAGTAATTTCATTAATATATTTCTGGTAGTTTCAGACAAATATCCTCTTTAATCAGTCATGTGTACTACAGTGACGGTCCATGTGGATTCAGTAACTTAAGAAAATCACTTATCTGGAAAATTATCGATGCATAATATCAATGTGTAGAAAAACATTACCTAGTCACACATAGTTACTATACATATATAACAAACAAATGAAATTATTGATGTTGGATTTAGGACTAATCTCTAAATTGTTTCTCTTCAAACATATGCTCATTTCACTGATGACTAAAATAAACGTGAGACAAGGAGTTTAGGTGTTCAATTGTTAATTCAGATAAAATTATGATAATTTCATATCTCCAAGACAGCTATGGGTGCTTCAATAAATTGTTATTGAACCTCACTTTCAAGATAGATAAGTTTTACTGTTTGCGATTGTAGCAGGCAGAAGAAGAAAATATCTTGCAGTCATAAGTAGATTATTGTATGTCGTATGCATACTTGTTCTGACGGATAATAATTTGATAGTTTATCAATGCTATAATAAGCACTTTTGCCATTGATAGTAGAAAGAAAAGCTAGCTGCTTTCCATTGAAAATTAGATTCATTGCGGCAGATGTTGTTTAACTGACAATTTTTATTTTGGAAGGAAAAGCTATAATTAAAATAGAAAAGAGTTTTGCGTCGTTATTGTGAATTAGACGAGATGGTCCTCTGCCCATATCTTTAAACTCAGTATGTTCTTAAAGAGCTGTTTTTTTCCTATATCACGAATGGAGAGGAAAATTCAACACAATAATTAAGGAAACATTTCAGCAAGTACTTCATAAACATGCTTTTCAGAAAATGAAACATGAAAGAAATGGTTAGTTTCACTAAACTTACAATAAAAAGAAGTAACTAATGAAATTTTACCTTAGTTCAAGTTACTCTAGTAACAAAAATACCCTGAATCCAATGATTAAAATTTAGCAGCATCTAAAAGACACTTCAATATGTTACGTAAAAAAAATTGAGTAAATTTAGAGCATTCCCACATTTCTAAAAAACATCTGAAATAGAGGAAAAAATGAAATTTTCGGAAATTTTTGATTTTTTAAAGTATGATTTCGTTATCAAGAAATTCATAAACAATTACTAAATTAGACCAGATAGTTAGTTATAGATAGTTTTTCAATCTGAATCATTTTTACTGTTATTTTTTCATTAAAGGACCTAGAAGAGTGATTTGAAATCTGAAGTAAATTGGCAAAATTTCAATCTTTGTTAATATCTCAGACTCAAAAAAAGATCCGAATAAATTTTACTTTGCTCTTTCCCAGTAGAGATGTTTGTAGAATGAGGAAATATTTATTTTTTAAGTGTACGTTTATAACCTATGGAGTTAGAGTCACGAACTTGCTGCAATGAAATCTGAAAATTTAGGCTTAGCGTAAGCATCAACTTCTAATTTCAATAACAAAGCAAAAAACAGTTTTTAAACTTCCATACTTTGCATTCCCTCATAGATATGCATGGATTACCTAAATAAAAATTTTCATTGAAATCTGTGACATGTCACCCACAGCTGATTTGCTCATTTCGCATGGAATGACCCTAAATTTAAAAATTATACGAGCAAGAAAAAATCCAACTTCACTGAAACACATAGCAAACTGACTCTTTGCACTGTAAGAACAAACTAATTCTAAAACCACACACAAGATAAGCACTGTAAAAATAAATATTACTTCTCACCAAGGGGCAAATCACTTAAATTTTGCACTTAATAAATTTTTTGAACCAAGTGTTTATATTTGGGTTCTAACATTGTTTTTTTTAAATAGCTATGATATTTTTCACCCCCCTTAATCCCCCTGTCTGCCATGAAACTGCAATTTGAGAGAAGAAGGGATTACCCCCCCCCCCCCCCCCCCCGGTTCACATATTTTCATTGATTTTCAAAGGGGAAAAAAATTAAAAGCATCAATCATATTCCTTTCCCCTAACTCTTTCTGCAAAATTTGCCCCCAGCTGTTTTTATTTTCTTTATTATTTTCTTAATATATTTTTTGCACAGAAGAGGAATGATTTCAAGAGTTACAAAGCATAGATTAAAACAAACAACTTTATATTGATCATGTGTGATTCGGTTAACTGCAGCCCCCCCCTCCCCTTCTCCAGAAAAAAAGCAGCAGCAGCATAGGTTTTTCTCCGTTTCTTTATTAGAGAATTTTTTTAGGGTCTATAAAGTTTATTTTATTCTAAAATAAAGGCATATCATCATGAAAAGTTTCATTTTTAGGTTGAATTATATTTTTCTGCATAAGTAGGGAATAAATAATGAAAATTTTAGGAATTTTAGGACAAAACTCGAAATTTTAAGATTTTTATGACAACTCCTACCCCTGCAAGGGCTTCCGGCAAAAGTACACTGTACAGCTTGAGGCAAGAAATATGACTCTTATGCTTCTTAAATTGTAAAAGTGAGAATGAGAGAGGCATTAATCAATAACAAAAGAATTTCTCTTTAGTACTTTCTTAGATCTGTCCAGTGAAAGCAACAAGTCTTTAAGCAGTGAAGATATTATTCATGATTCCTTATTTGTTGCATATTTAGTCTGTAAAGTGTTTATCTTTATGAAACAGTGAGACTGTCTAACCTTCCAACATCAAATGGTTTCAACTTATCTGTACTATGAGTATCGACCACCAGCAATGCTGTGAACATACTTTTACTCTTCTTTCAACCTTATTTTCCTTTCTGTAGCTTTTGCTTTTAAGACTTTTTTCTCAAAATGTACTCATGATAATTTAGGAAGAGGGCAGTGTTATTTGTGTGCATATTTTGGAGACAATGTTTTTCTGAATCATACATTACCGTATTTTCCTGCGTATTATCCGTGATGAAAATAATTCGCAGGTCTTAAAATTGACCTGATGTAAGAAAATCTTCTTATAATCTGCCACGGCGTATAATCCAAAGATTATACAATTAAAAAAATGAAATTTTGATTTAACATACAATTTTAGCAACTAAATTAAAAACATGATGAAGTAATAACTTTTCAGATTTAATCAAAACGAATAAAAAAAAAGAATGATTTCTTCTTGAAATCAAGACAAAGGAGCAAATGGTCTAATCTTGTGTGGAAGGCTTCGTCCTTAACTGTGTGCTGTTTATTTTACATAGCCTGAATCGAGTAAGAGGAACATTCAAACAATGTAAAATAAACAATCTACAGGCAGTGAAAGAACATTTAAGCTATGTTAAATAAACAACATACAGGCAGCAAAACAGCCTTAATAAGTGAATCTTACTGTAAATATTGAGGTTCAATGCACTGTTGTTGAGAAAAAAAATCAGATAATTCGCGGCAGTGTATAATTCACACCTCATTACCTTTACACTTTTTAAACAAATAATTGGCGGATTATACGCAGGAAAATATGTTAAATGACAAAAGCAATATATTATGCTGATATAACTTGGTGATAACACAATAAATGTATGATGCATTAACATTTCAATTTAAAAGAGAAATTTTAAATGTTTTTATCCATACCTTTTAAACGCTTATTCCTCACATGCAAAGGTTCAGCCAAGAATGTAATGCTGCCATTTTCTAGAAAAATAATTTTAGAGCACATAAAAATTAGCATGCATTTTCTGATAGTCTCAATGAAAGGTACGAAAAATTCCTGATTATTTTGCAACAACTATAATCAGACAGGAAACAAGCACAATCAATTAACATACTTAAAACATCAATAACTATTTCAGCTATTTTAATTATAGAATAAATACATCTATCTTTAACCTAAAGGTCCAAAACTCTGGATGATTATAACTGACATGCAAAGTTGAGATTTACAAAGCAACGAAATGAATACATTAATAAAATTTAAAATATAAATTAAAATTACAATGTTTTATAAATAATTGGCCTTCATGAAACATACTTAACATCGAAAAAATGAAATAAGATGAAAAAAATACACTTTAAATACACTGATTATAGTGACTTTGATCTTTCTGATAATTCAATTTGCAAAGTTAGCCAAAATAAGGGTTTTACACCATGTGGCATTCAAGAAACTAGAGTGCTCAAAAACACGTTTTTTTTTTCTCTCAGGCAAATTTAAAAGAGCTTTGTAACATTTTTGATCTTTCTTTTTTAAGTAACCCCTTATTTTTAAGAAACTTCCTGAAGAAAGTGTTACAATAAACACTAAATTACAGTATATTTATCTTCATGAATCAAAATGCATCCCACCTTTATAAAGTGATATTATCATTCAAAATTCTTTTTAGACAGAAAAGAAAATCTTATTAGTCAAGCTTTTGATTCAATTTTTCGTGCACTAGACTGTCGATTCTCAACAGCTGGTCTTCGGACCGGCACCAGTCTGCAGGATAATTTTACTGGCAATCACAGACAGTTACTTGCACTGCTACACTTTTACATTAACTTGTGATTACATTTTAGAATTTCCTCTATTTTTCTCAAAGTTTGATTTTTCCTTGCATAATAAGTAGAGTAACTTAACTCCACATTTAAATATTTGTGTTAGAAATATACAATAATTATGTCACATTTAATATGATGAAAATGCCATATTTAATTTATACAATAGTTTTTAATGCACAGCAAAAAAGGTTTTTTTTTTTCTGAAAAAAAAAAAAAAAAGTCATGGATTCGCGAATTTTTTTTATGCATTTGTATGGGTCTGCAGGTAAAAAAGGATTGAGAAATGTTCCACTAAACCATTACTTACTAAATGCACTAAAACATTGGTCAGAACTTATCTAGGTTTTATCAATACTTCCACACATACTTTTGTATAATGAACACAATATACCAAAACACAAGTAATAGTTCTTAGGTTTTACTTGTAAATGCCTTTAGTGTAAAATTAAATTATAACTAAAGTGATTATGGTCATAGGTAATGTGAACTGAGAGTTGATACACCCTTGCTCAAGTCAATGGTTTTTATTGAAAAAAATAAGTTTATAACTCTCAGTACAGATACGTACATAAAATAGTTGGGGAGGGTGGCCCAAGTGAAGAAATTATAAATAAATATATGATTAAATCCTATACTCGCTTTGCCCGAAGGCACATTTTTAATTTCAATAATTACGACCTTAAATTCAATAAAGAAACATACGAAATGACTATCGTAGTTTATAGGTGGATCGTGTCAGAATAATGTAATATTATTGACAATAAAAAAAAATAAGCTGGTCTTTGACTAATCACAAGCTACAAACATTTTTTTTAGAAATAAATCATTTTTAAAAAATTTTAAGCCTGATTGTGCCATGCCGCTTCACTGGAGCTGTTTAAAACTTGGGGGTGCTCATGTAAACACAACATACGTACGTATGCATCGCTTCTTACACACCATGGAGGAGGGGGGGGGGGGAGCACACCAAGGCCTACCTGCTTTGGGCGACCTACCCACTTTGGGCCACCCTCCCCTAAATCTTTTCTTTAATTGGTGATAAATAAAAAAATAACATACACTGAAGTGACAAAAGTCATGGGATACGTCTTAATATCGTGTAGGTCCTCCTTTCGCCCGGCGAAGTGGAGCAACTCGACGTGGCATGGACTCAACAAGTTGTTGGAAGTCTTCTGCAGGAATATTGAGCCATGCTGTCTCTATAGACGTCCATAATTGAGAAAGTGTTGATGGTGCAGGATTTTGGGCACGAACAGACCTCTCGATGATGTCCCATAAATGCTTGATGGGATTCATGTCGGGCGATCTAGGTGGCCAGATCATTCGCTGGAATTGTCCAGAATGTTCTTCAAACCAATCACGAACAATTGTGGACCGGTGACATGGTGCATTGTCATCCATAAAAATCCCATCGTTGTTGGGGTACATGAAGTCCATGAATGGCTGCAAGTGATCTCCAAGTAGCTGAACATAAGCATTTCCAGTCAGTTTGGTTCAGTCGCACCAGAGGACCAAGTCCATGCCATGTAAAAACAGCCCACACCATTATGCTGTCACCATCAGCTTGAACAGTGCCTTGTTGACAATTTGGGTCCATGGCTTCGTGGGGTCTGCGCCACACTCGAACCCTACCATCAGCTCTTAGCAACTGAAATTGTGACTCATCGGACCAGGCCACGGTTTTCCATTCATCTAGGGACCAACCGATATGCTCACGTGACCACGAGAGTCGCTGAAAGCGATGTCGTGCTGTCAGTAAAGGCACTCGAGTCGGTCTTCTGCTGGCATAGCCCAAGGAAGACAAATTTCGCCGCACAGTCCTACCGGACAGGTCCCTCGTACGTCCCACATTGATTTCTGCGGTTATTTGACGCAGTGTTGCTTGTCTGTTAGCATTCACAACTCTACGCAGACGTCGCCGGTCTCGGTCGTTAAGTGCACGCGGTTGACCACTGCGCTGTCCATGGTGGGATGTTATGCCTGAAATTCGATACTCTCGGCACACTCTTGACACAGTGGACCTGGGAATGCTGAATTCCCTAACGATATCCGAAATGGCATGACCCATGCGTCTAGCTCCAACTAACATTCCGCGTTCAAAATCTGTTAATTCCCGTCGTGCGGTCATAATCACGTCAAAATCTCTTCACATGAACAACTTGAACAAAAATGAAAGCTCTGCAAAAGCACTGCGCATTTATACCTGTTCTACGCGATGCTACTGCCATCTGTATATTTGCATATTGCTATCCCATGAATTTTGTCACTTCAGTGTATATAACAATAAATCAATTTAAAATTGAAATATATTGCATATATTGCAGTTTTTTTTCTATTCTGTGACAGTTACTTACATTTTAATACTTAAAAACATGAGATTGGGACATCATCATTTAATTCCATACTGAGATTTGTTACTAAAAAAATTTCTTATTAGTTTAATTTATACTTTTTTAGAATTTTTTTTATCCTTTAAGTTTTTAAATATTTCCATGGTACTGCAAAATACCATCAATATTCTTAAAATTCAAGCAAACTTTTAAAACTGCTCAATATGCTTAATAACAACACTAGATCATTTCATTCTTGATTGATATTTATACATGCTTTTCAATTCATCATTCTTAGTACATAAAAGGTGTGATCAAAAATTAAATTCAAAAAATATTCAATAAAATTTGAATCATAATCATACACCATTAAAATAAAAAAAAAAGTCCACATAAGAATGCTTCAAGTAATTATGTTCTACTTTTGAAACTTAAGTATGGCAAACTAAACCTAAGCTCACCATTTGCTTCTTCAGCTAAGTCCTTTATGTGAGAAAGTAGGTGAGCTTTTATTTTGAATCTCGCTCTGGTTTCATTTCCAAAGCTCTTAAAAATTTGAGTGCATCTGTCAGGCATCAAAAAACACTTAAATGAATAATTTTTTCTTATTTCATCACAGCTAAGCTCTGAAAACATTTCTATTAACATTTTCTCTGACAAGGATTTAATTTGATCAAAATTTAACAGTTCAGAACCATTAGATTTTTTAGGTGAGCTGCTGCAGTTAGCCTGAAAAGTAATAAAATGACTATAGTTAGATTTTCCAATAAAGAACACTTTTTTATAATTTACAATTTTCAATATAAGAATAGTATTAATAAAAAACCCATCATTGTTACATTTCTCAAGTTTTGAAATTGAGAAAGAATCCAGATTCAAAAGAATTATGAATGCACATGAATAAAACCAAAATATTATTATTAAATTTTAAGCATTACTTCCACTCCAATAACAAATGATTAAAAAAATCTGCTAATGATAATAATGCTTCATAAAAAAAACAAAATGTGTACTTTTTGTTTGGTCTTCTTTCTATTGCTCTTTGTCTGTCATTTTCCCCTTTCTGACTTTTTGATTATTTTCTTCTTTTCTTTAAAAAAGTGTTGTTTTATTTTTTTAATGAGGGGTTGCATAATGCAGGGGTTTCCGAACTATTTGGCCAAAGGGAAATGCTTAAAAATTTCTCGAGACTCGAGAGGGGGGGGGGGGGAATCCCTCCCCCCAATGAATATAGCTAATCATACAAATTGTAGTTCAGAATCACAGGCATATTTTTGCATTAGAACAAATTGAAATATGCCAAAAGTGAAATTTCAATTAAGTATTATTACAGTATTCATAGTCTTTAAAAACAAGTTTTAAATTTGGTCTTAACAGTGCGATATAATCCAATTAGTTTCTCCTTGAGGGAAAAAAGAAACAAAAAGGTGTTGGAAAAACTACACTACATTACGTATATAAAGAGATAAACGGCGACAGGAATCTATCAAGCAATACTAAAAAATTTAGAAAAAAAAAATTCTTTGCATGCCATACAAACTATCTCCCCAAAAAAAAAGGAAAAAGAAAAACTCCTGACAAAACATAAAAGAGATTACAATTTTAAGAAACTAGACCCCAAACTTCCCTAAAACTTGATAGGAACCGATTGTGCCTTACTGTGCAAAACTCTGTTCTGAAACTATTTGTAATATCATCTTCCTTCAGTTCTAAAAAATTTCAAATTCAGTCAAAAAGTAAAGGTAAAGAAATTAACTATCAGAAATACATTTTATTTGACAGCTACTATACAAGCTTTAATCTTCATAAAAATCATGCTTTCATGTAATACAAAATAGGGTGCTAACTGCTGCAAACTAATTCAGGAGTAGGAAAGTTTCTAATGCTTCAATTAAAAAGCTCTAAATATTTATCGATTGATAAAAGCAATTAGAAAAGATATAGCAAATGCTAAACATATATATATATATATATATATATATATATATATATATATATATATATATATATATATATATATATATCGCTAGCATTTTCATATGCTTTTTTACATTGAAGTATTAATTTTTTTCCTTTCCCAAAAAGATGTTGAGGGTTTTTAACTATGTATCCCTTCATAATATATAAGCAAGCTTAATGTTTTTTCCCCCCATGAAAGGAAAAAATTGAATTAGCATAAAAAGAATACCAATGCAGTTTGCTAAATACCTAAATTAGGTAGACTTTAGAGCCTATCAAAGTGCATCTAAGAGAAAATTATGCATTTTTCAATAAAAATTTGTGTTTCAAACATTTCTGTGAGAATTTACATATATAACGGTGCCCCCCCCCTGTTTTGAACCCCATATTATAAATGCAACAGTGACGACCAGCTAAAGGCTCTGGGCCCAGCTAGGCTGGTTCTAGTCAGATTATTAGTCCCCAATGAAGATCAATGGCTCTCCCCACTGAAGCTACCTCCCTGCTCAATACCGCCTCTTTCGATAAGCTGTTCCAAGTGAATACAGCCCACTGAAGTAGAAAGTTCTTCTAATTTCCAGGTGAGCCTGAGATTTAAATAGCTCAAAACAATAATCCCTTGTCTTGCTTTACATGTAAAAATTTAACAAATTAACATCCTTAACTTTGATAAATTTAAATAACTGAATCATGTCCCCTCTGACTCTCCTTTGCCCCAGGCTACGTTACGAACATCACAATCTAAATCTGAAAGTCTCCTTACTAATCTAGAAGCCCTCATTTGAACCCAATTCCTTTTTTCCAACGAAGAACAGCATACTCCAAATGAGGTCTTATCAAACTCCTAAATAAAGGCAGAAAAACCTTCTTAGATTTGTTTGAAATAGATCTATTGATAAATCCAAGCATTCTGTTGGCTTTGTTACTTGCAATGCTGCACTGTTGACTAAACTTGAAATCCTGATTTATTAAGACATCCAGATCAAGAACATTTTCTGCCTGACTAATGGCCAAACCCTGTGAATAATAACTTGTACGCTTATTTTCATGACCTAAGTGTAACACTTACTACAGAATAAACTTTAGCACACATCGAAATCAAGTAAAAATACGATGAAAAAACCTTTCGCAATAATATTTTATATTAAAAATAAATGAAATATTAAACAATGCTTATTTCTCTAAAGTTTAACATTTTCTTAAAAATCTACTATCAATAATTTAATAACTGCTCAAGTTTGAAAGAAAATATAAATGAATTTGTGTCTGTGTATGTTGAACTTGCAATTATTAAAAACACTGGTTATAAAAAATATCTTTACTCTTTTCGATAAAAACAATACAGTGTAAACAAGCTGTTTTGTGACGCTCCCCAGTCGGAACTGTAAACATTTCTTTCCTCACGGAAGAAATAGGAGTTGTTTTAGTGGCGCTCACAGCGCTATTACATGAAGGAGTATGGATACCCGGAAGAGTGTAGATACATCAGCACAAGATATTAAAATTACAAATAAAATATGCTAATTTGGTATATTAAAACACCTCCAAACTTTAAAGTACTTGAAACATTTTAAGGACACAAAAGGATTGAAATCTCAACTCAAAATGGCAATTTTTAACTCTGATCTGGTTGTTACCAAAGCTGAAAAGGGTGGGAAATGGTTGTTCTTGACAAATCATCCTATGTTGGTAGAACTAATAATTTGATTTCTTCTGGTCCATCTTTTGAAATTTCTTACGATCCTACTGATACGGAGTTAAAAATTGTTTCTTCTGCTGTCAAGTCAGTTCAGTCTATTCCTTTAAATGTTTAATGCTCTGTTATTCAATCAATTGATAATTGTTCTAGATTTTATGCTTTACCCAAAGTACATAGAGTTGGTATTCCTTTTAAGCTGATTGTTTCTAATATTGATATGGCTTCTTAAAAACTATTAAGTCTCTGTGTTTTCTGCTCTTGGAAGTCATAATTTATTCACTATTAAAAATTATGTTGATTTTGTTAAAAAAATTCATAGTTTCATTCCAAATAATGCTTTTATGTTTCTTTTGATGTTAACTCTTTCTTTATAAATGTTGCCCAGAAGGTTCATTGTTATGCCTACAAAGCCGACTTTCTGAGTTTTATTTCACATCTAATTAAATACAGAATTTCATTTTCCTTACTCATTACTTGTCTTAGGCAATGTTCTTTTGTTTTTAATCGGAAATTTTATCATATGTTAGTTGGTCTTACTATAAGAAACCCACTTAGTCCCATTTTTAGTCATATTTATAGGCATTATTTTGAGGATAAGCTGTTCCAAAATTGTTTCAATTTACGTTCGATATGTTGGTGACTAATTTGTTCTAATAAACCATGATCATTTTAAGAATGATAAGGTTTTATCTTTTTAAAACTTCATTGATCCTTATATTATGCAGGGTGTTCCGTTTTAAACTGCAAGAACTTTATTTTCGTAACTGTTAGTCCTAGATGTATACTTCCAACTGCAAAAATTTTCAAAATGAGATGCAGGGTTAAGATATTGAAAGTTTTAAGTAAAAATAAAAATGAGTCAGAAAACAGAAAATTTAACTTTTTATACGGACTTTCGGTCCCATAACATATATTTAGAGAAATAATCCCCATTGAAAAATAATTCCAACACAAAAAGTTCGAAATTAGCACAACTAATATTTACCGAGATATGAAACGCAGCGTTTTGTGACTTACACCACTTTTCACTTGCCGTCAATAACACCTTCTGGTTGAAAATATAGAGTTTAGCAAGAGTCTGAAATTACATGTGTGCATAGAGTGATTTTTCAAATTACTTGAGGTTTTGTAGTGTGTTTTTGCTTATCACACCACAACATTTGCATTTATTTTTGAACAGCAATGAAAAATATAAATACCTCGTTTTATTTACTATGACGACCTGTCATTTTTCTGAAAGAGCAATAAGTTCCAATCTCATCTTCTGTATCTCCCCTTAAAACTTTAAACTGGAATATCTCCTTGAGTTTTGGTCGCACAAATGTCAAGCTTTTTGTGTTAGTAATAGTTTTCAATGGAGATTATTTCTCTGAACATTACTTAGAGAACCTAGGGCCCGCATAAAAAGTTACATTTCATATTTTTTAACTCACTTTAACTTTTGCTTCAAACTTTCAATACCTTAACTCTGCATCTGATTTTGAACATTTTTGCAATTGGAAATATACATTTAGGACTAACGGTTGCGCAAATAAAGGTCTTGCAGGTTAAAACAGAACACCCTGTATATCTCTTGTGAGAAAGAACAGAATAATTAAATTTAAGGCAGTAGCTGGGTTTCTATGTTAAATATGCCCTTGCAGCTTTTTCGACTCATACTTAGGGGATTATTTTGGTGTTGAATAAAAATAATTTAGCCAAATTTTCAGCCATTTATCTCAAACAACAATATGAATTTTTTGAAAAAAACCTGTTTTTTTATTTTAAATTTTTTTTTGTAGTAAAATTAAAAATTAATGTATGGTAATTTTTTTCCTCATTCTTAGGAATAAAATAAATGAAAAATTACTATAGTCACAATTTGAAATGAAAAACCAATTTTTGGCGACAGAAATAAAATTTAAATATTTTTTTTCAATGCTTTTCTGAAAAGTGTCACTGACCAAATTTTGTCAGAAAATGTCATTTATACTCCTCTACACTCAGGAAATTTTCCAAATTTTAATATTTTTTATTACCAAAAAATTCATTTGAACTAAGTCAGTAAAAGATCATCTGCTAAATAAAAAAGAAAATTAAAAAAAATAAAACAAATTTAAAAATATGTACTATTTTACCAGAGAAAAATTCTAAAGAAAACCATAAAAAAAAACCAAGACATACCCTTCATGAAAATATTAGGAATGTGAAAAAAATGATTAAAGAGTTCTTAAACAAATATTATTCAATGGTAAATTGTACATAAAGATGATTATGTAGTTTTTTCACGCTGTTAGGAATAATTTTTCCCTCGGGATCCAATAAGGGCAAAAATTTCAAATATTGAAGTAACTTTGTTATAGTTTAGATACCATTTAACATAATTATTTTAACTGACAGTTGATATAATAATTTTCAACAATTTATGATTTTTTAAGTAAGGTTAGTCTTTGTCACTGTCTTCTTCACAACGACATTGACTTTCTCATCAATGAACAGACTCAATATTTGTGCAGGCTTTACTATTTTTGCCAAATATCGAGCATTAGACAGAAAATAGTATAAGCCAAAATCAAATGACTGAAGCTGAATCATATTTAGCTGAGATGATGAAGATGGAACGATTAAACTCCATTACGTTGAAATCACACCTAGTTATTATAAAACTTGATATCGCGACACATTAAGTCAAAAACATACGGTTACTTTCTTCATTATCGGTCACATAAAAATGATCACTGGGTTTACTCAATATTATTGTCGTGACTGTGCTAATCATATATTTTCTGTCTCATGCTTGATATTTGACGAAGACTAACCTTTTTTAAAAAATCATCACAAATTGTTGAAAATTATTACATTTAATGTCAGTTATTTAGAAAAAAAATATGTTAAACAATGTCTAAATTATAAAAAAAGTTACTTAAATGTTCAAAATTTTTGTCTTTATTGGATCCAGACTGAAAAATTATTCAAAATAGCATGGACAACTTATATAATCGTCTTTATGTACAATTCAGCATTGAATAATATTTATTTAAAAACTCTTTAATCTTTTTTTTTTTTTACATTCCTAATAACTTCATGTCTTAGTTTTTTTTCTTGTTTTTTTATAGTGCTTTCGAAATATATATATATTTTAAATTTTCGTTTTTATTTACTTTACTTACCAGACGATTTTTTACTGACTTAGTTCAAATGAATTTTTTGGCAATAAAAAATATTTAAACTTGTTTAAATGCAAAATTATGAAAAAAAAAAAAAAAAAAACTTCTAAATTTTTTTTTTGTACTGTTCCATCATTTCGAAAAATTCGAAAAAATTCCTGAGTGTAAAGGAGTATAAATGACATTTCCTGACAAAATTTGGTGAGTGACACATTTCAGAAAAGCATTGAAAAAAAAAAAAAAAACTTAAATTTTATTTCCGTGGCCAAAAATCGGCTTTTCGTTTAAAAATTACGACTATAATAATTATTCATGTAATTTATTCTTAGAATAAGAGAAAAAATTACCATGCATTAATTTTGAATTTTACTATTAAAAAAAATTAAAATCGAAAAAAGTTTTTTTTTTTTTTGAAAAACTTGAAGGTCGCTTGAAATAAAGAGCTGAAAATTTATCTAAATTATTTTTTTTTGACACCAAAATGATCCCCCAAGTGTGACTCGAAAAAGTTGCCAGGGCAGATTTAACATAGAAACCCGGCTATGGCCTTTCTTGATGTTTTCGTTTCTCGTGCCAAATTTGGTTTTGAAACTACTGTTTATCGTAAACCTTCTGCTGTTTTTTACCTCCTTACAGACTATAGTCTCATCTCCCTAATCAAAAATATTTGCTTTTAATACTTTCGCGTATCATGCTATTAATATTTGTTTGGCCACGGAACTTCTTAAGCTTAATCTTAAAGCTGTGGCAATTGTAGAGACTATTAGCCTACTTTGTTTGATTCCATTTCCAAAAAAATTACGAATAAATCTCAATCTCATGTTCTTAACCAAACTTTCATCACAAATAATTTGGTTGTTTTGCCATTCTTTCCATCTGTGAGTTATAAGATTGCTAAGATTTCAAAATGTTTCCAATTCCACGTAGTGTTCTGTCCTTATTATAAACTTTCGTTCCCTACTCTTAAGCATTACATTCATCTTCTTACTTGTGGAAATTATAAAATTAATTGCAGTTGCAATCTGGCCTATATTGGACAAATTTGGCGTGCTTTAAAATTTTGCTTGAAAGAGAATCAAAATTATGTGGAATTGCAACAATTAAATAAGTCTAGTATTATCCAACATTGTTGGCATTTGAATCATATTTTTGATTTTATTTCTTATCAATTAACCCAAAAATGCCCCAATTCATCAGATCTTGAGTTTTGGGGGATCTTTCCATATTTTGAGAACTAGTTCTGACTTTGTTAACAATCTTAAAACTATCCCTTATTTTTCTACTGCCTGGCTTCCATATTTATAATTTTGTCTTTTTCCTATTCTTTTTTTTTTAAATCTATTTTGCATATTTATTTTTATTATTTTTTCAATTCATTTTTATCTATCTAGCTTTGTTTATTTTTAATTTGTTTTTATTTTTATAACGTAGTTGACATTTACCCTTTTCTTCTATTTATAATTATTTTTTCTTTTTCTGTAATTTTTATGTTTTGCAGAGCTGCCATAAATTAGTAGCTGAGTTTTGCGCATGGTGGGGGATAAAACGATGCATTTAATAACAGTTCAACCAACGCAAGAATAATTAACTTTAAATTTACAAAAGGACAGATAACAGTTTATTTTGAAAAAAATACTTCATACAAATTACTTTTTTAAAAATTATACATTACAATAAAATCATATTGTTTATTTTTAAACAGAAATTTGAAACTTTATTAAGCAGAAAAGCAATATTATCTAAATGAATATAGTATGGCTATTAGCCTTAATGATTCAAAGTTTCTTGGGATTACAAAACAAAAAAAAGAAAAGAAAATATTAAGTTTTATCATATTAAGTTATTTGCAAGCAATTTTTTTTTCCCTTTTTGCCACATATTTAGCACTACTACATAGAAAAAAGTCTAATAAAATAAGTAGAAACTTTTAATTTTATTCAAATCAGGAGTATCAGGAAAAATGTTTGAAAATCAGGTCAAAATAGTTTTATCAGGAAAATCAGGACAATTATGATGCCATATAATTCTATGTTATGCATAAAAAGATGAGCACAAATAATATGTATTGCTCCTTTGAATAAATATACTGTACCTTATTTGAATGTTTTGCCGGCTGCTGTGCAGATGAAACAAGTTCTGGATCATTTTCCAAAGTTGCCGATGCAACTTCAGCTAACATATCCAGGGAGCAAAATTTGTCATCACTTAAAGTTTCCATTCTAAAAAGCACACAAGATATAGATGCAAATTCAAATATTTAAATGTGTATAAATTATGATAAGTATCAAATATACTAATCTTCATGAACTACTTATTTATTTTTGATGTGTGAATCTCTCTTCCGTTTTTTGCATTTTTGAATGGAAAATAACCACTTAAAGGTATAACAAATATATAGTGAAAATTCTACGCCAATTAATATTGTATATAACCAGGCCCGTGTCCAGATTTTCATAAAGGGAGGGGTTTTAATTTTACCTGGGGGGGGAGGGGGGGAATTCAATCCCTCACAACCTTTAGTTTTACTACAAATTGTCGATCCCAGTATGGCGTTTATGCACCTGTAAGTCCTGATGTACCTCCCCCCTCCCCTAGAAGAATAATTCTGGCTGCTCAAGTGACCAAAGAATTCCTTCATTTTACAGGTTCACTTTTATCAAACCTTGTTTGTTTGTATCTTTTTAATTAAATCTGTTAACTATGCGGTTTATTGCAACAAGTATTACAAATTCTCCACGAATTCTTTTTATGCAAGAGAATGCATATCAGATTTTATGTTCTGAAATAATGCATAGAACGAGCTTATTGTAGATGCAAATTACATTACTAAACACCATCACTAATACATCTTCATAGCTGTAACACATGCCAAATTCATCATTACCTCCTTACAATAAGCAATATTAATGCTTTGTATTGGTACTTAATTCAACGGTTCTACCACCACAGTTTTTCCAAAATATTATTTCAGTCAGCAAAGTTTTAACAGTTGTAAATTACATAACATTTGAATGTTATGCAAAATTTTTTAAGTTATAAGAGAAAGAAATGCAAGCGTTTAGGTCCAACTGAGTTGAATTAGAGGGGAAAAAAAATACAGAATTACTGAGTTAAAATTACAGAAAAACTTCAGAGAGAAAGGGGGCGGAGAACGTTAAACGCAGGCTTTCACATTAAAGTTAATTTAAGTCGATCGTTTTCTTCACTTGACATATTTTTTTTTCAATGGGAGGGGTTTAACCCCTAAAACCCTCCCCTTGGACACGGCTCTGTATATAACTTTGGATTAAAATAAACCTCATACAAATCTGTGTGTATTACCATTATGTTAAATCATGTTGATCATACTGCATGTTTGATTGCAAAATTGCACAAAGGAAGGTTTAACCTTGCCAGCGATCCAAGTAAAATTGTCACTGAAATTAAAAAGGAAAACTTGGCATGTGCAAAATTGAGCATTCCTAGAGGAAAAGTGAAAGAACTTAAATGTTTTTTGTCGAGAGAATTAGAAGATATTAAGGGAAAACGTGATCGCTTAAGAAAAAAAGCTGAACTGACAAAAAATCCCAAAGATGTTACATTTTGGAGAAGAAGCCGTGTTGAAGAAAAGTGAGTTGGAAGTCAAGAGAAAGGCTTTTGATGAATTTATTTCTACCATAGATTATAAGAAAGACAGCTTGACCAATTAACTGTGGTGATAAATGATTGATTTAAGATAGAGATATTGCTAATGCCTATGCTCGGTCTTATGCTCAAACTCAGAGGAAGGGAATTTTTGCCAGAAAAATGGAGAGACAACTCAAGAAGGGAAGACGCATGAGAAACTCAAATCTGAATGGTACAAATCTTGATGGTCTTTTCAATGTCCCTTTTTCCATGCAAGAATTAAACTCTACCTTGAGGCGTCTTAAAGTTCATAAAGCACCAGGAGATGATTTTGTGCATGTGGAATTTTCAAAGCATTTATGTTTTACAGCAAAATAATCTATCTTACAAATATTTAATTATATTTGGGAGAAGGGAATCGCGCCCTCCCAATGGAAAAGAGCTGTCATAGTACTTATGCTGAAAGATAAAGATCCTAGACAAATTTCCAGCTACAGACCAATATCTCTCACAAGTATCTTGGGTAAGACAATGGAGAGACATGTAGCAAACAGACAGAATTGGTTCCTCCAAGATAGAAGTAGAATCGCTAACAAACAAGCTGGCTTCCGAAAAAAATCGCTCAACGAGCGATCAAGTGACTTAATTTAGCCAGACAGTGAAGGACGCAATTGACAAAAGAAATGTACTGTCTGTAATTTACATTGACTTCAAGAATTCTTATGATTTGGTGTAAAAGGAAAAATTATATCAAAAACTCCTTAAATTGGGTATTGTGGTGGCAGAATGTTAAACTGGATTTTATCGTTTACTGACCAAAGAATTTGTAGGGTCAAGTACGGTAATGAATATTCTAGATTCCAGAACTTCAGACGGGTCTTCCTCAGGGTACTGTTTGCAGCTGTGTTCAGTTCAATATCTATATTAACAACTTGATTTGCTCTCTGAGGGCCATGGAAGATGTCCATCGTTTACTCTATGTTGACGACTTGGTCATTTGGACTCAAGCACCGATGAAAATCCCAAAACTTATGATTGAGACGAGATTAAATAGTGCTATGTCTGTGCTTTAGGATTGGTGCATTGAAAATAACACGACAGTAAATTTGGAGAAGACCACACTAAAGTCTTTTTCTATAATGCACCAGGTGCTTCGGCCAGAAGTGAGGTACAAGAATGTTGCACTTACTACTACCAATGAATTAAAAAATTGAGTATTATATTTGAAAGTAAATTGAATTGGAGGGCCCATGTGGATTCAATGGTTGAGGGCTGTTCCAATGAAATGACAATTTTAAAGCAATTGGCTGGCTCTTGTGGGGGAGTGCCTGATCAACAATTAACAATATGTACAAGCCCATATGACCTTATTGCTGCTAGTCACTAGTTTCAACCAGCAATCAGGCTCTAGAACAATTGGAAAATTATACAAAATCAGACTATGAGGCATATTACAGGAGGTGTTAAATCCACTTCAGTTGATTACATGCTATTGTTAACAAAAAATAGGCCTATTAAAACAATTACTGAAAAAAAGTATTTTGCTTTATGAAAATCTAATTTGGCTAGGAGATCTTACTGGGTTAACTTATCAAAAACAAACTAGAAATCTTAAAACACAATGTGCATTTATTCAAAAAGTTTTTGATATTCTGCAAGGGGGTGAGCCATATGAAAATTCACAGATGATTATGAAACCCATAAATGCCTTAGAGATCTACAAAGCTGAGTTTAATCTGAATCTTGTGAATGAAATATTCAAGAAGGACACGGCTCCGGATGTCCTCGGGTGATTTGCCTTGGAGCTAATCTATACTGAATATCCTAAAGAAAATTGGCTGCATGTATATGGATGGGTCCTATTCTGTAAGCTATATGTATGCAGGTTCCGGCGTCCTTTAATAGAGCTCATCTGCGTCGATGCGGGGCACTTTGCAGCTCTAATGACTCCTCCCCACTTTTCTGTTAAATGTTTTCACTTATGTCACAGAAAAAAACCCTAATTATGCTGTAGTTTTCATGATGTTGCAGTGGCGAAGAAGGTATAGGGGATTACAATACACAAAGAACTAACACTGAGCATATAATCATACATATATAATTACATACAGTGTTGAATTGCATTTAGCTAGCATGTAAAGACATACTCACATGCATGCATGTAAATGTGTCGGAAGAATGGAAACCCTCCTGTAATGATTTTTTTTCTCAACACATTATTCTGTTAAACAAAGAACCTGAATTTAACTTGAGAAAAGTACTTAAAAAAAAAATTGTGCCAAGAATAGTTACAACAGAAGCAGTTGGTGGGTACAACATCTGGAAATAGTTCGCATAATTGAAGCATTGTAGGTTCATGTAGGAAAACTTGGTTAGGTCATTGTAGGCTCATATAGAAAAACTTAATTGGGTCATTATAAGCTTATAAAATAGGAAAACACAGTTAGGCCATTAATAGCTTTGAACAGGAAAACTTGGTTGGGCAATCAATAGGTTTACATAGAAAAACTTGGCTAGGTCATCCAAGGTTCATATGGAAAGTTGGTACAACAGTTTAGCAACTCAGAAAAACACAACAACAACCCACAATGTTGGCCAACCATTGGTGGCATTGCTAGGCCAACTGCATGTCAATATTTTGCGGTGATAATAAAGGATGCATGATCAATACTTGATCTTTTAATTGTTTTAGTCAACATGCAGTATGAATCTGACAAAGGACACAAATCTAACTAGCAGTTAGGATCTTTCTTTGGCTGTTCATTTTCAAACTATTTAACCCCTTGCACACACCAAGATGTATGCCACAAACACGAAAATAGTGACACAGAAAGAAAAAAAAATAGACAGATATACGGTTGAATTTCGGGGGGGGGGGGGATGGCTATCTTTAGCCGTTTTTTATAGTAAAAAAAGGAAAATTTCTGCATTTCAGTGTGTGTGTGTGGGGGGGGGGATACATTCCCAAATCCACCCTTGGAACTGCCACTGCATGCACACATGCACAAATATGTACATGCATATAAGTGTGTGTGTTTGTTAGAAGTGAAAGTTTAGCAAAAAATCTTCTCACTGTACCACTCTAACTAGGTATGTTTAAGTCGATGAAAATTACTCTTATCTTCAAAACAAATCAAACTTTCGTGGAATGAAAAATATTAATAAAGGATGATTACTAGTTTAATTCATAAAAAATTGCTCCTGATACATTACTAATTCATTCCTGCATGCGTTCTATAATCGGATGGTTTAAAAAGTAAGAAGAGCTCTGAAAGTTTTAAATAAGTCAATACCTTAAATGTAGTGATTTTGTAGTTGGACTTTAAAATATAAGCTTCGGGTTCAGGCAAGCTACAAATTTAAGGGAAGGGGGAGGTGGGTAAACTCTATTGCTGAACCTTTTCCAGGAAAGTAAATACAATTGTTCAGTAAAACATTAGATCTGTCACCAATTGTGATATGAAGAGGAAGGATCAGAAAATCAAAAGTAGATGCAGGACCTCCCATAGTTTAAGAAAGTTTCGCAAGACTTTCTTCAATCTCAAAAACAGCCAAAACAGCTAAATAAAAAGCAGTTTTCAAGAAAACAAGTAAAACATTCATATCTGAAGTGTCTTTTTAAAAACTGTTCAATCCATTGCAAGCAACAATTGAGGCACTGGGAAGCAAAGGGATGTAAGATTCAAAATTAAAAATCCGGAGATAGCGAGAGCAAATGGTAGGAGAATCTCCTCTCTGTTTTGGGGTTAAGATAGTACTAGTAACTATGGTAGGTGTTGCTATACAGCATGATTAAGAAAAAAGTTTCAATGAAAGCCTACCTGGGATCTGAACTTTAAACTCATTTTACTCAAAACTTTTAAAACATCCATTTACATCTCTTTGCTTTTCACTGCTTTAACTGATTCTAGTAAATAGTTCCTAATGCCTACAACCCTATTCCCAAATTCAAGATCAACCAGGGATTTGAACAACTTAAGATCATGATCTCTCTTCTCTATAAAAGTTTAGTATATTGACAACTTTCATTCAAATTAATTTTAACCACTAAAATTTTAACCACATGCATTCTTAGACTTTCCTTGAACTAGGGTAACGGCACCAGTAACAGACATGCTTAAGACATCGCTTTCAGGTTAACTCAATTTTCTTAGCCTTTTAATGAATTTAGAATTTTAAAACTATTTTTCACTCATGCAACTGCATCTCATTTAATGTTTGACTACTTCTGGATCCCATGAACTAGTTAATTCTATTTTCATTCGCTCAATTTCGAAAAAAATGTCCAACCCCCCCCCCCCCCAGTAACAGACACCAAAAAATCTGATGATATCCAGTAACAGATAGGATGAGGAAAGGATGAGTAATGGACGAAATAAAATTCCCCTTTCTCTTCAAAATGTGCAAACGTTCTTTATTAATTAGAACTAAAGCCTTATTAAATTTAAATGAACATGAAACACCAGCTGACCTCATGGTGGTTTTTCATAACTTTCCACCACTGCCTTGTAAATACCAACTGGCTCATAAAATTCACTCTTAACACTGGATTACACTCACCCACTATTCATGGGCATTCAGCATCAGTTATACCCGCCTAAAATTCTTATTATTAAAATCCAAACTTACAACTGTCTGTTACTGGTGTTGTTGCCATACATAAACTAAGGAAATTACTAGAATTACAATGTAGTCATTCTATTTTATTTCTTTGGGCTAAAGAAGACAAGCATTTCTTTTATCTATAATTTCCATGTCTGATTTTTCTTTTCACTTTGTTCTCCATACTATATCTTGCAGTCACTGTATCTAAAGTATAAACATATTTACTATATTGAGAATCAAGCCAACTTTACCAATTTAGTTTATTTAAAGACCAAGGAGCAAAATAAAACTATTTGGAATTTTAACCCATTCATGCTGGTTGGTACAAAAATATACCAACCGGGAAAAAAATTATAATTCGTCCTCACATGATGCTATCTCCCCAATAGCTGTACATTTTACATAGTAAATAATCACAAAAAGGGAAAAAAATATGTTTACTGTATCTTTGTTAAAAACGGTCGTAACAGTAGGCTTAAAACTTGAATAAATCATAACTCCAAAAGCATTCGTCTTCCGTCAAAAAGTAAAATGCAAGTTTTGCATGTATTTAAGTAATTTCAAAAAGGTTTAAAAATTGTACCATAATTATAACAGTGTATTTGATTCAGATATACTTTTAAAACGTTGTTTTTATCTTTGTTTCGTGTTATGAATTCTCTTTTACTTTCAATGGTAGAAAATTGTACCAACCGGCGAATATGTAGTCACTGTCTTGCTTCGGGCAAATGAAGTGTTTAATCTAAAATTTGTACAAATAAGTGATATTTTTAAAAGATTTTTTAAGTATTTTAGTAGTGTTGTTAATTTATTATGGACGTCATGGACGCAAAAAGCTGATAAGAGGAAATTCGATTAGATTTGAATATAAGCTGTGGGTGTTATTCTCGTAATACGGACTTTTATTTTTTTCGGTACCATATTGCGTCACCTAGACGAATTGGTATAGCATAAAATATTAGTATTGATATAGTATTTGTATAGTATATTGGTATAGAATGGAAAAATAATAAGAACCTACGTACCAGAGGAAACGCATGCCATTATGGGCAATTTTTTACTTTTATTCCTGTGCTAAATGATATTCTTTCAACTTATACATTGAAAGAGTATACAAATGTATGTTCCATTGAGTTCAAGAAATGAAATGAAGAAATACACACACAATCAACCAAGAACAGCATGTGGTAATGCTGCAATAAAGATGATGCTGTAAAATGGAACGGCAGTACTGCAGTAGCAATTACAAGCAATAAAGTATTCAGGACATGATGTGAATCAAGCAGTAAATGAGATGCTTTTGAGAAAAATAATTTTATTATTCCAATATCGTAGTTATTGAAACACATAGCAAGTGCATCTGTCGGATAGACCTTTTTGATCCGTAGAAAAATACGGTATTAGAAATTGTTGCAAAAAAAAATGTGGAGGTCACTTTTTTTTTTGGGGGGGGGGGGCAATTTCTGCAAAGTGCTGTAAAAGAATGGCGAATGTTCCAGACTTTTTGAAAAGAAGATTCGCTGTTCATTCCGAGAAGATTGTGATGCATAAATATTCGGTTAAAAATATATTCAATTCGAAATTTAACTACATTTTTAGTATCGATTTTTTCAAGTTCATATTTCATAAAATTTTATTTTACAAAATGAACACATTTCTTTTTTCTTTTGAAATAAATGAAATTGTAATTAGAAAACTCTTTTATGTAAGTGTAAGTAATATTCTACAATTATAAATAATTATAAGTGGTAATCAATGCAATTATTGCAATCAAACAATAAATGTAAAATTGCAAACAGAATGTGCTCACACCATACAAATGCCGGTTGGTAGAAAAATCTAGCATGAAAATAAAAATAGAAAATTTAACGGGAAAAATTAAATTTGTATATAATGCACTTACTAGACATAAAATAAATAAATACTAATAAAATTATCACAGGTTATTGTTTTTTTCGAAACCGGCATTAATGGGTTAATTTCAACATTACCTTCTTTCAAGTTTGCTTGATGTCACGTGGATTTAGATAAAGCATAGCAACCACAAAATCTTGTTTCTGCTAGGAAAAAAAAAGCATGATAAATTTTGAATTAATTAAAATAAAATTAATTAAAAAAACTACTTCAAAATAAGCACAAATAATTAATAAGTCACTTCAATATTTTAAGGAATTTTTTTCTAAAACTTATTATACTTTTCCTTATTATTTCATTTCTACAAAATAATTTATGTACCATGATTTAAACCAAAAGGTTTTTTCAAAACAACCATGGTTTTATTCTGAAAAACAAAATCGTTTTCCCCCAAATTTTTCCATAAATTTCAAATATGATTGGAAGATGTAAAATTCAATTAATGCAAAGTAACCATCAAAGCTTTAGAGATAAATTACAGATTAATAAATTAGCAAACTTTTTTTTTTCAATGTAATACAAATTTGCTAAATAGTTTTTATTCATTTTCTTCTTTTTTTTCCATAAATCAATGCAATTTTTTCTATTAGGTACATAAATATGAGGCAGACCAAATATGTTTTTCTGAACTTAAATAGAGAAAAAAACCAAATCAAGTAGTTTGTTGTCTTTATTTATTGATTCTTCTTTCATTTTTCCTTAACAATTAAAAATAATCCAAAAGCATATTTCAGCCAAAACTTCATTTTACTACTGAATTTGCTAAATTACCTAAGATTTATAGAAATAAATCATGTATCATTTAAGCAATCTGTAGTGTATATAAATCTAAACTCTGTAGAATATACAAATACAAATGTGATGACCAACAACAGGCTCTGGGCCCAGCTAGGTTGGTCCCAGTCAGTTTATTAGTCTCTAATGAAGAACAATAGCCCTCTTAACCAATTTGGCAGCCTTAATTTATGGAAAAATTGTAGCCGTATTGCAGCAGGTTTTTTCCCATTAGTTTCACTGCAGCACATATTGCAACTCTGCTTTTCAGCCTGGAAAGTGTCTAGGATTATCTTCGACCACGCCTGCCTTTTGCTGTGCCCTAGTTCGCACGAGTGACTTCTAATGCTCCCCATTCCTGGGCCCCTGGGCGTGTTTGACGGTCAGTTGTAGAAGGGTGTAAAGAGAAGGAATTTGAAAAACATTGAAAACAAATACTTAATGCTTGGCATATTTACTCTGAACCAAAATGGTGTTGCTATGCTTTTTCAATGCAGCTGTTAATGTATGTGTGTGTGCATAATATTATATATCAACACTTAGACACACACTGACATACACGATACACTCAATCAATTATGATTCATTACTTTAGACTCGTGTATGTGCAGAGCCCGATCATTCTTTTATTGGACATGGGGCACAGTTCTATTTCAGGGCCCCCTAGGACCCGACTAAGATTTTTGAAGACACTGGGGATGAAAATCATTTTGTGCCCCCCCTATTCTACATAATGAAGCTATAAATATTTCAATACTTGCGTATTAGCACAACCTAATACTAGCTAAATTTGGTGGTACCTCATATCACAATATAGTATTATACATTTAAAAAGTAGAAGAGATATAGTATACGATAATTACATAAGATGTGGTTAAAATTTGCCTGTGGCAGCAAATCGTACACATCAAAGTTATCTATGATATAACATCTAATAGTAAATACAGACTAAACTTAGAGTGGTTTTAAGATTTATAAAGAAATCAAGTTTTTAAGGGGAATTTTTATCAACAAATAAGAGAATTTTTCCTTGTCTTAGCATTTGCAAAAATACCAATGATATCATGATAGTCTAGATATGCCGATAAGTGGTATATAATTTCATTTTTCTTTCAAATTTCTGCAGAAGAACCACTGAAATCTTCCTTTCCAAAGACGGACTGAAATTGATTTCAATTCGAAAAATGAAATTGAAAGGAAACCCCTTCATCTCTGTCCTTTCTAAATAGCTCAGTATGTTATGTTGCAACAAATAATTCCCTTAACTAAATCAGTCATGAAATTGCTAATGGCTTTTTAAAATTACTCCCCGAAATTTTGAGAAGTGCATATGAGCATTTTGGCTCATATGAGTGCATTTTGGCTTTTTCTTAATATCTATTGATTAATGTTATTGGGTAGTTCGTATCCGTAGCCTCCCCCCCCCACCGAGACATGAGGAACCCTTCATATTAGGTACACCACCTTATTCCACAATAAGGCTTAAAAAATGGGCATAATCGGTGATGTCTATGCACCTGTTGATTTTTCCAGGACTCGTTTTTGGTAAGTGGGTGGGTGGGGAAAGGGAGCTGTAATTTAATCATATACAGCAATATCCCGTTACAACGAATTTCAAGCGGCCACAAATTGTGTTCAGTGTACCAGGAATTTTGTAGCAATGGAATTCAAGCAATTTAACACCAATTACATTGTAAGTAAAAAATCATTTCGCTGAAACAGAAATTTCGTTGTATTAGTATTCGTTGTAATGTGATCTCACTTTATACAGTGCTGTAGTCGAGAAAAAATATTTGGAGGGATGTGCCAAATAGAAAAAGTTAACATTACAATTTACGTTACACTTGAGGGAAGTCAATCCTTGTACAACAAAGCACTTGATTTAGGGGTTGCAATTTTTGTTTAGTGCAGAAAGGGCATAAGTCTCAGACTTATGCTCTTTCTGCCCTAAACACAAATGAAGGAATAGTAAGACGCATTGTGAATGTATGGCAAGACCATAGAATACCATAGATTTTTTGGTGTTACAAAATAAAATCAAATAACTACTTTAATCTAGCACTATTACGGTAATGGTAGGTTCGTCAGTTAGGGGTGTTAGGGGGGATTCGAAATCACAACCTGGGCATAGGCGGATTTAGGACTGAGTTAATGGGAGGGCAGGATTTTTTTTTTTTTTTTTTGGAGCAACATTTTTAATTGCCTCCCCCCCCCTTCCCATGTTTTTATCTGTTTTCTGTGATGCATAAGGCCATTCTTTACTTTTTTATGTGTTGTTTTCATTACTGTGTGTAATCATGCTGTCCTTTTTGAATTGACCTTAAAAGAGAGATGGCTGATATTAAGAGAGTGACGCAGGGCTACCTTTTAAGTGGGATATAGAATATCTCAAATTTTAGGGGGGCCGGGGGTTACTCCCTCGGAGGTAATTATGTAAAATGGATATAAAATTCTGCATTTTGAAGTCTTATAAGGGTTAATTGGAAATAATAGGCAAATAATTTTTTTTTTAAGTTTTACACTTTAAAAGTGCTTTGTGATGCAAGTTAATTCTTGAAAAGAAATGGTGCACAGATTTAGAGAATAGGTATCAAGAGACTAACATACTACCCATTTGAACAATTCTTAATTTATACACTTGATTAGAAATAAAATTGAAGCACACTTTGCTTAGGAGTTTCTAAGACTTGTCTAATTATTTTCAAGGTTTGGTTGGTTAGATTGAGTTTTTGGCTCAAGAGCCCTAGTAGGTTATACTGCACCAATTCGTTTCAGGGATTTTAGAACCTATCAATAATTTACTTTCCAGTCTCTGAAATTGAGTAGTAGATTATACAGTTGTACAGTATTGTTCAAACTTAGCATGAAACAGCTATTTTAAGTTGAAAAGAATAAGCAGTAATTAAACAATAAGCAGTAGAAGTAAGATAAAAGCAAAATCAATACAAAAGAATTTCCAAAATTTTGCATTCGGGATTAAATAAATAGCAAGATATGAAGCATGTGAGTCAAAAAAATTTATTTCAAGTAATATGTTACAAATGTGAGAACGATGATTATGATGTAGCAAGAAGCTGAATCTGACATAGTTTGGCATACCTCCCCTATAATTTGTAAGAAATGTTAAAGTCTAAGGTTTGTAGCCACACGTTTCCAAATATTCAAGGTTTTCAAGAACTTGAAAATGAAATTAGTTTTTCAAGCACTTTCCATTTTTTAAGGAACGAATCGCAATTTTTTGGGAGTTAGGGGCCCACTTCAAAGCAGGGGCCCTAAGCTATAGCTTGTTTATCTTATAGGCAAATCCGGCCCTGCATGTAATTCACTCATACCTGCAGATTTTTGTTTGATTTTTTGTAGTTTTAATGAAAATTCTCAAGTTTTTACGGTTAAAGGATTTTTACGATTTTACCAATCTGTGTAAGGTTTTTATCGATTTTTATCAAATTTCAACAAATTTTTCCAAAACTTTTGATGACTGAATTACTCAGGTTTCAATAATGATGATAACTGTCTCATTTATACTTAGATGATTATGACTTACTTTAATTTTTAAACAGTATTTAAAAAGTAAGTAAAATGGTACTTTCCCTCTCAGTAAAAAGATTGAATTAATCAGACGCTCAGATAACTGAAATTTATTCAGTTTGCGATAGTATTTACTTTTCTTTCTCAAAAAAAAAAAGATAAGCCGAAAAATTTCCAAGCACATGAAGTACAGTTCTAACTATTTAGTTTCATATACAAATTTTTTCCTTTAAAAAATAAAGAAAACACAGTTATAAAAACATTTCATCAGGTAATAATGCAATCTTGCAAGAATTGTACAAAACTTTCGTGCCGGAAATATATGTCCCTCACTTTTTCTTTTATTCAGACATTTTCCTTACAATGTATGATTCTGGAAAATCAGAAATTTAGTTTTGAACTGCTAGGGATTGAGATTCCTATTTTTTCCCCCTAAGAAATCAACGCATTGTTTACAGTTATCTTACATTCTGTTTGTTCAATGTTTGGACAATTTTTCCAGTTTCTTGTTTCATTGTTAAATACATTCGTTGAGTATGGTGTTAACTGTTACATTTGATAGTATTTTGCTGTACAAAAACTTTTTAGCTATGTACTTCTTTTGCAATAGCATACATTTCAAATCAGCCAATTTGATTTGAACGTGTGAATTCAGAAGGTTCTTCAATGTTCCGTCTGTAACAACCCAAAGTATCTAGTTTTTGAAATCACGCAAATTGAAAATAAACATTCTGAAAAGAGAGAAAACAAATCGTAACGAGTAGATCGTTCTGTTAGCACAAATTGGGGAGGGGGAGGGAGGATCCCAAACGTCAATTATTATAATTGTTGCAGCTGATTGCATAGCTCGTTTAACCTATATTTTCATTCATATACTTGCCCAAAAGGTTTTCAGTCCAAAATAGTGAATTTAGACCAATTTTCAGTACCCCAGTGACAGCTGTACTATTTGTATTTAATGTTTGGTTTTTCTTTTTCTTTTCTCCCTTCAGAAAAGGACATTCGCTATTCTCTTCATTTTCATTGAACTATTCAAAAAAGAAAAAAATCATGATTTTTAAAGATTTTGGAAGATAAGTTGTTACTATATGAAGTCCTCCCAAAACTGGGGGCATTTCCTCCTTTGCCTCCCCCCCCCATAAATCCACCGATGTTCTTCTAAACTATTCAAAAACGAAAAAAAATTTTGGAAGATGTGTTGTTCCTACATTAAGTCCTACCTAGAGTGCCTTGAATGATCAGAGTGACAACAAGCACATCCCCCCTGAGAAGCGGGGAAGCGCCTCTGTCCGCCAGAGGGCATCTTGACGAAAGTCTCGTAGACTTAACATAGGAAGATTGGATGGGTCTCAGAAAAACGCTTTTTTTGTGAATAATCAGTTTTGTACTGACATTTCACCTTACATCTCAAGTGCATAAATGTATAGGCCATCACTTTTTATCATTTTTAAAACTCTAAGCGAGATATTGATTTAATTATAGAGCATTGATCTTGGGATTTTGGATTCCGATAGTGTTGGCGGGCTTTTTGGCTTCACTAACGTTGTGGCAACCATTCTCCGCTTCAGGAGCATTTGATTTTCGGGTTTTAGAAGTTAGTTTTGCTGTAAATGCGGGTTTCATCCGGTAATATTTTTACTCAAATGAAATAATTATGTGAGAATAAAATGCATCTTGATTGTAAGAAAAAGAAATATATATTAGTTATTATATGGAAACTATTTAAAGTTTATTCTATGAAGTTGCTTATTATTTATGATTCATTATAGAGAAAATTGAAACTGGCCTAAACGGATGGACCGATTTTGAAAAAAAAAAAAATTGTTCGAAAGGAGAGCTGATCGAGAGTGTTCTTAGCTAGGTTACATCTTTGGATGGCATTCATTAACGAAGATATTAATTAAACCCGTCTAAAAGGTTTTTCGCAATTTTTGCAATGAAAACATAGTTAATTTTTTTTTAAATTTAACATCAAAATAAAGAGAATTTTTTTCCGCGTCTGATAGAATGTGATTGGAACTTCCATATTTCATAGAATTCGAATTATAACGTTCTTTAAAAGCAGATTTTAATAAAGACTAAGCCTTTATTCACGCGATTGATAAACGAATTCATTGTTGGCCGACAAGGAAATTAAAACTGATGATTTAAAATGATATTTTAATGTTGCCAGTTTCTATTCAATAGCAAATAAAATACTTGACATTGATTTTTAATAATATAAGGCTTTTAAAAGGATTTTCAATTTTTCCTCTTGATTCTACAGTTGCGACTCAGTCGGGGTTTTTTTAAATTTTTAATTTTTAAAGTAAAGTAAAGGTTTTCTCTGATTCGTTTCTCTTGTGAAAGTTAAAATTTGTCATTTACTTTATTTTCATTCACGAACACATAAGACATAATATGTAAAGAAAATGGTGATGTCGCTAATCATTTTCAAATTCGTTTTTCTTAGAAATCTTATGTATGTATTTGTTTTTGGCGGTTAAGTGAAAAGAAAGAATGGAGAGAAACTCAGTAGCCTGTGCGAAATGCTTCAGAAGCTGAAGTCACGTCTGCTGCCAAAAGCGCGATAACGATTCACACTTGGTGGCAAATCGCCAAACGGTCAAAATTTTCTCTCGTCGCATCTGGACGAAAGTTGCGGCCACGCTTGTCCGGGGGGAAAAAACACCGCTGTTGTCGCCACTCTGTTCTCAAGGCACTCTAGTCCTACCAAAACTGGGGGGGGGGGGCATGTCCTTCCTCTCCCCCTCCCCATAAATTCGCCCATGAATCTGGGTAGAGATAAGGCAGAAAACTATCAGAATGAAATTCGCTAATTTCTCGAGGATTTTATTATTATCACTCTACCACCTATATTACCCTGAAAATCACGTGATTTACAAATCCGTTCTGGGGAATTGTAAATGCCTCATACAATATTTTAATTTTTGTACGAAATTTGTTAAAAATTTGCGCGATACATCCTGATTGATGTAAAAGTTTGACTATAAGTTCTAAAATAAGATATTTTTAAGCACTTTTTTTTTTAAATTAATGATTTTCTTTGAAAACATCAAAAACCATTCACAATTACCCGGGTCAACCCTAATAGTTTTCCATCGCTTTATTTATTAAATTTGGGTCTCTGCATTACATACATTATGCATTTCTAAGTACAAACCAGTTGGAAATGACCTTAGACCATTGAGACAAGCCCTCCTGCTAAACACACATGAGATAGAAAGTCCCCCAGAAACGACCCCCATTGCTAAAAGCTTTTGTGTATTGTGAATGTCCTCGCTCTTTTTACTCATGTACATAGCCTTTCAACATAGTAGAAACTGAATTCCTTATCGATTTCAACATCGGGTGCAATAAGGTGCTTTTCATGTTTTCGAAAGATACTACATTCCACTCTTCCCCAAGAAAGCTATAGAAAAAATGCTATCTCTTGTAAAACTGAATTATTTCTATACTAATCTCACAAGAACAAAAAAAAAAAAAAAAAACTTTTCTTTTAAAATTTGTGGGTTCTTAATTAACTAATTAGTTTATAAATGAAGGACATACTTTCATAAGTAGAATAATTATTCCCCTGAATAGTGCACAGGCATTAACATCGCTTTCTTTTTCATCAGACGTTTTGAGAGTTTTTAAAGTACGTTTTTTAAACACAAGTGCGCCAAGATGTGCTCAAAATCTGTTTTCAAAATATCACCAATCTATTCTCAAATGTGCTTCCAATCTTTGTTCAAATGAGTTTCCAAGTTTTAACAAAGCAAATATCTTGAGCAGAACACATTTGGTGCATTTTCTTTATAACATAATAGAATTCAGAATACATTTTAATACACTTCATGTCAGGGTTTCCGCTACGGTCGCATTTTTCGCATAATGCGAAAATACTACCTAAATTGCGAAAATAAAGCAATGCATTTTCGCTTTTTTGCTCAGAGAGGAATTCATCCTAGAGAGGAAACATGCATGGCGATAATCAACTTAATCTTTTTTTAAATCTTAACTAAGATGTTTAAACTACTATTAAGTTCAATAACTATTAGTCTTATCCATCATTATGTCCCCCCAGTAACTGCTTTATTATCAGGAGGGTACTGCAACGTTCTAAATCGTGTTTTCTTTTTTTATTTTATGTTTTAAAAAAATAGCTGCTGTACTTATTTTTTCAAAGATGTCACAGATGAAATATGTATTTTATTTTCAACTGGAGTTAAAACACACTGAGGCATACATAAATATATGAGAATGAATTTTAGCATTTTGCTAACATGTTTCCCTCAATTTTAGCTTTTATGCTTAAGAACTTTTAAACCCAGCTTAAACCCTGCTTCATGTACACTGGTGCAACATTCGAACCACATTTTAGTACACATTCATGCAACTGAAATCTACTTTTGTTAACTGCATTGAAGCACAGTATAACTTCGATTTAACTATTTGCTCAATTTAACGATAAATTTTACTGGCCCGGATTTGACTGCATTGAATGTCTATGTTTCTTGGTTTAACAATATCCTTGATTTAACAATAACTTTTTTCATTACCTTGACAATCGTACAAGCAGGGTATGGGAATATTGTAGCCTTCTAAGAATTGTAGACAAGTAAAGTGTTAGGTATTAAATTTCAATTCTGCACTAACTTCGGCCCTAGTTGCTAAAATGCTTCAGGAGTTTTCCTGGTAAATCAGGGAGATGACAAGCTATTACTATATAAACATAAAAAAGTTCTCTTAGAGAGTTCCTGATTTCTTCCAAAAACGTCATTGTCTTTTATTGAGAAGGTTTCTGAATTCTTCAGAAAGATTCCATGTTAACTTCGAAAGGGTTACTGACTTTTAGCCAGAAACTGCAGTGTTTTCTTCTAGATATGTTACTACCAGAATTTAAGCACATTAGCTGTGCATTATTTTGTAGGAACGCTTTGGAATATTCTTTATTGTTTTAAAATGCATAAATAATTAGAAATTTTGATAAGTTCAGATTTTTTAATCTAAATTTGGGCTTCAAAACATTAAAATACATAATACAATTATTTCTAAACATATATAACCGTAAACATGATACCGTCAAACTTTTCATTGTTCAAAAACGGAATACCTCATAAGCGAATACCAATGCAACAAAATAAGGGATAATTCTATTATATTGCTTGAATTCCATTGCGGTTAAATTTCTGAAACTACGAATAAAACATTCGGTCCATTGAACTTCGTTGTAACAGAATTTTAGTACCTTTATACAAGTTAAAGATTTACTATGAAAATTACTATAAAAATATTTCTGCAAGATTTTTCCAAGCCCACTCAAAATCAGAAATAATATTAGTTCTTAGTTCTGCAATAGGGGAGGGTGGTCCAAAGTGAGTAGGTCGCCCAAAGCGGGTAGGCTTTCGTATGCCTCCCCATGGTGTATAAGTAGCATACGTATGTCGTGTTTACATGAATACCCCCGAGTTTTAATCAGTACCAGCGAAGCAGCAGTGAAGTGGGATGGCACAATTAGGCTTAAAATAATATATATATATATATATATATATATATATATACACATTTCTTTAAAAAAAAAAGTGAAGTTTTGTAACTTGTGATTAATCAAAGACCAGCTTTTTTTTTCTTTTCCTTTTTTACTGTCAATAATATTATGTTATTCTGACACCACCCACCTACAAACTACGATAGTCATTTCATTTGTTTATTTTTTTAATTTAAGGTTATAATTATTGAAATATAAAACGTGTCTTCGGGCAAAGCGGGTTAGGATTTGATCACACATTTATTTATAATTTCTTAGCTCCTGTGCTGACTTAGGTTTTCTATTTCAGTATTAAATGTATAACTTTAAAAAGTTATTTTTTAGGATGACAATTAGTTTATTAATTTCATCAGTTATTTCTTTATGTTTTATAAAGAACTGTGCTGACTTTCAATTGGATAAGTACAACATTTTATTTATTTTTGTAATGGCAGGGAGCTAGTCAATTATTTTAATCATTTGTAACTTCATATTTTATTGGCAAATGTATCAAATCACAGTTAGTTAAGGGGAGGCTCCCCGCTTTGGGATCCCTGGTAGGGAAAAGTGGGTTTTTCAAATGTTTGAAAAGTTTGATAATAAATAAATATTTGGTTTGAAATAATGGAAAAATCACTTCTTTTGAAGTTCAAGAAATCTGCTAGGAAATAAAACCGAAATTGTTGCTATAAAAAATCCAAAAACTATGATTTTTGAGCGTTCTTTGAAAACCTACCCGCTTTGGGCCACCCTCCCTTAACTGAAGAATTAAGGATGATAAATTTTAACTTCCAGCTCAATCAATTTTGATTGTGTAATTTATAAGACCTTTCATCAATTTCAGAGATTTTTCTACATAATCAAACTTATTCAATTATTAACAGTGCCATTACAAGTAATTGTAACAAATTTTAATTACTTTTATTCACAAACTTGCAAGCATAAAGAAATATAAATTCCACATTGCACAGGTATTTCAAAAGAAACAGGACT
This sequence comes from Uloborus diversus, assembly GCF_026930045.1. Lineage (NCBI taxonomy): Eukaryota > Metazoa > Arthropoda > Arachnida > Araneae > Uloboridae > Uloborus > Uloborus diversus. The sequence goes on along the minus strand of NC_072733.1, from coordinate 27,257,861 downwards.
GTTGAAATCATGCCATTAATTCCTGACTGGGGAGAAATTCACATGGAGGGTGGACAAAGGAGCGGTGAATGCCTTACACCCCCTACTGTTCATCAATTCCTTCACCCTTCACTTCCCGCGAGGGGAAAAATCGCTGGTGTTCTGCAGGAAAGCCGAGCGCTTTGAACGTAATATTACGTCGCTGCCGCTAATGACCTATAAATTCGTTGACGTAATATTACGTCGCAGTCGCTTGAGTGGTTAAAGCCAAGGACGGATACAAGGGAGGGGTGTGGGGGCGATCGCCCCCTCCTTGAGCCGAGGTGCTGGAACTCTATTTCGGCATATTTTCAATAATGAAGTTTCAAAAGCGGAATTTTAGACCATCTTTCCACCAGACCACGGAATCTTTCATTTCAATGTCATAATTGGAGAAGATGTTTGTTTTTTTTTATAACCAGTTAAGCTTTTTACTTTTTGTAGAATGGTTTTTTTATATCTGAAATTTGGCTATCAACATTGATGAGGAATATCCAACACATTTAATGTGAATATCATATTAGATTCCTAAGTTGTTTCACTCAATAATTCTTTAAATGTGTGATCAAAATACAATTTTTAGGCAAAAGTTTATTGTTTTGTATATGGTTGGTTATACAAGGTGTATTCCGAAACTAATGCAATGGTTTTTTCCGCTTTTATTGGTTGGAGTATAATCAAACTACTTAGTTTGGGTGAGAGGGAACCTAAGGTTTTTCGGAAAACCAGTCTCAGGGTACTCCGAGCTGTGGAAGTGGTCGGACGTAAGTTAATACTAACCTCTGCACATTGACCGTGTCACGGGAAAAATGATACGCGATTAAGTTTTATTGCTAAACCAACAAAATCTCTTGAGGAGACTAACAAAATGATTTGTGAGGCTTACCAGGACTCTTCTCTGTCATTTTCACAAGTTTTGAGGCGGTTTAAGACCTCTAAAGAGGGCCGGGAAGAGGTTCGAGGTGAACAACGCTCTGGGCGGAAGTCAACCAGCAAAACCAACAACAACATGGCTCGTGTTCCTCAATTGTTGGACTTTGACCCAGGATTGACTATCAAGACGGTTGCAAACGAACTGAACATGTTGTCTACTGCTGTGTTTCGCATTACTCAAGATTTAGTGATGAGAAAAGTGTGAGGTAAGTTCGTGCCGAAGCACTTTGCCATAACGCGCTGTGAATCCGCGAGTTCCTGGCTAAACATCAGGTGAAAACGCTGTCCCAGCCCCTTATAGTCATGACATCGCCCCGGCAGACTTCTTTTTGTTCCCTCGGATTAAGCCAGGTCTGAAATGAACCCATTTTTGATCCCTAGAAGAGATCCAATCAGCCGTGATGAAGACCTTAGGGAAGGTCCCCAAAAGTGCCTTTCAGAGCACTTACCAGTCATAGCAGAGGCGATGGAAGAAATGTGCAGAAGCCCAAGAACATTACTTTGAAGAATTTTAAGGGGTCTAAGAATCTGTAACCTTCAAAATTTTTGACTTTCTGGAAAAATATATGTTATACAGTAAAACCCCTCCTAACGGACACCTCTCAAAGGCGGACACCCCTCTTATGAGGACAATTTTTTATTCCCCAGTTCCAATGCAAATAACATTATTAAACCCCTGTCCTGTGGACACTTCTCTATGGTGGACAAAAAAAAACTGTCCTGTTAGTGTCCGCATTAGAGGGATTTTACTGTACATAATTTTATTCTGAGCAATTTGATACCTTATTTATTACCATACGCAGAAAACTTTTCAAGTTATGGTAAAAATGCGTAACCTTTCCACATAGAGATTTATGTTAACAGCAGCTGTTTAAGCTTCTTTTTCTCAAATGCTGGTTTCTCATTTTGGGTGCATGAAATCTCAAGAAGTTTCTAATATATTTCTGTAAAACTTTTAATGCATGTTTGTCTAGTTTATTTTTATGATCTGAACCTAGATTTATTTATTTTTTAAAAATATTTATTTTTTTTTTGCAATTTTATAAATTAAATTCAAAATTTTCCTAAATTTGGGCAATATATATATATATATATATATATATATATATATATATATATATATATATATATATATATATATATATATGTTTTAAATATTAAATTTCATTTTAGTTAAAATTTAGGTTCAGATCATAAAAATAAACCAGACAAATATGCATAAAAAGTTTTACGGAAATATATAAGGAACTTTTCGAAATATCACTCACGTAAAACGAGAAACCGGCACCCGAGAAAAAAAGGCTTTAACAGCTCCTGCTAACATAAATCTCTATGGGGAAACTTTATGCATTTTTGCAATAACTAGAAAAGTTTTTTGCATATGGTAACAAATAAGGTATCAAATTGTTCAGAATTAAATTAATCAGGTAAGTAGCAGACATATAAATTCTTCTGCCAAGTGGCAAAAAGTTGGTAGTGTTAGTTGCTTGCTTGTTGTGGGAGTAATTAGAGTCATTGGATATCAGCCCTGAAACACGGGCCTAAAGTAATTGCACTTCGAGAACACACTTCTAAAACGTTAGAAGAAACAGGCAAAATATGTGAAGTGAGTAAATCAAGTGTCGGGAGGTTATGGCAGCGGTTTAAGACAACAGGAACTGCTGGAACCAATTGTATTGGAAAATACGGCGGAAAAAGATCAACTTTGGCTTGGGACGACAAAAGTTTACATCGAATAAGTGTTATGAATCCTCGATTAACTAGTTTTAATCTGTAAAAGTCCATGGTGGCAGCTGGTGTTGACAATGCTCCTTCAACAGTGAGATAGGCTTTTAAAACGTGGGCGGAAAGCACGTCGACCGTACAAGAAGCAGATTCTCAGGCCTTGTATGAAGAAAAACAGTTAAAGTGGGCATGGAAATATAAAACATGAACTGAGGAGGACTGGGAAAAGGTTGTATTTTCTGTGGTTGACGGATTCAGATCCAGGTTCGTGAGAAGGAGCAAAGGGGAACCTCTTCATCCGCACCAGATTAATCAGGCACCCAAGTATCCATCCAAAAAGTTGTTTTGGGGTTGTTTCTGAGTTTCAGGGACATAATCCCTTGTTCCTGTGGAAGGAATGATGTACAGTGCCAGCTAAGAATCGATATTGACCCAAAATGTGCTTCCAACCATGTCTAAACTTTGGCCGAAAGGAGATTATGTTTTTCAACAAGACGGCGTGATGTCACAAATCTAAGCAAATTTTTAATATCTACTCTAAAAACAAACTTACTGTACTGGATTGGCCTGGAAACTCACCGGACTTAAATCTGATTGAAAATTTGTGAGCTATCGTTAAAAATTGTCTTCATAAGTTTGACAGTACTTCAATGGAAAAGCTAACTTTGCCTGTTATTGACATATGAAATTAAAACTATATGTGCCAGTATAGTACATTCCATGCCAAAATGTGCCTGTGATGTTATTAAGTTTCGAGGAGGTCATATTAATTATTAGTTTCAAATGTATTCATGAAAAACTTGAACAAAACTGATTTTTTTAAAAACAAATGCATTTCCCAATTAATTGCCACAATACTGTATTTTACTCACAAATAAAAAAATACCTTGTTCACGAAAATTTAAAAAAAAAAAAAAAAAGAAAAAAAAACTTTTAATGATTGAAAATAGAGGCCGATTTAATATCAAAGTAATAATTTTGTTAATGGAGCAAACAAAGAGCTATTTTAATGATGAGCATGAATCTAATATTAAGCGCCCTTAATTTAAGTATGGCTTAAATTTCAGCTATCCTTTTAGTTTAAATTTGTGTTAAAAATAGTCTATTATTAATATATTTCCAAATTAGTAAACTTGAGAATATACTGGTAATTTATAATTTTGGTAGACTGTCTAAAATTAATGTATTTCCTCTCCATCATTTATTCTCATGTCAGAAATAATGACATTGATAAGGTCTGTCAGAGATGAGTAATTTTCCATTAATATAGGCCTGGGAAGTGGGAATTCCCAATAACCACACTTGGCTTTTAAAACAAAATCATACTTGCCAACCTTCGAAGGAAAAAAAACAGGAGATTCCACTAGAGGTATATAAGTGATTCACCAGCGACAGATCTTCACAACAGAATTATTAAATTAAGCTTCTAAACAACATGAATACTAAATTTAAAGTGAAATGTGGATTTTTCGCAGATGTAAGCAAATTGCTAGTAGCAAGAAAAATATACTGCAAATAAAAAACTAAATAATAAGGAAAGAATTTGCTTGCAGTTTTGTACATTCTGCAGTCTCTACCAAAAAAGTAGCTACAAAAATTTAATTACTAAAATCCGAAACAAAAGAAAAAAAAAGAAAATCAATATATTATGAAACTAAATCTTAAAATAAGTAGATATTGGCTAACACATGTTAAAATAACTTCAAACGTTCAAAATAATTTAAATATTTTCAAGATGCAAAATTATTGAAATCTGCTGCAATTTTCAGCAAGCATCTGCTTTGTGGTACATGTGCTTTGCATGCAAAAACAACATAAAACCACATGCAATGTTGAAAGCTTCCAAAAAATTCATTTTTACTAACGCTGGTATTCTTCACTCCGGTTAAAACTCGGACCGAGGCTTAAACCTCGAAGTTGAAAAACTACTCTATTCTCCATCCCAGTTTGGCGTTAAACCAAGTTAAACTCGGTCACAGAACGCCCACTTCCAGAGCTCGGTTTGTGACCGGGACTTTGACGGTTTAAGCGCAGTTTTCCTTCCCATCATTCCTTTTTAAGCAAACAAAATGGATGACGGCCGTTTGGATTATTTTGAGCACGCCGATTTGCAAATGCTAGAAACTATTGATAAACGTTCGCTCAATTCTTGGTGTCAGAGAAAAATCGATTAATTACAAGATTTAATCAGAATTAATATTTATGTTAAATATTATATATAGCTTTATAGAATATTTGTTATAGCTGTTATCAAAAAGTACTGCCAAAAACATTAATGCAATGCTCAGCAGAATAGTGCGAAAAAAATAATTTTTTTAAAAAAATTTCGAGTCACTGTAGCGCGGAAAAGTTGCGATTGGTTAGCAATATTGCGTAACATGCCTGAAAACTTGAGAAAAATGAGGAATTCCACTGTTTTTTCGTTTTTTTTAAACTTTTGCCTCAATTAACAACAAAAACGTTGCAAAAGAATACTGCATGAAAAAATAACTATTTGGGGGGGGGGGGGGGACAGAGTTAGATGCCACTTCTGAGAGAATATCTTATAATCCCAGAACACTTTCGTTCATTACAAACTATCCTTTATCAAATAATTTTCGGAAATTTTAAAGCAACGAAAACTTTAATTTTTTTTTAATGCAGCATTGCTCAAACTTTAAAATGCTGGTCAAACAATTTCTAAACAGCTAATAGTTTTTTAAACAAATTCTTCCCAGAATTATAGTCATATAACGTCACTGCGGAGCCTTAATAATTGCTAAAGTATTGTTTTAAATTTGTGAAAAATGTGACAAAATAGTACTTGCCATTATTTTTATGAGTTTGGGGGAATGAAAAATGGTCTGTAAGCAGAAAAATCAGGAGTGCTGTCCCGATGGGAGGGAGGGAGGGGGCATGGCGCAGACTGTGCCATGAAATTTTTGGGGGAGGGGGGGTTCAAAAAGTAATTTCTTTTTTTTAGAGGGGGTCTTCATAGTGTTTTCGAGGGAGGGCTGCAGCCTTGCTCTTAGGGGGGGGGGGGAATCAATTACTTTTCTTAAACAGTAGTACCTGTTGCAACATTTTTACTGAGATCAATTATTGAAGTAAGAAGGTAACTTGTCCAATTGAGAAAGAGAGAGAGAGAACAGAATTACATATATCATTTTCAGACAGAAAATGACAGAATAAAGATGAATGTTCCACAAAATTTCAGTGCGTAAGACAATATCAAAACAAATTTGGAATTTTCTTTGTTTCAAAAAATTATAAATAAAACAAGTCATGAGATTTTTAATTGCAGAAGATATTATTATTACTAGCTTCATGAAGAATGTAACACATTAATGTGGAAAAATATTCTCAATGGATGAAATAACATTTGATTTTATGCTGGGAATGTAAATATAGAAGCAATTAGAATGTGACTTTATTTTTGCATACAAACACTCATATAATCACATGATAGAGGATGAGAAAGAGCTTTGAAAAACAAATGATTATAAAAATTAAAGTGTGAATGAGAATAAGGAATTTTTAGTTGATAAAAAATATAAATTACTTGTTTAACTCTTAAAAAGACTATATTGTTGAAAAAGTTAGTTCTTCACATGGAAAACTAATGCAGGGCAAAATGCAGTTGGGCAGTTCTCAAAAGGTGGGAACAAAGAAGTTAACTTTGAGCAATTTCAAAAATTTTCAAATTTGACATCAATTTTGCTTTTATTCTACAGCATGCATACCTAGAACACAATATATGAACATGAAAAGACAGCTGGTATTTTCTAAAAATTGTTAATTAGCAAATTAAATCAGCTGTCTGTAGGTAACAGATTTTGGACATTGTTGTCCTGTAGGTAACGGATTTTGGACATCATCATAATGTAAGTTTCACCATTTTTGATAATTGTTAATCTGATTTTTAACTTTTCCAATGAAACTTTTATTTACTACTTTTTGAAATTTGAAATTTAATAGTAAAGAGGATATTAATGAAGTACTTGAATGGCTATACATACTTCTCTTTACATATAATAAAGTTTTGGAATGATTTTGAAGAAGTTGATGAAAGGTAAAAAAAAGCTTCATGGAAATAACTATACAAACTCGTAGCTTCTTTTATTAAATAACATTTGTATTTCTCTGGATTATTAACTTTCATTTCTGCAGATATTTTCCAAACTTAGAATGTACTTCTACCAGAACCTCACTTTTTGTTCTACATCTAGGAGACATAATCTCGTGTGAGCATTAAACTTTGCAATAAATCCTTTTGCAAATAGGTATTAAAAATCAATAATGACTTCAAAAAGCATATAAATACAATACAAATTCCATAAAAGAACTTAATTAAATTGTTTAAAGCACTTTTTCAAAACATGTTAATTCAAAAGGCTTACTATCTCTCAAAACTCAAGATAGAATGAAAATTACCAATTGATATTTGTTTACAAATCAACTGCAGACGATTTTTTTTAACTCTAAAAATTAAAAATTAAAAAATTGTTAGCGCAGGTGATAAAGTCGCCAAAACTGGTGCAGCTGACGATAAACTACATTTGTGAAACTGGAATTCCCCTCTGGTAACCTTTAGCTTATCGTATACTGTATTGTCGCCAATGGAGGTTTGCTTGGCGATTTTAGCGCAAAATGGCTTTCGTTACGAACATAACCAGCCATGTTTCTACTGTAATTTATGTATTGTTCAATGTGTAACGTATTAATTATGCAAAATACCAATGGATTAAAGAAGATAACATTATAATAACCTTTTTTATTGAGGTTAGAAGACAGTGGATCATCAAAAATTATGAATAAACGGACAGAATTATCGGCCTCAAGATCGTAACACCATTTGGACATCTCACATGTATGTTTAAGAAAAATCATTTTTCTTCTAAGATACTGCATAAAAGCTTATGAAAACACATTAACACAATTAAAAATTGATTCTGAGGATCGATAAATACCTTTAAAACGAAAACATCATGTACTTAGTTCTCAAATAACAGCATTGTAAAGATCGTAACTTTTGGACATACATCAAATTTCTAAGTTACGTTTTTTAAAAATCGTTTACAAAGTAAATAATCTATCTTTACTTTTGTTATTTGTGTAAAATATTAACAAAAAGTTATTCAGTGTAAGATTAATACCTTTAAATTTTTTTTGAAACGTATGGAAATAATTTTAAAAAATTTTTCTTTAATGGTACATTTGCTCAGTTAACGTTTTGGCAGACTTAGATAAAACGAAAAGCTTTCTGCGAACATAAATCCTAACCGGAAAATTTTCTGCAAATAATAATTTTGCCTAACTCACCCTTGAATTAAAAATTAAATTTATATTCAAATATGAAAGAGACAAAAAAAAGTGCTTTAAATCATTTAATTTTTTTTTATTACAATAACATTGCTTATTTTTCACCAACTGAAGAAAACTGCCAAAACCATTATTTTTTTTTACACAAGTGCTTTAAAAGGCTTTTGGAGAAAGGCTTTAACAGAAATAAATTCTGGGATTTTCTTAAAAATTCCCTTAAAAAAAAAAATCTTTTTTTTTTTTTAAATGAACGTTATCAGTTTGAAAAAATTTTCTGCGAAGCCAAAAATTTTCTGCGAAAGCCGTTCGCGCGTTCGTCTATATTATGCAAGACTGCGTTTTGGTATGTCCAAAATTGTGCCTTTTAGCAAAGAAAATATTTTTTTAAGGGCATTTGAAGAGCATTTTTTCCATAATTTATGCCAATTCTTGTCTCTATACAGTATTATAGTTTAACTCAAAAATTTTTGAGTTAATTAAAATGAAAGCTATTTGGTGTTGAAGCTTCAAAGTTGAGATCTGTGTTTGTTCCCACCTTTTGAGAACTGCCCAGTTATGAATTTGTCCTGTGTCGTTTAGATTAATAAGTTTATGGATTTTAAAGACAATAAATGTTAACAAATGTTTCACGAAATGGAACAGATGGAAGGGGGGATGGGATCGGGTTCTAAAACCAATACATTGTAACAAGTTTTTAATATTATTGTAAATTATTTTTCCTTTCTGTTTTTAATTCTTTTCTTTCTTTTTTTTTAAAAAAAATTCATACATAACATACTAGTAGAAAATATTAAGCTTCTATATTTTTCAAAAATGTTTACTACACACACAATAAAAAAATATTTATGACTGACAGATTTTCAATATTAGAAAGAGGCTCTAATGTATTACTCAGTAGCGTACCGGGGGGGGGGGGGGACAACAGTTTGCCCCGGAATGGCACCCAAAGTGGATTTCAAAGTTAGTAAAATAAATAAATTTTAATTAATTCTCTAAAGTTTTTCCCGAAATTTTATTAAATCATATATATTCTATTAAATGTCAACAAAAACAAAGCACAATATTGCGCTTGAACAGGGCATGTTACATATGCGTCTAGGGAAAATTTTACATAGAATTTATTTGTAATTAAACTCATTTCTTAATTACAACTATAGTTACAACGCCAAAATAAAAATGAGTTGTTTCTGGAAAATTGCACGAACTTCATATTTACATAAAACAACTTTTTGAAGGGTGGCCGGGGGGGGGGGGGGGATTTCGTAAATTACAGCCTGGCCCAGATGAAACCCTTGCAAAGAACGTGACTATATTAAGTTACGTAGTCACGTAACTTAATATAGTCACATTACATTTTTCTTGTTAAATTGCTTATGAATACTTGAATTTTATACAAAAGCACTTTAACCTTGTTCTTTTTCTAATAATTCATCTCTTTCTGATGGGTTATTTTTATTTGGACTTGCAAAAGTTGGGTATTAATCGATCGCGCCATTTTTGCGCGCAATTTTCAAAATGGCGAGATTTTAAAAATAGAACAAAAATCAAAACAGATATTTTGAACAAGTCAAAATAAAGTCAAATATACTGATTTAAGATTGCAAATGAGCAATTTTCACGCTCATATGAGAAAATGTTTCGTTTTTGCGATCGCGATTTTCGCGTTGGGTTCATTCTGATAGACATAGTATGTCAATCTAAGTGAAGGTTTATTATCATTTTGTATGTTAGATAACATTTTACATATTTGCAGTTTTCATATCATTGTTCCTTAACGAACGCTAGAATCCGTGACGTAACTAGTCTTGGAATAGAGAACGGCACGTGTAGTGGGCGTTGCCCATGACGTGACTAATTTAACGTCGATTCTTCTTGAACATGTGACGTCACGTACACACGCTTCGGGCTTGGCCACTGAAGATCACGATCAGGTAGCATTGAAGTGAAGATATGCTAATGAGATTCTGAATATAAGCAAAGCTGTTATCAGTTGATCTCTCTCTCACTTCTTGCACAGCCTAGACGCGTTGGCTCATGTCAGGCAAAGCCAACTTGCTGTCTGTTCAGCAAGCTTAGGCTGTTAGCCTTTTTTTTTTGTTTAATTGAAGTAGTATGACGTTTGTCCATTGAAGACTTCGTTCCTCATGAACGATAGTCGGGTCAATTGATAATACTTATTAGTCTAGGTCAACGGGGGTATTTGCAATAACGATATACTTATCCTTATTTACTTTTTGTCAAAGCCATATACTTTGTTTTTTATCTTTTAATAAATTAATTGATGTTTAATGAGCTATTCGTCTTCAATTATACTGTTTCACGAACTCCAATTTCACTCTGCTAAATATATTACGTTGTTTGGGCAAGAGTTAGTTTCAATCATACCTTCCCATCCAACACATTCGCTTGCGATTTATTATTATTATTATGTAATTGCCAATGATAATTGAGAAGGGGGGGGGGGGGTCTGTTTGCTTTTTTCACTAAGAAAAATTTCCAGGAAAACAAAAGTTAAGGGAGTGCTCTTTGCTTGATCAATCAGAGGCACTTGTTTTATATTTTATGGTAAAACCCATTTTTAAAGTAAATTTTGAGTTAATCTCATTGTAACTGACCAAATAGTTTCTCACATAACTGAGTCTTGCCAGTGTATTATTTGAAAATAATTTTACAGTGATAAAATCACAAAAAAATTAGGGCCAAAATAACCAATTTATTTTATTTCATGCCTCCCCCCCCCCAAGTATAAATATTTTTATATTATTCATTTACACACTAAGATTTTCTGTTTAAAATTTAAGGGACTCATTTTTTCCACCAAAGGACCCAAATCTATTTCATTAATGGGTCCCTGGGACCCATGTTACGGATAGTTGAGCGCGAACACTGTTAATGCTTTTTAATACATAGTTGTGTTCCCCCATAATTAGTAAGAGCTAATTAATCTAAGTAAAACTAACTACAAAATACAAATATCCACACTTTAATGACAGAGGTCCACACTGAGTACATTGGTCAATATCAATGAAAGGGTCTGCTATAAAGTTTGAGAAACCCCACTTTAAGGAATATCACATTATTACTTACCTCGCTTCTAATTATAAGTACCTATATGTACAAAAAGACTAAAGACCAAAGATCCTGAAAAGAACATGGATAATAGTTGCACTTAAGACACAGCAGTTAAAATTGCCAGTATTATCTGCCTCTTTTTAAATAACTACCAACCTAAATGCTTAAACATATGTCATGTTCCAAGATGCAGGGGCGTATGAACTTCAAAAAGCAGGGGGAGCTGGGGCTAAGTGTAGAAAAGTGTCTGGGATCTAAGGGGCAGAAGCACACTTAGTGGGTCTCTAAAATATTCAGAACATCGTCCATAATAATGACTGTCTCTAAAAAGTTTTGAACACAGGACACAGCTTTAAAAATCATAAGTAAAATTTAAATCAAGTTTGGATTCTAATTATATACCCCCTTATGTTTGTGAACATTGCACCACCATGAAAGAATTATGGCAATTAACCAAAACTTACAGAAAACAAAGCAAGGTAGGACACGCTAATGGTTAAAAATACAGAGTGCTCGATTATTTAACTTCACTTCATTTATTTTAGAGAATTCCCTCATTTTTCAGCAACAGGAATCTAAAATAGAATCACATTAAATGATAATCAATTAATCCAGTGAATCTTATACGAGATTTTTTTTTTCATTATTTAAAAGTATGTCTTCAGATACATCTGTAGTCACCAGTAGAACACTATACACAGGGTACACCCACATGTAAATCACCAAAAAATTTTTTTAAACTTTTTAAATTCTATTTTTTGACTTTTGTTTTGTTTTATTTAATTAATTGATTAATTTTTATTAATTTTTTTAAACTTCTGACGAAGGTTGTTTTTCTCGATGTATATTACTTCTTAAAGGAAATTGAAAGTTTTAAACACTTAGCGAAAGCTCAAATATATGATAAATTTCTGGCACTTTTTGAATCATAAAAAATTTGATCTAAAAAAAAAAAGGAAAAAATAAACTTCCCTATAATATCCAATGTTTAAAGCTACGCTAAAATGCAGAAGCAGCTAAAATGCAGAAAGCTGTAGTGGGAGAATTTTTCCAGGGGAGTTTTGTCGGACAGAAATATTCCAGGGGGAGCTCCAGCTCCCTCACTTCCTATGCCTATGCCAAGATGCTCCATTCTCCACAATATATTATGTCATGAATTTCAAACTTTGAAATTTAGTTACCTTACACATGTGTTAAAACAATATTCATGTCTTACCGATAGCTCAGTCAGAAGGGGATGAGGTACACATCCATTAGATCAAGACACAACATTAGATCTTTTGAACACATTTTTCAAACAGCGGATGATGCAATTCAACTGTATATCGGATCCTCTCACAAAAATCTGAATTCACTTCTTCCCCTTGAGTTGAAAGCAGCCTTATCAAGAAATAAAAAAAAATTAAAACGGAATGATACATCATGTATGTCAGTCTGTATTTATAATCATAGTTGACAAAAAAAATCCATCCAGTATTCAAAAATCAAGTCAAGTAGAACCATTTTTTATGCTTGAAATAGCATAAAATTTCAAATTTACTGTACAATTTTTATACTTTGCAACGCAATAATGCATTTTGAAGAAAAGTTTTTGTAGCATCTTCTTTTCGGAACATTATGGGCCTTTCCATGGAAAACGGTCATTGTGTCCGGCAAGTGACGCCACATATATTTCATTAAAAATAATACTTTAAAATATTAATGAACATTTTTTTTCTGCTTAACAATCACAAACTTAATGTGTGATTTCTTAAGCAAAAAATTTCGTTATTACCCTTTGTAATTATTATTTTTCAACAACAACAAAAAAAAAAAATGAATCGCCACGTGCGGGACAAAGGGATGACTTTTTCAACATCACAAAAAAAAAGAAAAAAAAAACGAAACAAAAATGTATATATATAATTACCCGGTATATATTTTAATACGAAATTAAATTTACGAGAAAAATAAACATTAAAATAAAAATTCAGAAAGTTTTATGCACAATGACAGCAAAACAGAAAGTAGAATAGGGGGAAACAAATACACACACAAAGCAATTACATAAAACTCTTCTCGTTGGTTATTTTATACGGGAATACTTCAATAAATGACTTAACATAAATAACTTAATGAAAAACAAACGATATTTTAATACAGAGAAATTAAATCACAGCCTTCTTAAAATCTAAGAAAGTAATTAATAAAATAGTTAAACTATATCATCTTACAAAGCATCAACATCTTTTGAAAACCGATTTTTGACAAAGTGACATTACATCAAATTACACAATTAGAAACATCCGCTACATGCATTTTGATAATAAAACAAAACTCGTAAAAAATGATAAAATTTTTTTGGAACTACATTTCATAGTGAATAGCAAAGACAAAAACAAAATGACACCTTTTCTTTCATGTGAAAGAGCAGACTCCATAACCAAAAGAACTAGCTCGTCTGCTACTTGATATCTCGTTCCCAGGCTCACTAAATATAATTTAAAAATTAATTACAAAACTACTTCAAAATGAAATATTTATGTAAAGTTTTCAGCTTTAAAAATTTACTTTATTTTAAAAAATGTGATCCTACAAAACTCATAAATAAAGAACAGGAATTAATGCTTCATAACTAATTTTGGTATAAAATTTTTTAGAGAAGAAGAAAACCTTAGAGCTACAGTTACGAGAGTATTTATTTCTAAATTTACAAATTTATCCTTTTGCGTTTGGCAATATAGCTGGCAGTCTTAGCTTTGGCGCAAGCTAAATAGCCAAAACGCGATAAATGGAGGCTAGACAGACACCAGGGTTTCCACTAAAGCTCACACACCTAGTGTTCGATTTTATCTCCGATTGGCTGAAGCAACTGTCGGATTACCGAAGACGCAGATGTTTTGTCGGGCGCTTAAACGTAGGATGGCAGACTAGTTGATTGATGAACCATCCTTAGCAGAAGCAGCAGAAAGGTCTTTATTTACGTATTCTCGTGTTGTTATCAGACAACTCAAAGGCATGATCTTTTGTAGTCAGTTAAAATGTTCCCCTTTTTTCCCAAATAATTACACCAAGATTCATATGTATGTTTTTTGTCTTTCATAATATGAGTGATACTTCAGTTTCGTATTCTACTTGTGTTATCCATAATAATAATCAGGTTTTAAATCTTTGTTTAAATTCTGAAACAAATAATAAGAAATAATGTGTAGGGGAATTTGAAGAGTTAATGTACACACACAGGTGAATAAACGATTCGTATATATGTATACATATTTTAAATAATGTAGTTTTAAAACTTTTTTTTTTTGTGTATATTATCTTCATTATAGCAACATCCCTCTATGCTATTTTGAAAAGGAAAAGAATAGTAAATTTTGTGTTTGTTCGCTGGTTAGGTGTGCTCCTTTACTGGATTGCTCCACGAGTTTTCTTTCAACTCCCTAAAAAAATGAAGCAGAACCATGTAAATACCCCTGCCACTTTAAAAATAATTGCACATATTAATAAAAAGTTTTTAATGTGTACTATAGGCTATACTTTTGAATGATGAGATGAATTTTTGAATTTTAAGGTAGTGAGGAGCAAAGGGATGTAAGTGGACATTTTCAAGTTTTGTGTAAGATACGTTTTAAGATAAGATCTTAGGTAGGCTTTCATTGAATTTTTTTTCTAAATCATGCTATACAGCAGCACCCAACAGAGGTACTAGTACCATTATTGCCCCAAAGTTAGATATTGTCCCAAGAGAAAGATGAGAGGTGCACCTATCATTAGTACTGATTATCTCCAAATTTTTAATTTTTCCACTTGCATTCCTTTGCTTCTCACCGACTCATTTTTGCTTAGGTGTACATTTGCGGGTCAGACTACCCTACATTGGTTTTGACTCAATCTTCTTCTTAGATTGAAAGAGGTAACTAAGTCGTTATCAAACAGGGGAAGACATTGCTTCAGCGTCCCCTTTCCCTCTCTTGAAATAAAATTAAAAATTTGTTAACATCAACACCCATGGCCGGCCTTAACGAATGCGGGACCCGAATGGAGACTTGTCGGGGCCCTTTATGAATAATTGCAATAAATTTGAGACACTAAAACAGAATGAGAGCAGTTTAACAACACTGAGAATTTCTTGATGTGCAATTTAGTGCTTTGACGGAAAAGTTATGTACCTAATGCTGAAACATAAAAATGAAATTCTAGACTGTCTATCGTGACGTCAGCAATAAGACAGAGGATGGGAGCCGGGCGCCTTCCCGTGGAAAATTTTATAAATTGAAGTCTTAAAAACTCAGTTTCAGTCAGAAGAAGTTTGAGAAGGGAGAGGAGTTCAAATTCCATTCCCGGATGAATTTTGAAAAGAGACCCGAAAATAGCAAATTTAGGCAAAGAGCAAATTAAGAGAAAGAGTAAAAATTCTCGACTGAATTATTATTCTAAAATTGAAGTCAAATTTAAGCTAACTTTGACAACGTTAAGGGATCGAATGATCCTCCACAATTTTTTCAATATTGAAGTGTAAAAAGGCAATTGTAGGCTATTTTGATAACGACAGTGGAAAAAGGAGATGACAGCCTCAACAATTTTTTTTGAAACTGACGTCAATTTTAAGGAAAGTTGAGGAGAGCTGTTCCGTGGAATTGTCTTAAAGCCAAATTTCAAGCTTTCAGTGGTGATTGGGGAATGCAATACCGGACCAAAAATTAAATACCCGTGTTCGGTATTTTTAAAACGTGATACCGGAATACTGGTATTTGAAATTTTTCAAAAATTGCTTGAAAACAATTTGTTTCTTTGCCACACTTAGTAATTTTGTACACAAATTTTATTATTTATGAAAATGTATTGTGAACAAATATAAAATGAATGAACAAATGTCGTAAAAAAAAATCAATAATAGTAAAATAATAAATCTATTGAGTTGTCTCTAAGCCTCAAACTTAATTTAATGCTTAACTTTCCTACAGTTAAAGATACTTTCTAAATTCACGCAAGTTGGTGGTACTGTTAACAATGCGCGATAGATCTCCTTTAACCGTCTAAATACAAATACAAATACAAAAGTGACGACCAGCAACAGGCTCTGGGCCCAGCTAGACTGGTCCTAGTCAATTTACAATCCCCAGTGAAGATCAATGGCCCTCTTAAAACTATCTACTCCCTTGCTCATTACCCCCTCTTCCGGTAAACTGTTCCAAGGTTCCACTACCCTGCTATAATAATAATTTTTCCTAATATCCATGTTAGCCTGAGCATTGGCGTCGTCAGCTGAAATTTATTGGGGGGGACCATTCTGACACTGTCATTTTTAAGTTGTATCAAGAAAAATGCGTATATATATATATATATATATATATATATATATATATATATAGTAAATGAGATAAAAACTTGACATCAAATAGAAATGGGTTTATATTTAAGATAAAAAATACAGGTACATCTTGATTTACATATTTACACAATAAGAAAAAAAAATAAATTCCACCAAATACATTTTTTCTAGACTGCACATGGGATACGAATATCCGTGCTATTTTTTTGTGATCAATTTCATCCAAGATATTTTTGTGAACGTAACATAAAGCTACATGATTTAACCGCTTTTGTGTCATAGTCGACCTTAGATATATTTTGAGCTTTCTCAGCGCACTAAAGCTTCTTTCAGCTTCACACGACGAAGCGGGGCACACCAAAAGCAGCCGCACCAAATTTTCAACATTTTGAAATAGACCCCTAACTTCTTTAACGGCTGACGACAAAGCTTTCTTTGCTTCATCTAAGCAGTTAACTTTAAAGTTTTTATGGAATAGTTGAAGCTCAGTTTTTAAAGCAGCTATGTTAATTTCAGGATAGGGAGCTAACTGTTCTACGTCCTCTACTTTTAAAAGGATATTTTCCAGCAAAAGTTGTTTCTTAACCCCTGGTTGATCCAAAATTCGGTTCTTCAAGCCATTAGTTGCAGTATCTATCATTTCATAGTACTGCTGACGGTAGAATTCTTCACCGGAATTAAACTCATGCGAAAGAGCAGGACCACAGAATCGTTTTGGTGGTTTCTTTTTCCTGGGTACAGATAATGGTTCCAGATCATGTTTTTCTACTGCCTTTAAACATTCTTCAAAAATTGAAGAAAAGTTTTCTTCTTTTCGCAAATCCGTTAGTCCGTTAATAATCACTTCAATTGATTTACATAAACCTGCCAAAGTATTATTCCTCCCCTGAAATGCCTTATTTGTTTTCTCTAGCATTTCGATTACGTCTTTGCCCATAATCAGTCCTAAATATGTGGCTGCTTTTTCAAAAATACTCAATAAGCCACTTGCTCCCTCATATTTTTTTGCCGTTAATTCTTTTAATGTTCTCAAAATTTTATCGTAATTTTTAAGCACCTCAGTAACTTGAGAATGCCTATATATCCAGCGTGTGGGGCACAGAGGTTTTATTTTGGCAATATTGTTCACTGGGCGTTGTGCTGAATCTTCATGAACGAAAGCTAAGACAGATTTAACTTTTGCGTTTGAAAAAAAAATCCCTAACTGATGCAAATAGTCCAAAGAATTTCTTACTGCTCTTGAAGAATCACAAGCAGCTTTCATTATTAGGTTGCAACAATGAGCACCACAATGAACAAAATCAGCTAGTGGTTGTTTATCTATTATAATACTTTGAACACCTATTTTACTTCCGCTCATGTTTGATGCCCCGTCATAAGTCTGTCCCCGCAATCCTTCTAAGGGAAGTTGAAGCCGCAATAAAACATCAGTTATGAGAAATGCAATGTCTTCTCCTGTTGTAGCAGGAGTTTTGTAGAATCCCAGAAAGGTTTCCTGAGGATCCAAATCGTCTTCTAACCACCTTACACAGACGCTTTCCTGCTCGTCCCCTGAAATGTCTCTTGTTCCATCACATATCACGGAGAAAATAAAAGGTGATTTTGATTTTATTTTTTCTATGAGAGTTAAACTAATTTCTCGCCCAAATATTTGAAGAATCTCATTTTGAATTTCCGGGTGAGTAAATTTTATCTCTTTTTGAAGCCACTGTTTGAGGCTTACGTTATCCTCAGTGCGAAGTCTCAGTAACTCCATGAGGTTTCCTTCATCATTGGCGTGGCCTCTAATGGCTAATCCTTGTCTTACGAGGTATTTTAGACTGCTGATAATAGTTAGCAGCGCTTCAGCAGCAATTCTTTGCTCCTCAGCTTTCATTGCAGAAAGTTGCTTTTCGATGGGGGCTTTTTGCTGTACATGACTCAATACAGCTTGAGAATGAGCCGCACTTTTTTCATGACTGTTAAACCTCTCCAGGGCTTTTTTCCAATTTTTAAAGCCCTTTCGATAAAAAGTTTCATCTGCTTTTGAGGCAAGCGTTTTTTCCGGTGACATATGAAAATATTTGGTGCAATAAAAACATCCGATACCGTCGAATCCAGCAACATGCAACCACGGAAATTGTTTAAACCAATGCTTCTGAAAGCTTAAGGTTTTTCTGGCTAAATGTTGGTGAACGGGAAAGTCATCAGGCAATATATCGGGTTGATATGGTTGACTAATACTGAGCAATGCTGCAGAGGTCGTGCTAGTCGAGCTTTCATCTTCATTAAAATTACCACTCCGTTCTGTTTCCAGAATTTCTATTTCATTAGTTTTTTTTCGGGCTTGTTTGTTTCAAGATCAGAATTTTCTGGAAGGAAAAATCATAAAATTTATTGCTCTACATCAATCGGAACAACAAAGGCTTTATTGATAAATCTAATGATGGTGTAGCAGCAAATGCAATAGTTGAAACGTCATGACGTAGAAAAGTCAGATTGAATTTAAAAACCAACAATAAAAATTTTAAGCTAAGACTGAAACAGATCAATGCTATAGTTTGTAATAGATTAAAATAATACTGGAGTAGCACCGTTACACAAATTTATTACACTAGGGGGCTCTGCCCCCTGCTCGCTGACGCTCCCCAACCCTCGAAGATTGCTTCGCAATCTTATTTGATTCACAAAGATTTAAATCGTCAATTAGAAAGAAACAGATTAAAAGCGCATTATGAGCTCTCTTTGGGTCAAAAGGCACCCCTTCCCCGAGTTTCAAAATAACTTGTACCAACTTGCATAGCCGTAGGGGCTAAGGTGCTCCTGAACATTGAAAAATTGCAGTTTTGTACGTTTGAAAAGTCGCTTTCATACTCGTGATCTCTAGTAACATATTTTGCTCTTTAGCTCGGGGCTTGAATTGAATTTAGCCTATGATTTTTCGTTTAAAATGAAAACCTTAAAGTTTGTGAATAAGAAAGAAGAAACATGCAAATCGAAAAGACATAACTATGGCAACGCCAAATATAACATCAATAATTTTAATGAAGATGAGATTATACTAACTTGATTTTTAACTGCTTGTAACTTTTTTTCCTTTTGGAGACAGAAGCTCCCCACCATGGGTCGGGTTAGATCTGAAGTAAAAAAAGCCGCTTTTTCCAATGGCGTCAAAAAGAAAACTGTGGGACAATTCCTTCGCGTTTTACTGATAGATTTGATAAAGAAAGTAGTGCCCAAATTTTAGCTTAGCCTAAAAAAAATCGAGCTAAAAACGCAAATAACTCCCGCCGTATTTAAGTTAGAGCAGAAACAATTTGCGTAGAACGCGGAAAATTCTACCCTTTCCAACGATGTATAATATTAATATGTGCAAGTAATTTTTCACCTCTATAATAGGCAATTTACGCGAAATTTGATCTTAAAAAATTAATTACCAAAAAACTAATTCGAATTTTTAAAAAAAATAAAACCCCAGGTGCACACCCCTGGGGCTCGAAGTAATTTTGTACAAAATTTCAACTCTGTAGGTGCTATGGGGTCTCCTGGACGCACGTCCGCCACAGACTTCCTTCCAGAATTTCTTTGAAACCTTACTTTTATTTACTATAAAGAGATAATGTTTTTGTATTTATTCAACAACACCATTTCACGTAAGCGCCCAATAGTATGGAATATTTTTATCCTTGTGATTTTGGCACAACCGCCAAATTTTTAATCGATTATCGTTTCATTCGGGCAAGATGGACAAGTCCGAAAGATTTCATGTCCAGAATATATTGGTATTAGGAGTAAACATTCTATTGAACTCGCACTAGCTAAACTATGATGCTTTGGTGTGTGGGGAACGAGTGCAACGAGCTTGAAACGCGAAGAGATTTGAATGTAACTGCTTGCAGTTCCTGACGATTTTGAGGAGCGATAGCGAGCAGGGGCGCAAACCCTTAGTATAAAAATATTTTAACTAAACCTGATTCAGTATACAATATTGATTAGTTCCTTTATTTGATGGCAATCATTTGTTTAATTTAGAGGAGAAATGTCCACATTGAAAAAATAATAATTTCGTATTTTTATAAAGCATAATTTTAAAAGGATGCGGGTCATTTCCATGAAAGTAGTACAAACCATGTCCAAATTTTTTGAACTTCGCATATTAGTTTTAATAATTTTCACCTATTAATCATATTTCAAAATTGATTGACCGTTAATTTAGGTAAAGTAAAGTATTAATGATTTGTATAAAAGTAATTCGAAAGGAAAATTCGTTCTTTATGAAAAATCGTTCCAATCATAAAGAAAAATTAAAATTGCAGAACAAGCATAAAATGAAATAATAATTCCAAAACTTAGTTAGTCAGCAAATTCAAGAAGAAAAAAGAAACTTTCAGTGACTAACTAAGCACGGAAGCTATATACGACTTAGTTTTCAGTAAAATATTATCAGATTCAATGTAATTGTTCAATTTTCCAAGTGGCTGTAACATTGTGGAGAGTGCGAAACAAAGAAAACGTTGGGACATGAATGTAAACACATTGCTTTTTCTTTCTCAAGTTGTGCTGCTACTTCATTGTTATGTTAAGTATATGATACAGCTGATAATTTTATAGGGCAGTTCTCAAAAGGTGGGAACAAACACAGACCTCAACTTTGAAGCTTCAACACCAAATAACTTTCATTTTAATTAACTCAAAAATTTTTGAGTTAAACTATAATACTGTATAGAGACAAGAATTGACATAAATTATGGAAAAAATGCTCTTCAAATGCCCTTAAAAAAATATTTTCTTTGCTAAAAGGCACAATTTTGGACATACCAAAACGTTAACTGAGCAAATGTACCATTAAAAAAAATTTTTTTTAAATTATTTCCATACGTTTCAAAAAAAAATTAAAGTATGAATCTTACACTGAATAACTTTTTGTTAATATTTTACACAGATAACAAAAATAAAGATAGATTATTTACTTTGTAAACGATTTTAAAAAAACGTAACTTTGAAATTTGATGTATGTCCAAAAGTTGCGATCTTTAAAATGCTATTATTTGAGAACTAAGTATATGATGTTTTTGTTTTAAAGGTATTTATCGATCCTCAGAATCAATTTTTAATTGTTTAAAAGTGTTTTCATAAGCTTTTATGCAGTATCTTAGAAGAAAAATGATTTTTCTTCATGTGAGATGTCCAAATGGCGTTACGATCTTGATTAATTCTGTCCGTTTATTCATAATTTTTGATGATCCACTGTCTTCTAACCTCAATAAAAAAGGTTATTATAATGTTATCTTTTTTAATCCATTGGTATTTTATAATTAATACGTTACACATTGAACAATGCATAAATTACAGTAGTAACATGGCTTTCTATGATCGAACGAAAGCCATTTTGCGCTAACATCGCCAAGCAAACTTCCGCTGGCGACATTGGCGACAACACAGTATACACGCTAAAGGTTACCAAGGGGAATTCCAGTCTGACAAATGTAGTTTATCGTCAGCTGTACCACTTTTGGCGAATTTATCACCTGCGCTAGCAATTTTTTTTTTTTTTTTTCCGCTTTTATTATTTTAGAATTCTTTTTCTCTTCTTTCTTTTGGAAACATAATTTAACGATCTCCAAATAGAAATACGAATTTCTTTCTTCAATAATTTTTTTAGACATCATTTTAACTTATGACATTAGAAAAAAATTCATTATTAAAACTGATGTCACTTTTTACAATTGTATTATTTTTAATTTCTTTTTTTTAACTTTGCATCAATTTCTTCAAAATCATTCCAAAACTTTATTAAATGTAAGGAGCAGCATGTATAGCCATTCAAGTATTTCATTAATATCCTCTTTATTATTAAATTGCAAAATTTAAAAAGTAATAAATAAAATTTTCAGGGATAAACAATTGATACTTGATTACGAGCAATTAAAAGTCGATCTAAAAAATATGATGAATTTGTGGTGCTTATTAAACTTCAGGAAAAAAAACTCATTAGACTTGGACATGATTTGTACAATTTTCGCGACATTGACCCATGCACTTATCTTTAAAAGAAATTATTGGATTTTGAGTGAACAGTCACTTAATTCCATCATTGATCTACAAGGGTCCCTACCCGCTGTTCACTTTGCTTACCAACGTCAGTTCGCCATCCGCGGTGCTCGCTTCGCTAAACAACTCCTGTACACTTGAGCTTTTGGAATTAACTATTCCATTAAGATTCTGTCAGCAATATTACTAATAATAATGAGTAGTTCCGAGCCGGGTTCTTCCAAGGGCCAGGGCTCTATTTTCCGATTAGGTTAACATTAAGGTCTTTCGTCTGCCTTGTTTTACCAAATGTCGGGAAATACTTTTAAAATATCCTGGCAACACCAGCAAGGCCAAAACAACTACATAAATTTATTGACACCAATTTCGCTAGCGGCAGCGACGCCATCATTAGATTTTTGTACAACACATTCAAAGATAAGAGTGATTCAAGTCAATGAACGACTTGACTTTTTTTTCTCAAAAATTTTAATATCAGCTACGCGTGCGTGCTTCCTTTATCTTCTTTTTTCCATGTCTCCCTAGGGACGTCACTTGAAATGTTTTCCAAGGAAGGGGGGGGGGGATTCAAAGGTTATATGGGTGATTCTACAAAAGCAGGAAAGGTTAGGTTCCACACTGATTTTTATTCTGTTTAATTTTCTTAAAAGCTTTTTTCTTGAAACTTTCATACTTCTTGAGCACTTTAATTTCAATACAGTAAAAACTCGATGCAACGCTATCCGATACAACGATAATCCCTCTACTACGATAATATTTCGTGGTTCCGGTGAACTCACATAGGAATTAATGTTGTCCTTCTCTCAATATTGCGATATTCTCTACAGCAATAAACTCCCGTAAAACGATATTTTTTTTAAATTTTCAACCCCCCCCCCTTATTACGATAATTTGGTTTTTAAATAATGAAAAATATCTTATTTTATCAACTTTTGCCCTTTTTTTTCGGTTTTTCCGAACAAGAGAAGACTTACTGCTAATTACGTACTTATTCCTTTTTACCACCGCAAGAACTACTAAAAATGTTACATACCCATTTTTGAACTTCAAGTTTTAGTAAGAACAGCAGATAAATCATATTAACAAAATGCTCATGGAATCCAACAAAATGGTGATAAGAAACAGAGTTATAGTACAACAAATTAAAAATTCCTTTTTTAAATCTATAATAATTGAACTCAATCCTAGGACAGGAGAATGACATGAAACCTGGGGACAAACTTTAAAATGACGTACCTTGATTATTTAAATAATTAAATTTAGTTCAAGGATGTTCTTTTACACCTTTAAGTATGCTTAATTTAGTACTACAAATTAGATTTGTGGAATGTTGATATAACATTTTTAAACAACTTAAGTATATTTGAGAAACGAATGGGGACACGCCAAAAGAGTGACTTTCTGGTTTTTCAAAAAAATTTCTAGCCAAAAATAAATGAGTTATTGTTTTAATAGGAATAGAATAACATCGAAAAAGTTATTTCTAACTATTAAAAAAAAAAAAAAAGAAAAGAAAAATTCTAGGCCAAACAATCCTTTGTGTTATGCTCCTGGGACATAATATTGTTAGGATTTCGGAGAATAACCCAAATACATTTAAACTTAGGTAGTGCATGTACTATAAATAACTACTAATTTTGACTACTAGTTTAATAATAACTACTAATACTAATTTTGTCTGACCAGTCCAAATTTAGAGTAGTTTTTTGTGAAATATTGCATTAAAAAGATACTCTCATAAGATGTACAGTGGCTCCCAAAAGTGTTCGTACACCTTGAAATTTTGTAGTAAAACTAAATTAACGCAAAACTAAATTCGAATATGAAGTCCTTTTTTTTTCACATCACAACTGATTTTATTTTTGAAATTTGTCAAAAAACGAAGAGATAGAGAAACACTACGCCACAAAAGTCACCGTACGCTGAAATATTTTGGAATAAATTCATGATAAAAATTTTCATAGGTCATTTTTTAAAATTATTTTTGCATTGTGTTGACACTATAGAGTCATTTGACTTGAATTTTTTGTGCATTTTTTCCCTAATATTCTGCTTATTATTTTTAAATGGCTAATATTCGTGAAAAAGCAACAAAGAGCATTCGAAATTTGATTTTCCCCCCATCACAGTAGTGGTTAATTGGTTTGAAATGTCTCTAAATTAGTTAATGTATACCATTCTATAGTAAAGTGCTTAATAAAATACTTTTGAGAACGGAATCGGATCAAAAGCAAGATTAGAAAAAGTCAACCGGCAAAGCTAACAAAGCATGATCGGAGATTTACTGTTAAAAAAATATGAAAAATACACATTTGAGTGCTGTAAAAGTTTCTGCAGAATTCAATGAAAAATTTTGCGTTTAATTTTCTCCTAAAATTGTTTGCCGAGTTCTCTGATTAGCTGGATCAAATAAGACCTTTTCCCGCAGAAATTTTCTCGTTCTTGCGAAAAACAGAAAACTTACGCTTACCGCTGCAAAATCAATGATAAATAAGCTCAAAATGTTTTGGAATAACGTCTTACTTACAGATGAAAATGAATTCAACATTTTAGATTAAATTGTTGTTATTGTAAATAGAAGAAAAAATGAGGAATTTAATCTTAAAACTAAGTTGGATTAGTTTATCAGGACGGTGAAGGTGTTCTTGTGTGAGGGTACATATCAGCATCAGGACTTGTTAGTTTGGAATTTTTCGATGAAATAGTGTATCATGCTGTTCATTTGAATATTTTGAAAAACAATTTTCAACTATTATCCCAAAATTTGGCTATCGGGAACAACTTTGTATTTTATCAAGATAAAGATGAGAAGCATACGGTTTTCAATGTTTGCGTCTGGTGCGTAAAAAATTGTCCTTAATCTTAGAAATATCTCCTCAATCCCCAGATTTAAACTTAATGTAGCATATTTAGAGATATCTGGTGGCTAGATTACGAAAATACGGCATTGAAACGAAAAGCGAACTAGAAACATTAAGACTCGAAGTGCGGTTGAACACTTACTCAGAAATTGCACAAAAAAAAAAAAAAGAAAGGAAGAACAATGAAATCTATTCTCAGACGTTTAAAAGGTGTTGTTGGTATACTGCACGAACTTAGTAAAAAGTTAGATTATTTTTCTAATATATAGATATTTTTTCAAAGTGTACGAAGACTTTTGTGAGATAAAGTTTCTAGCATTTTTTGATTTTTGATTTCTTAAAAATCAAGTTTTATTATGTTATTAAAACTTTTCATGCAGTTTTGTTGAAAATAAATCATGATCTTATAATTAAATACCTATTCCAAAATATTACTTTTAACCAATGAATAGGGGCGTATTTCATTGAAAATCGTAAGTGTATGAACACTTTTGGGAGCCACTGTTTAGGAATTTCATTCGGAAAATTGAAAAGTAACCCCATCTGAATGGTACAAAACAGGGGCGCCCCTGCAGGCATTACACTTAACAGATAGGTACTTACCAGTCATTGTCTTTTGCCTTTTTGAAGACGGTTCCGTGGGATGTTGATAGTAGCATCTGGATGTTGATGGTGGTTCAGTCGATAAAAAATGCTCAGGTTCATTTGATGTAGAAGGTTTGCTACATTTTCCCGTTTTAAGCCACCTCTCCATAGTTGTAATCGAATGTGTAAAAAAAGTATAATAACCAAAATAGAAGCGCTCTTCAGGTCACTACTCCCAAAGAAATCAAAAGATCACATGAAATTATCTTAATTTTTCTTGCAACTTTTCCCAACAGAAGAAGCGTATTTTATTTCTGTCTTTTTTTCTGGTCATCTTGAGCTTCTTTTTTCGTTGGTCAATTGGAAGTGACATCACATTATCCATCTTTCTGCTGGCTTACGATTTGCTTTTGAAATTACTCCTTAATTTTTAGACTCCTCCCCTTTTTTTCCTGTAACATAACGCTTTTTCGGTTAAATTTGAGATGCCGCAAACAGATTTAAGAAACCTCGCTTCGGCGAGGTACTTTGAAGCCACGTGTTGAATAGTTTTAAACACATGAAGCGTCCTTTCCCTTTCTACCCCAAATTTAACCTTTGACCAGAAAAGTGGTCTTCTAAATTTCTTAGCATCCTTTGGCCAGGGTGTTCTTGCCAGCTGCAAAAAACCGCCAAAGAGGTCTGGTGTCTCATTTTGTTTGGGTAACATTGGGGTCGATATAAATTGAATCGAATTGGAGAAACAAACACTGCAAAACTCGAAACAGAACCTTGCAAGCGCCGAGAAACGAGATAAGAAAGAAAGGAGCCGAAACTCGGATCCCCCTCTTCTGCTGACTTATTAGCGCTTTAAAAGCGCGAGAGCCGAAAAAAAGGGGGGCGGGAGGGGAATTGTCCATCTGATTTCAGTACCTCAAAGTTGTCCAGTTGTTTCCCCCCAAATAGCAACAAATACGCTGGAATCACTTCCAAGCTGGGAACGCCGGGGTCACGACTTGTGTTTTCAATACGGGACCGGACATAGGATACTTTTTGTGAGTTAAGGCAGGGCTTCCTGCCATGGTTAAGGGATCCCCCTGTTAACAATTTATTATCCCGCTAACACATCTCTACTCTGTGAATGGTTGACATTGCACTCGGAAGAAAGTGTCACCTTTCTTCGTGAAACTATGCGCTGAAGCTGTGCGCTGAGAGCAGAGCAATGCTTTGTCATTGGATTTCACTTTCCGTTCACTTTACACATCGCCTATTTTGTTTTACAGTTCTTTTTTTCGATGTTCATTTCGTTTTGTTTGATATGAATTAAACATGGTAAATTATGTATTATGCAACTGTTCAAAGTTTTTTTTTTTGTCAAAACAATAATAATTTCCTCCAAAATAATGAATTTCATCTTGACAATTATCGATGGGGTCCAAATTTCAAATATTGAGGGGGTCCGGTTCTCAAATATTGGGGGGGTCCGGACCCCTTGGACCCCCCCGGCCACGACGCCCATGAGCCTGAGATTTAAATAGTTTAAAACAATGACCCCTTGTCCTGTTTTCAGTGCTTAACTTCAGCCCCATAACATCTTTCATTTTAATAAATTCAAACAACTGAATCATGTCCCCTCAGTCTCTTCTTTGCTTAAGACTGTACATTTTTAACCTTCTAAGCCTGGAATCATAGTCTAAGTGAGAAAGTCCATTTATTAGCCTTGTAGCTCGTCTTTGAACCCTTTCCAATACATTAATGTCTTTCTTAAGATAAGGAGACCAAAACTGAACAGCATACTCCAAATGGGGTCTTACCAAACTTCTATATAAGGGCAGAAGAACTTCTTTAGATTTATTTGAAATAGATCTATTGATAAACCCAAGCATCTTATTGGCTTTGTTGCTAGCAATGCTGCACTGTTGGCTAAACTTTAAATCCTGACTTATTAAGACCCCCAGATCAGTAACTTTGTCTGCCTGACTAATGACTGAACCTTGCAAATAATAACTTGTACACTTATTTCCATGCCCTAAATGTAACAATTGACATTTCCCAACATTAACAGCCATACCCCATTTATCAGCCCACTCCGTAATATGATCTAGATCCTCTTGCAGCTGTTTTGCTTGTTCTTCATTATCTACAGTCTCCATAACTTTGACATCATCAGCAAAACAATTCATGTTCCCAGAAATATTTTTGTGAATATCGTTCATAAAGACAATGAACAAAACAGGCCCTAACACTGATCCTTGAGGAATCCCGCTTAAAACCTCACTCCAATTAGAGTAATTTCCCCTTACAACTACCCTTTGTTTCCTTCCGGTCAGCCAGTTTTTTACCCAAATGAAAGTTTTCCCTCCTATTCCTATATCAGCTAATTTGCTAAGTAGAGCAACATGCGGTACCTCATCGAAAGCTTTTTGAAAATCAATGTAAACAACATCTACAGGCTTCTTATTGTCCAAAGCTATGGTAACTTTGTCATAGAAATGTAATAAATTAGTTGCACGAGATTTGCCTTTCCTGAAACCGTACTGAAAACTAGTCAATAGATTATTAGTCTCTAGAAAATTTACTATCTTAATTTTTATCAATGTCTCAAAAATTTTGCAAACCACCGAAGTTAGACTCGCAGGTCTATAATTTCCCGCACTCCCTTTAGACCCTTTCTTGAAGAGCGGTGTAATGTTAGCCAGCTTCCAGTCCTCTGGCACAGTCCCCGAATTATAAGAAGCATTGAAAATGTTTGCGATTACATCTGCTAATTCCTCTGCACATTCAACTAAAATTTTCGGATAAATATTATCTGGCCCCAGAGCCTTAGTCTCTTTAATTTTTTTCAAATGTAGTAAAACGTCATCCCTGGAAAATACAAAGTCCTCAAGCTGTACTATAGCTTGTGTCTTGTTGTTAAAACTGTCTACTCCTTTGCTCATTACCACCTCTTCCGGTAAGCTGTTCCAAGGTTCCACTACCCTGCTAAAATAATTTTTCCTAATATCCATGTTAGCCTGAGATTTAAATAGCTTAAAACAATGACCCCTTGAAGAAACAATGACCCCTTTGTCTAGAAGTCCTTCATCTTCAAAGAATTCAGTCTGATGACTGATGAGTGTTATTTTTGGATAAATCTTTTTCTGTGTGTATGTGTGTTTCTTTTGTATTTTGTGTATTATTATAGTTTTTTAAAATTTTTATCTAGTTGTAATTTTGTTCCGAGAGACGATAATTTTCCAATATTAACATCGTTTTTTCTTGAGCAGGAGAGCTTTGTGTTTGCTTTTTATTAGCCCTTAGGTTTGAAAAAACGACAAACTTGACTAAATTAAATCTTGTTTGTTTCTCTTATTCATTTTCTTTTCAATATGCTACACAATTATAATAATGTAAATATCTGAAAATAAGTTTTAATTGATTTTGCTTTATTTCTATCCAAATTTTCAAGGCACTATATAATTTCTGAATATTATCTTGCCAAGTATAAAGTCAAATAGCGAGACATGACAACAAACCAATACTGGTGACAACAAATTACCATTTGTTATGCTAACAAGAAAAAGTTTTGTCAAAATTTAGTACAATTGAGGCAAATAATTAAAAATGTAATCATAAAATACTACTGCAATTGATGGTTGGAATAAGTTGTTCATGGGACAAATGCATTCAAGATTACATTCGAAATTACCTTTCACTAAAAGGAAAGTGAGTGATCAGGGAAAGGAAAAAATAAATAAAAACATGGTGCACAAAAGCACACGAAAATGCGATTCATCTCACAATCTAGTAACGGCAATATCATTTTGCAATCTTTCCTCTACTTTTGTTTAATGATATTCTATTAGTGTTTTGAAGCCAAATATTTACATCAATAAATTGATTTTGGTTCTGTAGCAAGGAAAAAGGAATGTACATTTAAAATATACGAAGAGATTTAGTAAGTTAAATTGGAAATTCCTTAAACTATTCCTTATTTTCAGCTAATACCGAAAATACCGGTATTTTACCCCAGCAAATACCGATATTACGAAATTGCAAAATTGCTCGAAATACCGGTATTGCAATCACTAGTGGTGATCGTAGGGAAAGGGATAAAAGGTTCGGGACCGTTTCCCTGGAAATTTATCGAAGTTGGACTTTTAAAATCATCACTTAAGGCTACCTTTGGATAGAGAAATCTCTCCCCTTAGGAATTTCCCTTGGGAATGCTTTGAAATTGAAAACTTTACGGCATAGTTTAATGCAATCTTTGGAGAATTGCTAACAATCACGTTAGATAAAGAGTAGAGTTTGGAGACGTCTCTTGACAATTTTTTGACATTGAGGTTTTAAAAACCAAATTTCAGGCTAAATATTGACTTTAAATCTTGGCTTTTCTGTCACAATTGCACAACAATAAGAGTTCTGATGATATTTGGAGCAAGTCGTATTCAAGATCATACAGCACGTTGTTGTAAATTGTATATAACCGAAAAATTTATCCTTGTTGAATCTTTCCACTTTTTCCGCTAAAAATAAATAAAATAAATATATACACTGAATTAAAAAAAAACAGCTTTGGGGCCCCTAAAATTTGGGTGCTTTGGGTCATTTTTCGATTTGCTCATGCAATAGTTACGACCTGAGATGAGGCCTTCATTTTATTACTCATCGTACTAACAGACAATAATCATTGAAAATTTGTTCTTTGAGGCCCCAGCCCCATTACCCATTCAAAGTTCGTAGCTCCACACTGCCAGATTAAGCGTCAGTTAAATATTAAATTTGAACGTTTTTTTTCATACATTTTTTCACTTGTTTATAAAAAAGAAAAAAAAATCTTTTAGCGCGGGGTCCCTGCTAACGCAGGGCCCAATTTGATTCTTTTGCTCTAATCGGTTAAAGGCCGGCTCTGTCAACACCAGAACCCCGCAATCTATAATAGAGAAAATCAACAAAAAATACACTTTGTTATTCATCAGTAGTGTTACAATTTATTCTGTCTCTCAAATTGCTCCGAAAATAGTCACAACACTGGGGAGGGGAGGGATTACATATTAATCAACAGCAAATTTTACATAAAATGTAATGAATGCTACATTTATTGAGGCACCCAGATCAGGCATGTGTCGTTCATGAACAAACCAGTCAAAACGAACTTAAATGAACAGGTGAGAACAATCTCCTAAAAAAGAATGACCATTTTTTTGAATGGTGAACAGTTTGGGACCTTGTATTGATGTATTAGTAATAAAATTTCATTTTTTAAATAATTACAATAACAATCTTCAAATTTTTAATTCTCAATCCATCGAAAATTTACTTTTTCTCAACACAGTGTTCATTTTGAAATATTTAAAATTTTTGTTTTATTCATAATTTTTGTTTAACTTGTAGTTCATTTGTATTTTTTCAATATGTCCATAACTAATATTTTGTGCAACGTGTTGCTACTAACAAAATTTTTACTTTCCACTTTCTATCCCACACACCTGTTAAAATCCTTCTCTCTCACACTTTTTGTTGCCAAAACTATTTCTGAAACTTCCTTTTATCTCTTTTTCTGACTATCACTTTGTCTTCTATCTATAACGTCCTTATTAACTACCATCTATATTAATTTGGCTTTCTTTTCAACCATCTCTAACCCAGATCAGTAACATTTTCTACCTGACGAATGAATCAATTTGACATCATCAGCAAAACAATTTATGTTTGCAGAAATATTTTCATGAATATCATTCATGAAAATAATGAACAAAAGAGTACCTAGAATTGATCTCTGAGGAACCCCACTCAAAATCTCACTCCAGATGATTGATATCCCTTACAATTACTCTCTGTTTCCTCCCAACCGCCCTATAGCCAGGGCTAAGGCAGAAATACTTGAAATACACCATCAGCTCAGTCAATTCCAGCCAAAGACTACAGTTTCGTGCTTAGTAGCACTCATCAGCCCGGCTTAGGAAGTGACTGAGCTGGAAGTGGAAACTCACGGATAGGGCGATAACTTACTGAATATACCATGCCTTGCCTTCAAGTTGAACCGAACCATTGCTTTGGTCACTCGTCTGGTCAGTGCTAATTCTATGTTAGCTACTAGGTTTGGTTGGCACTCTTAGCTTTCTTAAGAGGTTTTCCACCTCCAGCCCAGCCACTTCCTAAGCCGGGCTGATGTGTGCTTATAAGCACGAAACTGCAGTCCGCTGCTGGAATTGACCGAGTTGGCGGTGTATTTCAAGTATTTCTGCCTTAGCCCTGACTATAGGACGGTAACTTTCTAAATATTAGCAATGATATTCTACTAGGGAAGAAGTTCCACTCCGGTAGAAACTTAAGTTCATTGCTTTTCAAGCCGTGGTGGAAACATGGTTTCACAAAAAAAGCCAACATCTAGGGATAGTTTGGCAAGGCAAGTTTGGGGAAAAGCGTGCTTGAATAAAAGGAAGGGCACTTAATTGCCAATGTGGATGGCACTGCATTCTCTGCCAGGGGTCTTCTCTCTTCGCTGGACTCTTAAAAACTGAAAGGGAAGTAATTAAGTCTCAAGCCCTTTTGTCCAATGGGAAGGCTTCATTGCTGAAAAGTAACAAGAAGTTCCGTCTGGAACTAAACGAGCCTATTTTCCCATACATCAATATTGACTTTCAGGTATCTGATCAATATTCTCAAAATTCGCTATAATTGCAAATTATTTCAAACGTAACTTATTAACCTTTTAAGCCGACTTCTAAAAATAAAATATGACGTGCTCATGTAAAGAAATAGATGCATGAAAATAAATGAACGAACAAATAAAGTAGTAGCCCCTTTTAAACAAAGCAGCTAATATAGTATTTTCCATTCAAGGAACTCTTTTTCAAAAAGATTGAAAATTAATTTTTGCTTGAAAATAAATACATTATATCAAAAAAAAAAAAAAAAAAAAATCGTTTCATTTTTCCATTGCCAAAAAATAATTAAAAGAAAGAATAAATTTACCTTCCAAAATAAATAAACAACAACAAAATGTCAACTGAAAAAAATAATTTTCATTCTCGAAAAAAAAAAAGAAGTCGTCTGCACTTATCTTTATGTTAAAACATAAAAAATTCCAAATTTCTCTGTCAAAAACTGAATAAATAAACTAAAACATTAGAATGAAAATAAAAACAAATCATATCAACAATAATTATTTCACAGTAAATACCATGACTGCTGAGTGGGAGTCGAAGTCCATCTCATTTTGGGATTAAGGAGCCTGAGCCTGGAGTCGAATATTTTTTTTAATTCAAGAACTCTAAGTCGGAATCGGTCACTTTCTCTCAAAGTCTGCAACTCTGCCGATGTTTATTGAGTAAGAGTCAGATTTATTTTTACTAAAGGAGTCGGAGACAAAGACTTGAAAATTCCAAGAGTCGGAGTCGGTCATTTTCCCTCGGTGTGTAAATTTTTGTCAACGCTACAGAGTCAGAGTCCGACTAATTTTTTGGTACAAGAGTCAAAGTCAGCGGCTCTAAAATTCTAAGCACAATTAAGTAGCCTACCGTGAAAATATTTGGAAATCAAAATTTCAAAAATACAATTTCAGTCTAATTTTGGTGGTAACAAACTAGAACAAGTGGGAGTTCAGGGACCCATTCCTGGAAATTTTTAGAAATTGATGTTTTCAAAGTGCATTTTAAGTTATCTTTGATAACATTAGGGAAAGGTTCAGGGGCTGCGCCCAGAACTTTTTCATACTCAAGTTTTAAAAATGTAATTTTACGCTATATGTCAAGACAGTACGGGAGAGAGAAATGTTTCGGAATTGAGGACCTAAAAATGAATTTTGTGGCTATGTCTGGTGATGTAAGGAGAATGGGAGTTTAATGGCGCTCCCAAGAAGTTTTTTGACATTGAGGCTGTTTGTGGTTTGCATATTTTTGTGATATTCAACTCTGCTGTTGTAGTATTTTTATTTCTGTTATTTTATATTGCTCGCTAGCGGAAATAAAAGAAATGTTCTAAAGCTCAATTTAAAGCTATCTTTCCTGATGTTACAATGAGCTTTCAATCCTAAAATCATATTTTAATATTATATTTTGCAATATAAGGCATAGAAAGGGGAGGGGGAGTTCCTTGTTTCAAAATTAAAGTCCTAAACTGACCATTGTTAGCTCTGATCAACCAAGTTTGGGCGAAGGGGTAGATAAGCAGCGCTGCTCTGAAATATTTTTGAAATTTTGGTCCTAAAAAAGGAATTTTAAAGTACTCTTAGTATGAGAAATTAATGTACAGTAGGTGCCGCTTAATGTCATCATGGTTATTGTTATCATTCTCTTAATATTACACAGTCCAGTCACATTAATGTGACCACCACGTACTTTCCACGTTAGAGTTAAATGACCAATCACAGAAGGCAGGTGGCAGCACAGTGCAGTTGAGCGTATATAAAGGGTGTGTGAGGGCTGGAAAACATTTCAATCGTTGGCATAATGCAGAAACGAAGCGATTTATCCAACGTCGAAAAGAGCATGATCATTGGCTTTCGGGCCAAGGGTGGAAGCATTTTCGAAACGGCTGAGTTTGTGAACTGTTCGCGTGCCGCCGTGGTAAAAGTGTACCGTGCATGGCAAAATGGGACTGTCCAAAATCAGTGACGTGGCAAATGTGGTGCACAATGGGCCATAGATGACAGAGGCGAACGACGGTTGCGGAGATTCG
This sequence comes from Uloborus diversus, assembly GCF_026930045.1. Lineage (NCBI taxonomy): Eukaryota > Metazoa > Arthropoda > Arachnida > Araneae > Uloboridae > Uloborus > Uloborus diversus. The sequence continues at coordinate 27,223,379 of NC_072733.1, read as the reverse complement.
TTCGGGCAGATAGACGGGCTACCGTTGAGCAACTGACCACCAAAATGAACCAAGGGGCTACCAAAAGTGTCTCCCAAACTACTATTCAGCGAACATTGCTGCGTCTGGGCCTCCGAAGCAAACTCCTGGTTCGTGCACCTATGCTGACTGCTGTTCATCGACGACGAAGGCTAGAATTTGCATGCTAGTACAGCAGCTGGGCGTTCACTGAGTGGCGACAGGTAGCGTTTTCAGATGAATCGCGTTTTATGCTCCATCGGACAGATGGACGTTGGCGTATAAGTCGTGAAACCTCTGAAAGGAACCACCCTGCAACCATTGCCGGAACGGTCCAAGCTGGAGGGGGGAGCATTATGGTCTGGAGAATGTTTTCCTGGCATTCTCTGGGTTCACTGATCATTGTGGAAGGCACGATGGATCAATACTGTTGGCATAAATTAAAGTTAAGTTTAAAATCCAGAAGTTAAGATATTTAAACTAAGCCAACATTAACTGGCCGTGTAATGTCAAGTTGGAGACAAGCAAAAAACATGTTTCAGAAAAATACATTTATTAAATATGACTAGAATAACATCCCCATAAAATACACCCCCAAAATATCATAACAAAAGTGGTTCCAGAAAATAAAGAAAAATGTCACCAAAATGTCGATGCAATCGCTTGCCACTCCGAAGGATCAGCTTGAAGACTCACTAAAGGTCCGCCGAATCACACTTCAGGAATGTCCGTACTGAACAGGCAACATTACACAATTCGTAGATCGGTGAACATCACAGGTAGACACGTGGAACTCACTTCCCCGACATTTTAATTGGCCGGACACAACACAACTGTTTCTTCACCTGGACTCACTAATTCCAGGACTTGGAAGATTAAATATCACATACCACAAAAAACCCCCGCTAGCATCGCGGGGAAAAACCCCCCCCACACGTGAGCCGGACTAGGCTTCACGATCAAACACAACAACTGGGGATCGTTGAGAGAAGAGAAGACGAGAGACTGATCGCTGCCACTCGCCACAATATATATGTTTTATCAACCAATGAGATTCCATGCCTCGATGACGTCACCACACTAACTTCTTCTTCGACCATCACTCATTTGCATATTCCACTGCCGCGAATATTCGTACTCCTCTCCATAGCACGTGCGGTCAACGAGTGGAATTAATTCGAGTCGATCAGGTGACAACTCAACTTTTCTGAATCGACACATCGAGACATGCAATCTCCGATGGTTTCAGTAAACAGTCGCCATTAATTATGGCGTGGGAGAATCGTCGATTGAAGTGTTAGCACCAACTAGTTGACAGGTTCTACTTTTACCAGACTGGGCTTAAAGTAGGTACACTTAACTTTAAATTATTTTCTTTAAATTATCGGCTGTGGACCGAGAATAAAAACTAAATAAAATAATATTTTATGCTAACAAATACAAGTACGCATCTGTCCCTGCGGACCATGTCCACCCCTACATGCGCATTGCTTTTCCTCAGGATGATGGCATCTTCCAGCAGGACAATGCGAGGTGCCATACAGCTGCTAGTGTACGTGCGTAGTTCGAAGAGCACCAGGATGAGTTTACCGTCCTCCCCTGGCTAGCAAACTCACATGACTTAAACCCAATCGAGCATCTGTGGGACCATCTCGATCGAGTTGTTTGCGCCATGGATCCTCAACCGCGTTATCTAGCGCAGCTAGCCACGGCATTAGAGTCAGCATGGTTCAACATCCCAGAGAATACCTTCAGGGACCTAAGTGACTCTCTTCCTGCACGTCTCGCAGCAGTCCGATCTGCAAAAGGTGGTTATTCTGGCTTTTGACAGATGATCACATTAATGTGACTGGACTGTGTATATATCAGAATCACAAAGTCCCGGAGCACTTCTATATTAATGCGTGTTAAAAAGGTCTGATATTGTAATCAGTGTTTTCGTTTATTATTACCACTTTGCATTAACTTTCAAAATTTTCCCTGTTTTTGTTCCTCAATCAACAGAAATACAAAACCAAACCCTGACAAGACTAACTTTCTGTGTAGCATTTTGTGGTTTTCAATAGCAATGCAAACTTTTTTTTGGAATGAAACAATAGGAAGTTCGTTCTCTATGACCACAATCTCCTTATAAGACTCCTTTCGTTTGCATATGAAAAAATTCAGTTTCTCCGCATGTTGCAGGTATGGATATAGGACCTCCATGGTTGCAGCTGGTGAGCTCCTCCCACTTTGAGAGAATTAATGTAGCTTCCAGAAAAACAAGTTCCCTTCTTATTAGTAAAGCAGAAGAATTTTTCTCCCTGTCCTTAAAACCTTACCTTAAAAATCCTACCTTTAAAACTTCACTCTAAACGGTCATTTTATCCATGGAGAAAAAGTGCAATAATTTAACAGTCAAGGAATAAATTGACATTTTAAAGAGCTTAATGCAATTTACCCATGCTGAATCAAGGAATGGTGCAGCACAGCTAGAAATTCTCTCTCCTCACCCATTACTTTGTAAGGTACTAAAGAATCGTGACGAGATTGAAAACAAAGCAAAGCTAAATGAAAATTTAAACAACAAGCAAAACGTTGCTGGAAAAAATGGTGAAGTTTAATCTGCTGTTAAACTGGTTTACGAATGTCGGTGAAAAGAATGCGCCAGTAAACGGGCATATATTTTACTTCACTTATTACTATATGTTTAAAAGTTGCATAGTTTAATCTTCCTTTTTATGATTCAGATTTTTCCATTCTGATAATTTAGTAGTTTATAATTTAAAACTGTGTTGAATCATTGTAGTTTTAATTTGCGGTTGTAAAAATTAATGCTTCTTAATTGAAAAAAAAAAAATTATTACTTTGTGTCTCCTGGTTTCTTTTCCATTATTGTTATCAGTCAGGCAATGTTATCAAATTGTATTTGTCAGAAAGTGATCCCATTAAGCAGTGCCTACTGTATTTACATATAAGGGTTTTGGCTTTTTCAGATTTAGTTTGCATTGGAGTAGACAACCTTGACCCCCCCCCCCCAGAAAATGTCGAAATGACGGGTCCGCTATTAATACAAGTTTAGGAGAGTTGCAATTGTCCCTTGCAATTTTCTAAAAAAACTTGAGACCAGTTTTAAGCCCTCTTTAATCTCATGAAGAGAAATGGGTGGCAGGGGTCATGAACTCGTTTTTGGAATTGTGTTTGAGTGATATACAGACCTTTATAATGCCATCCTATTAAACAATTCTCTATAAAACGCTCACCTTTTCAAAAGTAAAGAAAAATGTTTTTCAGTTAAAAAACCTGTACTTCATTTTGCCTTTTAAATGTAATTCTGTGGCAAATTAAATTTTGAGAGTATTTCCTTTATTAATTCAGAGCATTTAAATGATAATTAGTATTCACAATAAATAAGTACGAGATTTTTGTTGTAAATGCAAACCATGAACACAGTGAAAGTGAACGATGATGCACTTTCTTTTTTAGTTATGAAACTTATTATTTGTGAATGATACTATACGTTAAATTACGTAATTTGTGCTTTAATATTCGTTGCAGTAAAAACTTATTTCTATGTGCAAATATATTCACATATTCTGAATATTAGTTTCAAAATTTGTGAAATTATCTATATAATGCGAAAACCTATAACACACACAACCTTTGGACCCAAGGTGTGTATTATAACGGTCTTCTACTGTATTTAAATTTAGCTTTGCTCAGTAGTTGCTACCGAGAAAAGGGCTGAAGATCGCTTTCTTCAAATTAAAAAAAAAGGAAAATCTAATAGGGCCCATGATTTTAAAAATGAATCCGCTTTTTTTGAAAACCCCCGACTTCATAAGTCGACAAAGACCCCCCCCCCCCCCCTGAGTTTTTATATTTTGTTATCTTTATTAAGCAAATAATTTGTTCAGATAAGAGTTCCTTTAGTGGAGATGAATTATGCTGATGAAGTTAAGATTTCAAATTTTGTTGAATGATTATAATAATAATAAAAAAAATTGTTCTAATTATTTGTTTTGTAAGAACATAATTTTATGTGATAAAACAATTTAAAAGCTTTTGCTAAGAGTTATTTTAATCTCTAGATTGAAGAAATGGGCTGTTATATGATGTTTTCTGATTTGGATAGCAATAATGGAGCCTTGGCTAATTAAACCAACTAACATGTAAGTGGCGATTTAAATCGAACTTATGAAGCACTTGAATAAGGGAAAATACAGCAAACAATTTTAAAGTTCAACACATGTATTTTATTGTTTTGCAACTTAAATTGATGTACAGTCAGACCTCCATATATCAAAGTAGCAAATTGCCGGAAAAAAATTTGATGTATAGAAATTTTGATATAGAGAGACGATCTTATTTTATCCTGAAAATCTCCTAAAACATTACAATTAAAGCTAATTTTCGTGTATGAAACCTAATTTCTAATTTATACGAGCATTAAATGAAAGTTCAGTGAAGCACCGTTTATACGTTTTTGAAGGGACCGTATGAAAAAAGCGTAATGAAAAAAGCGTGTAATAAGTGAAAAAACGTATAGTAGGTCTACGTTAAGGTGTATTAAATGCTTCAGGGACAAATTAAAAAAAAATGTGTAGTTGATAAAAACGTATAAAAGAGAAAAGTATAAACAGTGCTTCACTGTAATTAAAAGCATGACAGAAATTACATTTTTGCGCCTTCATACATCTTCCTTCTTCAACAATTCAACTTGATTTGCAACATTAGGGGTTTTCGTTTTGAGAATGTAATCGAGAGAAAATTAAAAAATCAATCTACTTAACTTGAATGATTTTAACTGCAGCTAAAATGCCTAGGAATGATAATCAACAGACAAAAGGGATAACTTGAAACTGATTTGACAATGTTACTGGTTACAACTAAGATACTTGAAATAAGCTTGAGGGAATTTAAGAACTCCAGAACAAAACAAAGACCTATCTACACACCCCTCAACCCCAGATTCCTTATGAGTTTTGTAGCAACTTTTAGTGAACATAATTTTCTCCCCTAACCTTTATTTTTCATGAGATAAACAGCCTAAAGTGAAAAAAAAAAAAAAACTACTAATGTCTCAAAAAAAAATTTGATATAGAGAGAGTTTTTCGATATATAGAAACAATTTTTCTATGTAATGAACATAGAAATTTACTGGGATTTTGATATGTGGAAGTTCCATATATGGAGGTTCGACTGTATCTTAATTTAAAATCATTCTTAAATTTTGAAAATATTGTAGCATTTTAAAATTTAGAAAGGAAATTTATGTAATATTGAGTCATTGAAATCGAGTAATGTTATTGGTATGTTTTGTGATCTAGTTTTTGGTACTTTTCTTCCCTATTATTTTTTGAATATATGTATGTACCGTAATTTCCGGAAGAAACGCCGCATCGGCGTAATCGCCGCACCCCCCAAAAAGCCTATCGGGGGGGAAGAAAAATGCTCTGAATCGCCGCATCACCGTAATCGCTGCGGCTAAAATTGCCGTGAACCATGTGATTATGTTATTATTAAGACACTTTAGACAATATAAAAAACTAGAAAAAGCACGCTTTTGCAACAAAATGATACAAAAAGTAAATAATAAATAAGTTTTGGATGATAAGAACGTATCATATTAAACAAAAAAAAATCGACAACCTACCTTTTTATCCATATAAGTTAATCACAACTAAGCAAAAACTGCATGAAACAGTGAAATATCGAAAGAGAACATTTATTACATATAAATCATAAAATAAATACAAAACTATAAATAAATATTAATCATAATCGTCAAAATCCTTCAAAGTCTGACTCTTCACTGTCAGTCACAAAATGATAATTACAGAACAGTTCATCATCAATGTCACAATCATCTAAATCCTCATCACTTTCATCACCATCGTTTTGAATACTTGATGAGGACGAGCTTTTCTCATAAATTCCTGCCGCGGTAAACCCCGACAGGATCGCCGATACTTTAACAGCATTCCAGGCATTGTTTACCCATTGGGCAACTTCCTCATATGTTGCGGAACGCATCTTCCCGCTTTTTGTGAAAGTATGGAGGCCATCGCTCATCCATTTCTCCCACTGCTTTCGAATTTCACCCTTAAAAGCTTTATTCACTGAAATGTCTAGAGGTTGCAGAATTTTTGTCAACCCGCCAGGGATTATGCCTAAACTTGTTGAAAGTTTCTTGCAATGGGTTTTAACAGAGTCCATTACGTGGGAGCGCATTGAGTCCATTATTAGCAACCCCTTGGGTTGAAAAAAGGAAACTTTCCGGCGCTGATACACTCTTTCAAGCCACCGATGCATGACGTCTTCGCACATCCACTCTTTCTCATTTGTGCAGATCTCTACGCCGGAAGGGAAATTCCCTTATGGAAGAGTTTTCCGCTTGAAGATAAGGAGCGGCTTTAACTTATCGCCGTTAGCCGCACAAGCCAAGACGCACGTGAAGGCGGTTTTCTCGTGGCCTGTAGTCGTGATGGACACCGTTTGAACCCCTGTTCGATCCACAGTCTTATTGGGTGGACAGTCGAAGCTAAGGGGTACTTCGTCCATATTAAACACTTGTGAGGGAAGAAGTTGATTTCCCTCAATTTTTTCACGAACGTACCTCAAGAAAGTTTCTTTCTTCACTTCCCAATCGCTTGGCAGCTTTTGTCCCACAGTAGTTTTAGCACGAACTGAAATTTTTTTTCGTTTCATAAATCGATAACACCAGCAAGGTCCGCCAACAAAATTTTCGATGTTCATCTCGCAAGCTAAGACCTTCGCTTGTAATCGTATCTTAATTGTAGAGACGGGCAATCCATCTTCCCGTTGCCTCATGATCCATTTTTCCAGTGCGTCCTCCAGTGCAGGCCACTTGACAGTACCGGTTCTTTTCGCCCTTTTTAATTTGGGCATGCTCTCCAAATCTTTTTTCTCCGCTCGCCACCGACGAACGAACCGCTCGTCAACTTCGAATTCTCGTGTGGCAGCTCTGTTTCCGATAACTTCCGCTCGGGAAACAACACTCAACTTAAAGTTTGCGGTGTAGCTTTTGTAGCGCTTGGGAGCCATAATTAAGCGAAAGCATGAGCAAGAAAATATAGAAAGAATAAGCACGTTGCACGTGTCGCAATTGCGGAAATAACTATGCCTATTGCCTAGACAAGTTCAACAAGTTTCCGCAGTGTTGCCAGATTCTTCAGAACAAAAATTCCAGAAAATTAGCGCAAGGCATATACAACGTCAAGGCATATACAACGTCGTGCGTTAAATAATTTAAAAATAATAAACGGCTCGCTTTGAACAGTTTTTTAGTATAAAAAAATACTTAAGATCATTTGTTTCTAAACTGGTAATAGAAAAAGATCTTCAAATTTTGCAAAATATCCGGTCGAAGTAGCAGTTAAGAAATTTTAGATGGCCAGCTTGTTTGGCGAGGATGGCAAGATGCCAAGTGCAGGGAAACGTTGAGATCCGTGTTTTTCGTCCTTGAACGACGGAATCGTGCTTGTGTTAGCGATTTAGAAACGGGAGGGGAGAATGGCTGAATGATAAACTGAGCGGCGTGAAAAAAAAAATGTTGATCACAATCGCTGCATTCGCAGAAACGCCGCACTTCAAAAAATTTAACTTTTAAACACGTAAGCGCCGCGGCGCGTCTACCGGAAATTACGGTATATGGGTGAGAATGTGTCCTTGAGACACTGCCTTGTCTGTTTGTTTTTATCAATAACTATAGAGGCAACTATCATGGAATCTTTTATGTTTGCTGGTTTCATCTGTTTCAATTGTATTACTTATTTTCTGGGAAATAGTATATTTTACTTTTATATGTATTTTCATATGTAGGCTATGGCAGCTACTAGTGCTGACTTCATGAGGCTTGGGGGGAGAGATGCGGTCTTCCCTAATTATTTGTGTTTGTCTTTGTATGTGTCATTTTTTAGAGGGAGTGGCAAGTGCTTTCGCTTTTTGTGAAGACAAGTTTCTTTTTGCTCAATAGGTGTCATGGGTGCAAGACCTTCCGTCTTAGGACGGATTTCCGTCTTGGACAAAATTTCCCGAGACGGAGGTCGGGACGCAAAGAAGTTCGATGACTTTCCTTCAATATTTACTTAAAAAAGAAAAATTGAGTATTTGAAAAATATGCTTTGATATTACTGTACTGTTCCATAACCACGACTTTACATTGACATTCTCTCGATTTTCCGCCATGGGCTTTTTTTTGTTTTGTTTGCAACGTGCTTTTGGAGGAGTGGCTTTTAGACTGTTTTAGGTTGCTTTGTTATTTCCAACTCACTGCATTGCAGACCGCGGAGTTGCTCACTATTCTCCCTGATTTCTCGCCTCTATTTGAAAATTTAGCCTTTTCTCTTGATCATCCTTTTGTTTCTTTTTCATTTGAGGTTTTTTTTTTTTGTAAAAAATGTCTTAGAGTTGAATCTGAATCACCGATTGAGAGTGATTGCTGACAGAATGAAATGTTTACGCCTCAGCAAAGAGCGTCTACATACCATGCAAAACAGGAACTATCAGGGTCTTTAAAGATTTTAATGAAAATGGGAATGCTGGAAAGAATCGGGGGAAAATTTCAAGCTGGTTTGAAATACCGATGGGCAACTGTTCCTGAATTTTTGACATGTTTCTGATAAAATATTCTAAGACTTGAGGAATTACTAAATTACAATGTCTTTCAATTTAACACTCGCTAGACTGGAAATATGGAAGGAGGAGGGGGGAGAGAAAAGGAAACGAGAATAAATAACAGCAGCACGAATTTGCGAAAAAACACTGCTCTTGCAAAGAGGGAAATTCCGCAAATTCACCCATGATACTGAGGTCCTAAAACGTTTGCATCTTTGACAATCTAAGCGGGGGGGGGGGGGGCTTCTCAAGGGCTCCATAATAAAATATCGAAAAACTGAATTCAAAGTCATTTTTGAAGCTGGGAGTTTTTTGGGATTTTTAATCTGCAAACTCTTAAGAATTTAAAATTCAAAAATTTTTAGACTATCTTTAATGATGTAAAAGTGGGGAGGGGGAGGTTTTAAAAAAATTGGAAACTGGAGTCTTAATAACACTAACTTAGGCAATATTTGGTGAATTGATGAGAGATGGTTTTGGTGTTCTAACCAAAATATGTTTTGTAGCTGATGTATTAAAAACTATTTGAGGCTGCACTTACACTGGTGTGCAAAAATTAAGGACGAGACGGTTTTTTCAATGTAACTTTGTTCAAAAGCTTTCCAAATCAACACATTTAATACCGTAAGATCCCAAATATGTAAGGACATGAGTAATGTAAGCAACACTTACTAAAAGAAAAATCAGAGGGATAAAAAGAAGCTTTATTGAAAAGGTAGCATGGAGCACAATGCGACTGACGGCCGAAACATCCCTGTGATGGGTGTCCAGCAAGAAACATCCGGTCTTTAGTAGGGGATATGATCTCCCCCGACTACTAGGCAGGTTTCACAGCGTCTGCCCATGCTGAGAATGAGGGTGTCAATGAGTTCTGAGGCATTGTTGCCCATTCGTCTTGCAGCACCAATCGAAGCTCCCGAATCGTTACTGGTGGTAAGGTACGAGCTGCCAAGCGTCTGCCTAGAAAATCCCATACATGCTCGATGGGATTGAGATCCGGAGATCGTGCCGGCCAATCCATACGTTCAATATCCTCACCCTCTAAGAGCTGTTCGGCAGCTACTCTACGATGACATGGTGCATTGTCGTCCACGAAAAGGAACTGCGGACCCATAGTGCCTCTAAAAAGATGCACATATGGAAGAAGAATCTCGTTACAATAACGGGTCCCGTTGACTGAACCTGCGTCGAAGATGTGAAGGTCTGTACGACTACCAAGCATGATGCCTCCCCAAACGAGAACACCGCGACCTCCATATCTGTCCCTTTCAATGATGTTCGAGGGATGATTGCGGCTTCCCCGCTCTCTCCAGACGAGTATGCGATGAGAATCGCTACTCAGATTGAATCTGCTCTCATCTGTAAAGAGTACTCGTCCCCATTCATTGTCTCTCCAATTTTGGTGTTCCCGGCACGACAGAGAACGCCTTCCCCGATGGGCAGGTGTTAGAGGTACACGCCGTATAGGGCGTCGTGCAAACAGACCACCACCGTGCAGTCTTCTAACCGCGGTAAAACGTGATATCGATCGTCCAGTCGCCTGTGTTGTGTGTCTAGCTATTTCTCCCGCTGTCTGCCGCCTGTTTCTTCCGGCCTGTAAGACAATATACCGGTCATCTGCGGGTGTGGTTCCTCGTGGACGACCACTACTGAACCCCCGGATAGCTGTTCCTCTAGTTTGAAATTGTCTCCAAAGTCGTGAAACGTTGCTTTGAGCAATTCTGAACTCTGCAGCCTCACTTGTCACACTGCGGCCTTCCTCCAACTTCCCAATGATTCGACCTCGGGTAAAAGCATCCAGATGTCGTCTAACAGATTGATTATTCACCATTTCTCGCTGAGGCAGCAACTCGGTGTGATTTTAACTGCTATACGGCGTGCAATCTCTTTGCCAGAAATACTGATCTTACACTGACAACATGCTTTATACTACTCAGACACTTACCCCATTACGTCTGCCTGCATATCTGCGCATGTGCTACCGTACATCACCTTACTTAATCTCCTGATTGGTCTTTCTGTCCGCTCTGCCTCTTCGTTCAGCTGATATGCTAATTTTTCGACTTTGTCCTTAATTTTTGCACACCAGTGTAAACTTCTTAAGAGAAAAGGAATTCGGGACCCTCTCCTGAAAAGTGTTTGTAATTGAAGTCTTAAAACTTTTAGGCTGTCGTTGGCAATGTCAAGAGGGGGGAGGGGGAGCTCTCTTTAGGCGAAATTTCGAAACTGGAGTCGTAAATGTTGGGCTAAATGCCTTTATTTTTGTTTCTTGAAGGATTTCACCAATATTGTTTTAAAAAAATTGTAACTTACCTTTTGCCATTCCGGGAAAAACCTTGCACGGGAAATCCCATCCACCTGCCACCGACACCCAAATGTTTGAGTTTGAATCGGAAGTGTTCGGAAAAATATGTATAATTGAGTTTTCGCTTGTGAGAGTTTTCTTTTCTATTTTTATATGTCTTTTAAAATGGTGTCACTCACAAATTGATGTAAAAAATGCTTACCTATATGCTGACTTAGAGGAACAAATCTACATGAGACAACCAGAGGGTTTTGTCAGTAAAAGCCACCCTAATTTTGTCTGTAAATTGAAGAAGTCTCTCTATGGACTACACCAGTCCGGAAGAAACTGGTTCTTAGAAATAGACAGTGTTCTTTGTGGTTTTGGTTTTCAAAAATTAAAAGGATGTAATTGTGTATATCATAGAGACAAAGACACTTTTCTTCTTATTTATGTAGATGATATAATAATTCTAGCAAAAAATGAAAATTTAATTAAAAAGGTAATTAATGAAATTAAAAGTATGTATGATATTAAAGAAATGGGGAAAACCAGAAAGCTACTGGGGATTGAATTTGTGGAAGATAAAAATAATCTCTTTATTCACCAAAGCTCTTACATTTCGAAGGTCTTGGGGTTATTCTCCGATTACTATGTGCCAAATTCAACCCTCCCAATCTCAAAGGGTACAGTTTTGTCGAAAGACGACTGCCCGAAAACTGAGGAAGAAAAAAGGGAAGCAGAAAAGCTCCCATACAGAAATTTGTTGGGTTGTATGGCATACATAGCGGGAAAGACCCGGCCTGACATCTCTTATGCGGTGAACATTTTTTCCCAATTTCAAGCAAATCCCGGAAGGAAGCATTGGGATTTTCTATTAAGATTGCTAGGATATTTAAAGTATACAATATCATACAAACTAAATTTAAGCTCAATCAGTAGTGTAGATTTACGGGGATTTTCCGACTCCGATTACGCCGCTAATCGGGAAGATAGTCTCAATGGGGGGATCAATTTTGTGTATTGATCGGGTCCCAATTAATTGGAGGACATTTAAACATAAATGTGTTGCGTTATCCACAATGGACACAGAATATATATCACTTGGTGAAACTGCAAAAGAAATGGTCTGGCTGAAGAGGATAATTGCAGAAATAAGTGAATTAAATATTGAAAACCTCCAGCTTAGGGATACAGTCATTTATTGTGATAACACTGCAACAATTGATTTTTCTAAGTCTCCCATTGAGAATTCCCGTACAAAACACATTGATGTAAGGTACCATTTTTTAAGAAATTTAATTGAGCAAAAGATTTTTTTGATTAAATATGTGAGGACAAATGTAAACATCGCGGACATTTTCACTAAACCCCTATCTAAGAATTGTTTAAATAAGCTTTGTAAAATTATATTTAATTGGGATTAACTTAAAAGAGAGGGGCGTATCAAATTTTTGAACTATTTTTCAAATGTATCTTTTGTAAATATAATATGAATGTAGTTAAGTGTTTTTTAATGTGTATAATGTGGTTTTTGATGAAATTCCTTCAAGAGGGGGGAACTTGTTGGGCTAAATGCCTTTATTTTTGTTTCTTGAAGGATTTCACCAATATTGTTTAAAAAAAAATTGTAACTTACCTTTTGCCATTCCGGGAAAAACCTTGCACGGGAAATCCCATCCACCTGCCACCAACACCCAAATGTTTGAGTTTGAATCGGAAGTGTTCGGAAAAATATGTGGCACGCTATGATTGGTTGCCGTCATTCGGCAGAAGTCGGTAAACTTCCGACAAAGCACATGTTGATCACATGAGATAACCATGTTGAGGTGTTGGGTGCTGAATGTCGAATTAAATAAGAATTGTGCAACCTGCAAGCTGTGTTTTCCGGGGTTGAGCTGTTCTTGCAATATGCAAATAAGGTAACGTCACATTGTTACGAGCACGGTCGGATCTGGCCATAAATACGCAGACCGGCCATAGCTCGATCTCTCTCACTTGTCTTCTCGTTTTGTGTTGTTTGTGAATGTGTTCGTCCATGTCCTCATAAGTTTTTGCTACTGGCCTCTCAGGTGAGGTCTGATTTTTTCTGAATGATTCGTCATTGATGTCCTCAGTTTTGGGAGCGCATGCTGTCATGACGTTCATAAAAGTGAAAAGTTATAGTCCAATTTAAGTGGGTCGTTTGGTCTTCAAAGCAAAGAAAAGGATCGTGTCCATCTTCGATATTTTCCTGGATATGGTGAATTTGACTCCTAAGGTGTGAACTGACCTGCGTGCAATTCTAGGGAGATTGTGATGCCCTCCTTCTTCCTGTGGGGAATTCACTGTGGAACGTCGACAGGACTTTTGACATCTGCATTGACTTATTGTAAGATCTTTTTGACCTAGCATAATTTAATATTCTTTGGAGGACTAAACTATTGTAATGTAACTATTTTATAATACATGTTAAATAAATGTTTTTCAGTGTTAAAAAGTGATTCATGTTTTATTTTCTTCGGGCAGACCACTCCCTCAAAATTCAGTTGGAAATGAGTTGCCTAATTTTCAGCTTAGCTGTATGCTATTAACTCTATAACACCTAAATTATATCCAACAGTAAAAGCGAACCTTTAGACCATCTTGGGGGTTCAGGGTCCCCCATCCCCGAAAAAAATTCAAAGCTGATGCATTCAGTACTTAGCTTTGGGTTATCTTTGAGAGACTTAAGAAGATGGAATTCAAAGATTTTCTCTCAATAAATTTTAGAACTTAAATTCTTAAAACTTGGGTGATGAAAAGAGGGAACCGTAAATTTAAGTCAAATTTAGTGAACTTAGGGGAGGGATTTCTGGAGGGGGGGCACTCTCCCTCGAAAATTTCTCCATGCTGAAGTATTGAAATGTTAATTTGACTATTTTTGAGTGGGTTAAGAGTTAAGGAATTCGGCTTTGTGTTGTCTTTGGCGATGTGGGGAGGGGAGTTGCTCTTTCAATGGAAAAATAAATCTTAAACACAAACTTACACTGCCTTTAATAAACACAAAGAAGAGCGGGGGGGGGGGGGGGGAGGTATTCCGCCGTCCAGCCCGAAGTACTTCCGTTTCTGAAATTCTAAGAGCTCTGTTTTGGGCTATCTTTGGATGACTTAAGGGGAAAGGGAGTAGGAAGCTTCTTTCAAAAGTTTCCGAAATTAAAGTATTAAAACTTTTAGGCGGTCCTAAGTCATGTATGTAGGTAAGGGGTGTGTGTTTCTAGAAAATAATTAGAAACTGAAGCCTTAAAACTCAAATTTAGAAGATTTGTGAATGCAGAAAAAGGGGTTTGGGAGTTCTCTTCCGATAATTTTTCGATGCTGAAATATTCAAAACGCCACTTTAGGCTATATTTGAGTGCCTTAAGAGAGATGTGATTCAAGGCCCTCCCTCGGGTGAGCATTCAGTTCCCTATTGCTTTTTTTTTTCAATTAATCAATATTGGAAAGTGTACCTCGTTTAAAAAATGTATCTACTTCACTGAAGTGTTTTTTTTTACGGCTAATTTCACCACCTGCTATCTTATAAAAGAATTCTTTTTCAAATGAAGACTGTGAGGGGGAATGGTGCCAGTTTATTATAATTAGTCGCCCATACCCTTCTCCCCCCATATCCTTCTTTTCTGGTTTGTTGGCGTTATCTTGGGTAGACTTTCCGATCATAGCTGATTTATGTTGCAAAAGTGAAAATCTTATGTTCCGTTTGATTTTATTGCTGCAATAAATATGTTTACGATCGGCAAAAATCTAATGGCGGGAGCCCCGAACACTTTTACAACTAACGTTTTCCAACATCGTCTAAAATTGCGTTTTTGGAACTTCAGTTTCGAAATATTGCCGAAGGAGAGTTTCTAAACTCCATCCCTTCAATAATGTAGTCAAAAAGCGTATAAACTTTATGGAAGATGAAGTACAATTTCATTTTTAAAGCTTCAATTTCGGGGAGAGTCCAGAGCGCGCCCCCCCCCCCCCATCTCTTTCTCTAATATTTCTGAAGGTCGGATAGTGTGATTTTGTGACTATCAGTTTGAAAAAATTGATGTAAGAGAGTTCTTGAACCCCTCCTTTCCCTGAACTTTACTAAAATGGCTTATCATTGCATTTTTTTGACTTAAATTTAAAAAAAAAATCTGGGGGAGAACCCCCAGACCCCCTTTATTGGTAGTTTTTAGGTTTTGGAATTATGATATCAAAATGCTTAAATATTACAATTTAAACTAACTTCATGTTGTTTACAAAAGTCAAAAGTTTAAAATTAAAATCAAACAGATTCCAAAACTGGCATAGTTAAAATATCCAACATTTATATACAGAAATTTTTCCTTAAGCTCACATGCTGGGGTGGGGGTGGGGGCTGGGAATATTTTCTGTCTGGAACACATCACCAAACTTGCACTCATGATAGGTGTCATTGTCATGTGCATGCGGCACACGGCCCCCTCCTCTTTGATTTCAGGGTGGCCCAAAATCTCCTTAATTTATCATACTAATGAAAAATAATGAATGATTTCACTCAGAATCTAGAGTACAATGATATAATTGATATTTTTCTAAATGCCAAAACAAGGAAAAAATCTCTTATTTGTTGATAAAAATTCCCCTTAAAAATATAATCTCTTTGCAAATCCTAAAACCACTCAATTTTAGTCTGTAATTTATTATTAAAAGTTACATCATAGATAATTTTGATATTTACAGTTTACTGCAACAGGCAAAGTTTAAACCACGTCTTACATAACTATTCTGCCGTGTGCAGGTAAAGGGCAGTAACTGCAAATTTTTCATTTTTTTTGCATTTTTGTCATCTATTGTACGTTATCTTTATTGTACAAGCTCGCTTATTTGGTTTCCCGCTGAAAAAAAAAGCACGAAAAAGACGTCTAATTCCAACATTTCCCTATTGTTAGTATAAGCGCTTCTTCAAGTATCTCAAAAACTCATTTCTGCAGATACTGCCTTTTACCTGCACACGGCAGTATTGTATACTATATCTCTTCTACTTTTTAAATGTATGAGGTACCACCAAGTTTAGCGTAATTGTGTTACTACACAAGCATCGAAATATTTTATAGCTTCATTATATAGATTATGTGGAAATAGGGGGGGGGGGGGTGAGCACAAAATGAATTTCGTGCCCAGTGTCTCCAAAAATCTGAGTCTGGCCCTAGAGGGGCGCTGAAATAGAAATGTGCTCCATGTGCAATATCAGAATGATCGGGCTCTGATGAAACTGTGTAAACAATGTACAAATGGTTTTATTTTCTTTAATGGTATAACTAATTTTTTTGAAATTTTTATATCTTAATTTTCATTGTTCAAAACTTTTTAAATGCACATATTAAATGTTACATTTTTTGAAACTTGTTTTTCTTGTTGATAATGTAATTTAAACAAATGTCGCAAAACTGCTTTTCAATTTTACTGAACTACTCCACAATATCAAAATTTGAGGGGCAGTACTGTTCCTAAAAATAAATACTTATTTCTCACACTGTAGGGAACAATACCCTATCTTTTGGGACTGATGCTGTACCTATGAAATTACGCTTTAAAAAAAAGTCTAATTCCAAGGAGGAAGGCCCCTTCCTGTAATGTGAACAAAGATGTTCTGTAATTTGCATTTTAAGAACTTCAATAACTAAAAATTTTCGGAGAGCACTCAGCTCCATCTCTGCCGCAAAGGTCATCAAAGGCAGCCTAAAATTGCATTTTTAAGACTCCTAATTTCGAATGATTTTTTTGATAGGGCTCCAAACCCCACCCCTTCTGCTAATGTTATGAAATATAGCCTATAGTAGGATTTTAATTTTAAAAAACTCAAGGGAAAGCCTCCGAACCTTGTCTTTCTTTAACTTTGCTAAAAAAGGGTCTAAAGTTGCGTTTTCAGAACTTCTTTTCAAAAAATTTTGGGGAAATGCTACGAATCCCATTCTTTTGCCCAACGTCATCACAGATAGCCTTTTGGGACTGAGATTTCCAGTTTTTTTTGGGGGGACCTCCCCTCTCCCTAACATCACCAAAGATTGTCTGGAATTGTATTTTAGAACATTTCAAAAATTCCAAAGGAGAGTTATCAATCCCATTCCTTCCCCTCAGATCATCACAGATGGAATAGAATTGCATTTTCAAGAACATCACTTCCAAAATTTTCCAGGGGGGAGCTCCCTTTCCTTAATACCATCAAACATGGTATTTAAACTGCAGTTTTGAAACTTCAATTGAAAAGAAATTCTGTGACAAGTTCCTTGAGTTCCTACGTTTCTTCTACAGCTACTAAATATATTTTTCAACCACATTTAAGACTTTAATTTCGAAAAATTTACCAGGAAAGGTATCTGAATCTCCCCCTCCCAACATCACCAAAGATCATCTGTGTGTTTTTCGAGCTACACTTTTAATAGTTTTCTGAGAAAGAGCCCCTTTTTCTGTGTGATATTACTTTGCCTCCAAAATCATGTAGTTAATTGAAGGGCTTGCTGTAACAAGGAGGTAGCTCCAAATTTAAAAAGGTTTGCATTAATGATTAAAACATCAAATCACATTCAGAACTTTTTAAAGTTTTTATGACTTAGTTGTATTGAAAAGCGTACAAGAGGCGTTATTAAAATAAAGAAAGAAAATGATTGGTGTATCTTGCAAACCTTTTGTAAACATTGAAATTTGTGCAACCCCCCCCCCCCCCCCCCCCCTTTTTGCTACAAACTCTTCAATTCTTTCATCGCACATATATATATGACGCAATTCTTGGGAATTGTGTGCTCATATTCTAGTAATGACCCCACCTTAATTCATTAAAACAAATGAAATAGTTAAAAAACCAGAAAATTTGTATACCAATTTTTAGATTATTTACCTTGAAAACACTATGTTACATGTTGCTGGTTTGAAAAAATATGCACCAGAAAATTTTTAAAAGTGACATTTTCAAGGTACAAAAAAGCTGATTTTTGGAGGGGGGGGAGTCCCCATATTATGACATACCCCCTTTAATCCCCGAATACATCTAGTACCACCAATAATTTTTGCAAATCAGCGCCCCTGATGGCAACTGTTCTGATACTAAATGCACCTCATTTTAGCATATCGTGAAGCCATTTAAAAACTATATGTTTTTTGTTTACTAATTGAGTATTGCAGTTTGTGTATGTTCAACTCTCAAACAATATTTTATTGATGTTGTTTCTAAATTCAAGTTTTGATTTTAGGTATCTTGGCCATAATCTTTCTTAGTATTTATCAAGGGATTCTGGATCGAATTCAACATGAGCTCTGTATGGAAAAGACTTCAAAGAGTGAATAAGAGAGCTGCAAAATTTCTTTTTATATCTTCATATCAAGAACTTTTTATTGAATGCTCATCTAAATGGTACTCATGCCTTTTACAAGATCCTAGTTTTATGAATTGAATGTTTATCACTTCTCATGTCATGAGGAAACAATATTCCCAACAAAAACAAAATTACCTACGCAAAATCTTGACAACCATCCCCAATTTCTGAATTATCCCAAAGCAAATCAAAGAGCGAAAATTGAAAGTTATTTTAAAACAGTTGCTTGAATTAATTACAAATATTTTATTTGTTAACAAACATAAAATGGCAAGAGTTAAAAATTATTATTGAGAAATTATTTCTCATCATTTTCTTATTATTGCATTAATAAAAAGCTATTTATTCGCACCAAAAAAAAAAAACAGCCCCCCCCCCCCCCGAACCAATGAACCAATGCTTGCTTACGTATAGGTTCATATTTTTTCCAAATTTCATCCAGAACTTAGCATTACTTCTTGAGATATAACACTCACATTGAAAAAGAAAGAACATTTGATTGCACCACCCTCTTTTCAGCTGTTGAGACCAAAATAGAATCGGCTCTTTTACCCTCTAAGAGCTACTTGTTGATAAATTTTTGTTTGATTCTGCTCATTATTTCTTGAGATATATCAGTCACAAGTGACGACAAACACGTTCGATAGCTGAGCCCCCATTTGAGCTATTGACACCAAAATTGAATCAGCACCTGTGCCTGTTAGGGGCAACATGTGGACCAAATTTTGTTTTATTCCGATAATTACTTCCTAGAGAATAGGAGACAGGCATATAACTCGAGAAAGGTTCTATTGCTCCACCCCCGTGGAGGAATTTGGGCCAAAACTAATGGGCACAAGTTCACATAGGAGCCCATATGTGTACCAATTTTTGCTCGATTTCATGTGGTAGTTTTTGCTGTAGAGTGGCCACAAAAAAAAAAAAAATGTTCACACTCAGACAGAGACATTTTCCGAAAGTGATGGAAATAGACTCAGCACACCTCAAAACGTTCAAATCCGTCAAAGTTCGAAAATTTGAACAAAACCAATACTTTCTTCTATATATTAGTTCTTCTATATACTATTTCTTCTACAAAAAAAAAAAAAAAACAGTAATCTCGTTTGCATCATGACGTATTCATTAAAAAAAATTAATGTATTACAACTTTTAAAAACATGTAACTATTTAACTATTGAATTTGCTTTGATTTTAAAGTTTAAAATTCACCAACTTTTGCAACTCATAAAATGTACTATCATTCTGCATTTGTCTTTAGGATGATTTAGATACCATCTTTAATATTTCTGGCAGCATAATATATCTCTTAAAGCAGTAGCATAGATGGCATAGTTTAGAATATCAGTTTGTTTCGTTGTTGTCTTCATCTCTTTTCTTTTAATTAGCTCCAAAGCAATATCAACGTCTCTTAGTGTAATTGATGTTAAATTTTTATCTGTACATCAGAAACCTTGAAAAGTATGAGAATCTGCAATCATGTTTATTTTTACTTCATTTATATTGAAATCAGTGTACTGCCATATTCCCTTTTTTATTGTAGAATTTCTTATTACTAGAACTGTGGAGCAAATCAATTTGACCCAAAGCAATATTTAATTTATCACCATGCAAAAAGTATCAGTTGAAAGACGTTATTGTTATGACTTTTGATAAAGTAAGATGGACAACAATTTATTCATTCATAACTGCTATATCAAAGCAGGTTCAGATAGAAATTGCAACAAAAGCAAGTATATTCAAAACGTTCCAACGTGTTGTCGGAATTTTCCTAAATGTTCATTGTTTGATTTTTTGATGCTAGCAATTGTAGCCATCCCTTTGAGAGCATAAGTAAATAAATTAAAACTTTATCTTTTTTCCTATATTCTAAAAAAGTCAAAGAATCACTCTAAACCATCAAAACTTTTTACTTCAATTTTAAAGGCAGCATGAAAACGTTCAAAATAAAAATTGTCAGACGTGTAATATCTCCCCAACTAATTAGATGTTGAGTTTTAGAATAAGATTTGATCTTTTTGTAAAACATGCTTGATTTTTTTTTAGGCAACCAAACAAACTATGCGTCGTTTGGACTAGGCGGAACCGAAGAGTGTGTTCTGAGGTATGTTTTACTACCACTATGTTAAATTCTAACATATTATAGTAGTATTAAAGAGACTAAATTTCTTTTGATGAATAATTGAATTAATTAGTTAAATTTATTTGACATTTTTACTCACTTTTTTTAATGATAATTTCAGACTAACTTCTTAATTATCGCAAAACTTGCATAGCAGTTGCTTAACTAATTTATGCATATTTTCTAAATGAGGTTAATGATTTGTTCAGTATTTCTTTCAGTTTTGCTCAAATTATACTTTAGAGTTTTTATGTTATGGAACTATCATTGTTTTAATTATTTTACTGTGTTATATCTCTAAAAATTTAGCAAAACTTTGAAAATATGTTGAAGTGCTTTAAAAAATATAAATATTCAAAAATTTAGTTAGCAAGTTATTAAAAAAAATATTTCACTTAGAAAACATTTTAAAAATTTTCTTTTCCTCTGATCACAAGGTCTTTATTTCTCCCTGGGCACTAGCAGGGTTGCCACTCGCCTGGAAAACAAACAAAACCTGGAATTCTTTAGGAAATTTATGGATCATCAAACTTTCTTTAAAAGTCAGGGAATTTCTTTTCATTCCTTTCATATGAGGAATGCAGTTGCTGCACCAGTTGTGCTGTAAAGCAATTTTCTTCAAATTTATTTACAAAATTTTGATTTGTTGTAGTGATAGGAGAATTAACTAGTTATAGGAGTGTCATGAAAATTTGAAGAATGCTGCATGTATGTATTTCAATTGAATTTTATGCATTTTAACTTATCTAGGTAAAATCCTATTATATTGGAAGCATATCAACATTTGACACATTTAGAAAATTGCTCGCTGTGTTTCATATTTCAATCTCTTTGCATTCAGCAAATATTTAATTTATTTTGTTGATTTGAAGTTATTTCTACATATTCTAGGCCAGAATACATTTTTTATATGATATTTTTTTATTTATTGATTGAGTTTAGTTATTAAATTGGGAACAGAAACACACAACACTGCAACAACAATCAGATTCCAGAAAAAATCTGCAGACTATTTCTTAACTGAGAAAATTAAAAAATAAAGTGTTTTTAAGGATGAAGGAACTATTTCAGCAAAAACAGATTTGTACAGTATTTTTCAAAGTAGTAATCAGTCATTGCATATTTTTCAGTTAAAATAAAGTCAACAGATAATACAGCATGGCATATAATTGCCTTTTATTATTTTGCCTTTTACAACATGACAATTAGCACAATAAATGTATCACATTTATAGTAAAAAATATATTCATATCTTTACTCAATGTGCTCTGAATTGTGTTCTAAGGATAAAAATGTTATATAAAGTGTCATACACCAAAAGCAGATGCCAAAATATTTTTGAAAAACTAGGACAAAACACCAATTAATATCATTCATGAGAGGTGACATCAAAGAACTATAAAAATAAGCTAGAATGATTTTGAGCATTTAAAGCAAGGAAAAAATCTCTTTGAGCAAAGAAAAAACCTCTTTTTGAAAATTTTGGAAACAACAAGTATCTAAAATGGCACTGTTCATTGTTTTATTTTGTCTCACAGGCTATGGTAGACTCAAAAGCCATCATTACATTCTGATAATAAAATGTTATTAAATTAATTTTATTTCAGCTTTCAGTGTGAAGGTAATCTCAGCTTTAATGAGAGGTCTATTACCTCTATTTTGCTTATGATTAATTCAGACTGTTAAATAAGTGAAACTACAGTATCTTGAAGCCATTTACCAGCTGTTTGGGATATGCTTGTACATTATCCCTTATTCAACATTTTACTTGTGATTTTAAGTTTAGAATTTTATTTTTTATATATTATTTAGCACTTTTTTTATGAGCTTTATGGCAGATATGTTGCTTTACTTCATAGACTATTTTTAAGTCTTTTAATCTGTGTTGCAGACTGTTAAAAAATTCTCTACTGGGATTATTAATAAGTTAAGTGGTAGTGACATTTTTCTTTTCCTAAAGAACTAAGATTAATAAAATTAGCCGTTAACTGTGTTGTAAAAGAAAACAATGTTGTAATTTTGTCAAAAAAAAAAAAAAAAAAAAAAAAAAAGGAAAAGGTTGTTTTGAAAATTGCCCTTGTAATTTGCTGTAAAACAATTACATTTACTTATAAGCTCAAAATTTATAGCATAATGAATGTAAGTACATTTTTGATTTATTTCTGCTGAGCAAAATAAATTAGTAACCATTATTTGTAAAGTTCCAAAAACATTTTTAATAAAATAGATTTTTTTTTCGAAATTGAAAAGCGTATATTATATATTAATATTACTAAAAGTAGGTTGACGTCAATGACGAGTTTTTTGTAAAGCCACTTTTTCTTGATTATTTGTGGAAACCTTGTCTGGTAATCCAAGTCCTTTAAAGTTTTTCTATAATCTTCTTGTAGCATCGTCTTTAGTAGTGATTAAGGGTAGTAAAATTCATGATGAGAAAAGATATTTCTGGCCAAATATTGGTCAGAAACATTTTATTCTGCAAAATTAAGTACTAGAGATTTTCTTTTCAAAATTTCAACCCAAGTATACTTTTGTATTTTTAGGTGTTTAAACTTCTTTTCAAAACTGTCATAAACGATCGAAATGAGATACTAGAGATTTTCTTTTTGAATTTGTAACCCAAATATGCTTATACTTTTGCATTCTAAGATATTTAAACTTCTCATCAAAACTGCCATAAGTGATCAATTAGAGGAGTATTTTAATGTTCTGACACATGCTGAAAATTCAAATAATAGGTGAAAATAAAAATTGTTTTATGTGTTTTTGTACAGTACTTGTGGAAAAAAATGAGATTTATATTTTCATCCCTTTATAGCCCATTGCATGGACTCCTATTATTTCAAAAGAAGTAAGAGCTTCCATTATTTGGCCTGTTCCTGAAAATAAAGAAATTACCGTTACTTTATTTAGAGATCAAAAGAATAATGAGTTTGAAGATAAGTGCTGGAAATTCTATATTGAAGATGTGAGTTTTTTTTTTTGTATTTCTTTTGTATTTTTTAACAAAAGATATTTCAAATGCGACAAATTTTTTCTGGTTGTATGAATTTTTTTCTTCCATTTTATATTTTTGTCTTAGATATCGGATTCTGGGAAGTGTCGTCAGATAGCTTGTTTTGAGATCAACATGAAGGAATATGCAAGCATTACACCTCAACATCATGAATTAAAGCTTCAGTTAAAACCTTTATCTAAAAAAGTTGTTGATATTCAATTAAAACTCACGCTATCATGTAAGCTGCTTAGAGAAGGAAAAGCAACGTAAGTGTTTAGCTAATGAAAATTATTTGCCTAACAATTCAAGCTAACTTTTGTTTGAAAAGGTTCTTTAATGTTCATGTTTATTGTTCCAAGGAATATTTCTTGTGTGTGTGCTTTTCTAATTTTTTTTAGTAGTAAATAAAAATTTAAAAGTGTGAAAATATGTTTGTGTGAGGGATGATATAGAAATAAGGTTCCCACAGAGCTCTAGTCGCACGAGAAGCTGCAAGGCAAAATACAGAAACACCCTTGAGTGGGTCTGTTCCGTTCATCACTTCCCCGGCCACACTTCACTGCACAGTTCAGTTTTGGCTCATCAGCCATTTGAGATGGAAGTTCTCATTGTTGATTCTGCCCTGGGTGGGATGTATTTGGTAATTCGCTATTTGCATGACAAAGGGGGTTCCACACATGGATATTCCCTGTTAAATGACAGGTGCGTGTAGAAAGTGTATGTTCATTCAACTCCTCCGAAACAGCAGTCCATAACTCAAGCCTAGTGATGATCACTTCTTCCCCCAAGTTTGAGGAACGCTTGGAAGGACAACATTTCCAGAGCGACGACTAAGTCAAAGAAGAAGTGAAACGCTTCCTGAACAGTCTGGCTGAAGAGTTCACTACATGAAGGATACAGAAATTGGAGCACCAGCAACGAAAATGCTTAGAAAAAGATGAGGATTAGGTATAAAAGTAAAGCAGTGTTTTTTTTCCAACGAGGGGAATTTTAATGAGAATAAATAATATTACCCATTTGTAATATTGATGAAACCCTTATTTCTGGATTAACCTTCGTATATGTGTGTATATACTGCTGTGGGTTGGTAAACAACAGTATCTACAAAAATAAGTTTTTAAGATACTTGAAGTAACGTGTTTTTGATTTCCCACAAACATCAATAAAGTATTGAAATTTGAATTTAGGCAATTTTATAGATGTTTATATCGAATCGCCGATTGCCTACACAACGTAGCGAGAAAAGCAGTTACTGCCAATTACCACTGATTTTTAAATAAAACTTTTTTCTTAGTGACACCCAATAAAAGATGTTTGTAGCATGAAACTAAAATAATATAGATTTCAAGAATGCAAAAAAAAAAAAAAAAAGAAAGAAAAAGAAAATGGAAAAATGTACATGTGCTGCATTTACCTGCCTACAGCAGTATATCTCTAGGCATTTTTTCAAGCCCTGCCTTGGCTTTCCAGAGGTAAATGCACCCCTGTTGCCACCTCCCTTTCACAAATGTGTCTTAGCTCCAATTCACTGAAATAATAAATTTTACAGTTGGAAGCCACAATATCATTTCAATGTATTGCTCCCATACTTTTCATTATTTATATGATAGATAGTAATAGTAAATGATTTTTTCACTCAATAATAGATGCAATTGCTCAACTTGAAATTTGAATCCGCATAATATGAGAAATGCCTCATTTTATGTTGAGTAAAGATGCAGTGGTAAAACTCGATTATGATATTACAGAAAACGCATTTACCTCATATTTATTTATGTTTTTATCTTTTCCCACCTTATGCTGTTTCTGCTTCTTTTACTGATCAAGGCAAAGTGATTTCCATAGTCACTCTACTATGTTGTGTTGTATTTATTACAATTTATGTGAATTAACTATATTTTTTGTGTGAAATTTAGCTCTATGTAAGCACATATGGGTCATTCTTCAAAAAGTAAATTTTTTGTCATATTTTTTACATTAAAAATTTTAAAAAACAATTACATTTAGCAATGTTTTTTAATTTCATCAAAAATATATGTCTAAACCTGGCAACAATTTTTTAATAATTAATTTTTATTTTAATATATCCTTGGTGAAGGACATGTGATTTCTGATCTCCGTGGCATGTCACACACCTGGTGTGACTGTGTATGTTGCTTAATAACTTCTTTAATTAAAAAGAAAATTTATTTATTTATTATTTCCTACGTCACACAATACATTCTCACCTCCATTACCCAAACACAAAATGCCATTTCTCATTAACAGATGGCAGTAATGACATCACATTTTATTTTCCATGATACAAGGAAGTCCCTTTGTTTATTTTAGCTATAAAGAAGATGTGAGACTTTTGTTGAAAACCAAGAAGATAGATTTTTTTTTTAATAACCAAGTGTGGTTATTGGGAACCTCCGTGAACTTGAATTTCAGGGATGTAAATTAATGTAAAAATCAAAGTGCATATGTTTTAATATTGTATGCTTAAAGTGTGCAGATTGTAGCAACGAAAAAAAAACAAAAACAAATTATCCTGAAAAAGTAACCTTTAGGCCCAACTTAATGGAAAATTCCTCACCTCCGTGACAGATCTTATCAATATCATTATTTCTGAGGTGAGAATAAAGGATGGGGGAGGGGGAGATACAACAATTTTAAACAGTCATCCAGAATTATATATTACCAGTATATTCTCAAATTTACTAGTTTGGAAATATATTAATACTATACTATTTTTAACACAAATTTGAACTAAAAGGATAACTAAAATTTAAGTCATACTTTAATTAAGAGAGCTTAGTGTTAGATTCACACTAACCATTAAAATAGCTCATTGTTTGGACAATTTACAAAATAACTACTTTGGTATTAAATAGGTGTCTATTTTTAAATACTAAAATTTTTTTTTGAGCAATCACGAATTGCTTATTGTTCTCATTTGACAGTCCTTGACGTTGGGATTATTTTTCAGCTTGGACCAGCAGCACCACCGCCCACCGGCACGGCGGTGGCACGGCTGCTCTGTTCCTGAGCACTGTCCCCTGGAATCCACTTCTGCTGGGTGGTGGCGTCCATGTCCTTCACACGCATGCTCATACACACTCGCCAACGCGTGAGCGCCTTTACACACATACACAGGCCTACGTGCACACACTTAAGCCTGCACACACACACAACTATACACACATAACCACCCAGGAGGAGGGGCATGCTTGGGGGGGGGGAGAGCCATTTCTAGAAACAATAACTCTAATGAGTAGGGTCTTGTCGCAACTCGTGATTGCGAAAAACATAATTTGAATTCAAAGTTTCAGAATTCAAATTAGATTTTTTTTAAATTTTATTTCTGTGACTTTTTTTTTTTTTTTTTGAGCAATCACGATTGCTTATTGCTTTCACTGGACTGTTTTTGGCATGCTATCATCTTATTTTCCCACCGCCACCCTCCGCACCATCACCTCGACTGGCTCCTCACGATGCTGCTCCCTTAGCGAAAGCCGTCTCCAGGTTGCATCCATGTCCTACACACACGCACATACATACACAACTGCACAAGCCACCACATACACACACATACACCTACACACAAACACACACACAAACACATACACTTACACACAAAAACATGCACATACACACAACTACCCACACATTCATGCCTGCACACAGACACAAACACATATGCCTACATACACATACTCCCCCCCACACACATTCATGCACGCAACTACCCACACACTCATGCCAGCACACAGACACAAACACACATGCCTACACACACATACACATACCCCCTACACACAAACACATATACCCCCCCACACACAAACACACACGCCTACATACACACACTCGTGATTGCGAAAAACATAATTTGAATTCAAGATGTCAAAATTCAAATTAATTTCTTCATTTAAAAAATTTTTTTTTTTATAAATTTATGAGTAAAATATTTGGAATTCAGCATTGCCATTATTTATGGTTACTTCTAGCAGGTAACACTTTCATGTAAGAATGAAAAAAAAAAAGAAAACAAAACAAAAGGTTTTGGAATTGAAAAATATTTTTGTTCTAAAGTTACACATTCTGGAGTTCCATATGTTATAAGGCTTACCAGGTTTTTAAGCATTGTTTTGTTTCCAAATTCTTAACTGATTTAATTGGCGCAATGTTTTAAAGCTTTGCAGCTTCAAAAATTGCTTCTTAAAAATTTCACCTACTAATGACTCATGCATATATTTCAAAGAATAATCAGATTCAGTTTGAAGTTTTACATCCTGTACGAAAAACTGATATTTTAAAAAGTTTCATTCATTGCAAATGTTCAACTATTCACTGTGAAGGTATCATTCTTTATTATGTTTTATCCAGCTTGAAGTTTTACATCCCGTATGAAAAACTGATATTTTAAAAATTTACATTCATTGCAAATGTTCAGCTGTTCACTGTGAAGGTATCATTCTTTATTATGTTTAATATTTTTAAATATATAATTTATGCTTTAATTATCTCAGGGATGAAGATATGCAAAGCTTAGCAAGTTTGATGAGTGTAAGTAGTATTACGCCAGATGTAGGAAATCTTGATGATTTTGAAGATGAAAGTGAGATTTTTACTAGTGAGGCAGGTACCAAAGCACAAATATCAGAACTTGCTTCACAACTAGGCCTCTTAGCAAAGTGTATTTCTTTGGATTATGAGTCAAAGGAAACTTTAGGTAGGTGTTAGTTTAGTTAATCATTGTAAAAGCTTATAGAGACTTTTTAAAATGTTTTAATGACTGTGTGTATCCTTTTCCAGTATATTTCAGGTTTTTAATGTATTATATTCATAAATATTCCTTTTTTAACCCTTTATGTCACGAGGTTGCATATCCGCAACAAAGTGAAAAAGGCCTTTTTGTTTACCCAGGGAGAGTTTTAAAAGACCATTTCAGCAATTGTTTCTATTCTGCAACATATCAGCAACCACATAATTGTTCAACTTCTCTCTAGTAGATGGAAATACTGTTCTGATTTCTGGAACTAAAGTTCAGTTTCAGTGAAGTTGTGCATGCATGTTATAGCGCCATTCACCATTTTGTTCAAACTTTATAATGTTTAAAAGATTCATAGTGTTTTCATGAATATCAGAGCACACTCTTGTTGTGGAATGGAAGTCAAAATACTTTTGTTGTACAAAATGTAGAATATTAATATAAAATTCAATTTTATGTTTGTTGCATTGATTTACCATTTGGCAAATTCTTTCTCTGCATGAAATACTGAAAATACATTCATCTAATTAGCAAAATATGACAAATTTGTATGTTGTATCCCTTCCTAGACCTTATAATGTCCAATGCTTGGGTATTATGCAAACATGTGCATGTGAATGTGAAAAATAACTAGAAAGTTGTTATATTTTGCTGATTTATGCTTCAAAATTGCAGAAATACTTTACTAAATGAACACCAAGTTGAAAGATAATAGAAAAAAAAAAGAGGGAAGTTGAACACACACACACATGCATATATATATATATATATATATATATATATATATATATATATATATATATATATATATATATATATATATATATATATATATATATAAGAATGGTTTATTTTATGCTTAAAATATGTTTTAGGAGTGAAATCATTTGTCAGAATAAAATTCTGTTCCTGCAATACCTATAATTATCTTTCTCACAAATATTATTTAAATTAAAGTGACAAAAGTTCAGTACTGAGTGATAAAAAAATGTAAAAATTCTAGCATTGTAATATTTAAATAGTTAGAAACATTGTGTTTAAAAAATAACAATTGTTTTTTATTTGTTTCCAGATTCTGATGAATCCCCTTTGGATACAAATAGTTTAATTAGTGAAGATGTTTCCCTAGTTGTGTCTGATCCCATTCTTCAAGCACTTCCATGCTCAGAAAATGCACCTGTTGCTGATAAGCATGAAAGAAACGAAAGCAAGACCTTAGATATGTATGCAACTTTTGGGTGAACAGTTATGTTATTACATTAAAAAAGATAAATATATTGTTTAGGTATAATGAATGTTTTTTCTTGTACTTGTGCGAAAATGCTGGAACCAAATCTTACTGTATATTTGGCATTCCAAGTAACTTAATTGTTTGAACATTGTGACATTGTCTAGGTATTTACTAGCATGTATTCTTATTTCTTGTTTATTTATAAATACAATACAAATACAAATGTGATGACCAGCAATAGGCTCTTGACCCAGCTAGGCTGGTCTTAGTCGATTTATTAGTCCTCAATGAAGATCAATGGCTTTCTTAAAGCTATCCACCCCCTTGCTTGTTACCACCGCTTCCGGTAAGCTGTTCCAAGTGCCCACAACCCTACTAAAGTAATAGTTTTTCTTTATTTCCAGGTTAGCCTGAGATTTGAATAGCTGAAAACAATGACCCCTTGTCCTGCTTTCGGTGCAAAAATTTAATCCATTAACATCATTCATTTCGCTAAATTTAAACAACTCGATCATGTCCCCTCTGATCCTCCTTTGCTTCAGGCTGTATATATTAAGCCTATTAAATCTGGTATCATAATCTAAATCTGAAAGTTCCCTTACTAGTCTAGTACCCTTCTTTGAACCCTTTCCAATATACAAATATCTTTCCTCAGATAAGGCGACCAATACTGCACAGCATACTCCAAATGGGGTCTTACTAAACTCCTATATAAAGGCAGGAGAACCTTTACATATTTGTTCGAAATACATCTATTGATAAACCCAAGCATTCGGTTGGCTTTGTTACTTGCAATGCTGCACTGTTGACTAAACTTGAAGTCCTGATTTATTAAGATACCCAGATCAATAACATTTTCTGCCTGACTAATGATTGATTTCCATAACCTAAGTGTAGCACTTGACATTTCCCTACATTAACTGCCATACTCCACTTATCCGCCCACTTAGTAATATAATCTAAATCCTCTTGAAGCTGTTTTACCTATTCTTTATTTTCTACAATCCCATAACTTTTACATCATCAGCAAAACAATTCATGCTTCTAGAAATATTCTCATTGATGTCATTCATAAAAATAATAAACAAGAGAGGCCCTAAAATGGAACCCTGAGGAGCCCTGCTTAAAACATTTTTCCATTTAGAAGGGTTTCCCCTCAAAAATACTCTTTGTTTCCTTCCAGTCAGACAATTTCTGACCCAAAGAAAAGTTTTTCCTCCTATTCCTATATCATCTAAGTTGCTGAGAAGAGCAACATTCAGTACGTTATTAAAAGCATTTTGAAAATCAATGTAAACAACATCCGCACACTTTTTGTTATCTAAAGCCAAGACAACCTTGTTGCAGAAATACAATAAATTAGTAGCACACTATTTACCTTTCCTGAACCCATAGTGCAAACTAGTCAAGAGACTGTTAGTCTCTAAGAAATTTATAATAGTAATTTTGATCCAAGTTTTAAAAATTTTACAAACCACTGAAGTCAGACTTACAGGTCTTCTATAATTCCCAGCATTACCTTTAGACCCTTTCTTGAAGAGCGGCAGTATGTTAGCCAGTTTCCAGTCCTCTGGCACTGTCCCTGAGCTATAAGAAGCATTCAAAATATTTAAAATAACATCCACTAATTCCTCTGCACATTCCACTAAAATGTTTGGATAAATATTATCTGGTCCCGGAGCTGTAGTTGCTTAATTTTTTTTCAAGTGAAATAGAACCTCCTTCCTGGAAAACACAAAATCCTCAAACTGCATAATAGCTTGTGTCTTGCTAGTGTCGACTGTTGAAATACAGTTCTCGTTAAACATTGGAAAAAAAAGTTGTTAAGAACGATTGCAATATCCCAATTAAATTTCCATACTCATCAACCAATGGCCCAATTTTACTATTTCGAGCTTTCCCAGAGTTAGCATAAGCAAAAAATCTTTTAGGATTCCCATCAATGTTATCTGTTATCCTTTGCTCCAATTCCCTTTTCCGAATACATACCAAATACTTAAAATTTCATCTTGCCTTACAATACTGGAGCCTATCTGCACTCTGACCAGTTTCCTTAAACTGACGAAAAGCCGCTTGCTTATGATTTAGAGCTTCTTTAATCTCCCTGGAGAACCGCATGGGCCCTCCAGCCTTTCCAGGCTTTATTTGGATCTATGTGATTAAAATGAAATCTTTTTTATTTCTAGATCTTTTTCATCATCTGACAATGTGAAAAGTGATTATTCAGTTGGAGTTTCTGATCTTTTGACTTGGGCAAAGCAAGTAACAAATGGCTATAAAGGTGTTAACATCACCAATATGACTACTTCTTGGCGAAATGGTCTAGCATTTTGTGCAATAATTCATCACTTTCAACCAGATCTGATTGATTTTGACTCATTATCCCCTCATAACATTAAGGAAAATTGTAAAAAGGTAGTAAAGTTTTGTAATTAAGTTATTAAAAGTTTACTGAAAAATTAAATGTTAGAACTACTACAAGCTTCATTGGCAATATTTTTATTTGTTTCAACAGTGTTCAAAGCAACTGATATAAGAATTTTTTGCTTAATTTTAAGCTGATGGAAAACTTTAAAAAAAAGTTTTTTTGTAAGATGTAATAAAAAGTTATAACTTTTTTTTAATGTAGCATAAAAATATGAAAAGGTATTCCATGAAAATGCTCATTAATTTTTCCTCGTATTTTTCAAGTTATAGTTACTTGATTGTTTCAAAATCTATGCTTAAAGTTTCTGTGAATGTGTTATTTCCTATGATATTGATAATTGTTTATTGCTTTACTTAACCCTTAACAGGGAAGGTGCGGTCTCACAGACCGCTAAAAAGTTCATCCGATCACTCCTATTTCATTTTCAGTTCAATTAAATGGTTTTCCTTATACCTTTATGGGTACAGATGTGATATAACCCCCCCCCCCCCCCCCCATTGGCAACATCCAATTTTTTGCACAAAATTGAAATAGTTGTCTCGCCAAGGAGGCAATACTTTTTAAAGCATGGCATCCCTGGCGAAACTAACCTATGTTTGTTAACCCGAAGGCAATCTTAGCTTGTGTTTGACAAACTCAACCAGTAGCTACCGGTCAACCGATCATGTGACAACTAATGATCACGTGCTTCAATCAACCAATCAACAGCTTAAAGTGGTAAAGGGTGCAATAACCAATAGATGATAAAATGCTGCGGATAGTAACCGGTTACTCACCGATCGACCGGTGAGGTTTGTAGAATGCAACCTTAGATCTGTTCAAACTTGTACATTTGTTACCCGTTTCATGCAGAAGAGATTCTTGTTTTTTTGTGCAATATACCTTACAATAAAGCTTATTTTGTGTTAGTTTAAATTCAGTAGGAGTTGTTTTGATGAATAAATATTAGAAAATACCAGTTTCTTCAAACTTGAACGTTAATTGAAAGTAAACTCCAACTTGGTGTGTATCTGTTAGGTGCCATTGTCATTGTTGTTTTGTTTCAGACTGAGTATGAGGATTTATACCATAAAAAGATAAGTTCTTTTTTCTAGAATTCAAAAAACAAATTCTCACTTCCAAAATTCTTTGTTTGTTCAAAATCTTGAGGATTTCTTGTAGTTTTTAACTTTATTTTTACTCTATGTAAATTAATTTTACAAAAATAGTATGGTTATTTTATTCTAAAAGTTAATTCTTATTGATGCCACGGATTATTTAGACATATTCTAAAAAACGTGCCTCCTTTTGGTACTGAATTTCTGAAAATAAATTGACTCTAGTATTTTATAAAAATATGTAGGTGTTATTTTATGTAAAATATAATAGGTATTTTGAAAGCATGTCTGGATAGCAAATTAATGTATGGTATTTTTATATTGTTTATGTTTGGGTAGTTCTGTTGATATATTTCTACTTTTCATACATCGAAATTTGAGTAACTAAGCGTTTTTTTGGCTGAAATAGTTATTGATTTTGAGGATGTTTTCCGCTTTAATCCCTTCCCTCTTGCTCCCGTGAATATGCCGGGCTGGGGTTTCGATCTTCATTTCTTATGCCCGTGATATTGCCGTGCTGGGGTGTGCAATATTAACGCGGCGAAAATTAAAATCAATTCATTTCGAAGACCCGGAATACATTTTATTTCTTTTTTATACACTAGATGGCAGCAACAGTCAATTTTAAACGTAATTGCAGATTTTAAACGTATTTATGCAGGAAGGAGTTTTGTTACTAACTTACCAGAGTGTGACGTTGGCCTCTGTATCTCAAGCTTTGAAATTTACCACGCAAGAAAAATTTACTTATATTACACAAAATATTAATAAAATTCGTTTTTTATGTTTAAAAGACGCATTCCTTAAATTTTCGCTGTTTGCTTGGGCTTGCTTGTTGACTTTTCATAAAATTTTAAGTTTTTTAAAAATTTCAATCTAAAAAATATTTAAAATGAAAAATTGAATGCACATGTTTTTCATACACTTATTTTTATATAATTTTCTTAAATAAAAAAAATAGACACTTTTATGACCGTTTTCTCGAAAATTATCTGATCGATAAGGGTTAAACATCGCAATTTGAATCCCTTTGCTCTTTTTTAGTAGAGTATCAGAAGTTTTTGTTCAATGAAATGCATGTTGGAAAATAGCTTTTGTTTATATAGGTACATATTTCATTGGTGAGCTGTTATAGTAATTGGTTAATTTAAGCATTTTAAATACTTTCTAGTAATTTTTCTTTGTGCACAAAAACTTTCTAGTTTCTGGTATTTTTGAAGCATATATTCGCGATGTTTTTTGTTGTAGTTTTATGTTGATTTTATATATATTGTATTCTGAAGTGCTTTCATCATGTTTTTTTATCTGAATTTTTTCTGTTGGCGCTAAAGCCATCGCTAAGAACGATGTATGACAAATGTCGCCATACATCGTTTTCGTGTCGACGCTTTCTTGGCGCTGACAGGAAAAAGTCGCCAAGGGTGGGGTACATGACATTAGTTCCCCTTTATGTTTTGTGACCTTGAACACCTCCTTTGCTTATCAGCATCTTTAGGCAAGTTTATCTGGTTTAAATTTCATTACATTCTTTAGAAGCGGTCTATGAGACCGAACCTCTCCTTCAGTGTTGCTATTTTCAGCATTAGTAGGCGTGGGTCTTAACTTTAGAACCACTGATATAGGTTCATTTATCTTATCTGCGTTATGCAGAAGAGATGCAAAATATTCTAGATCAGGTTTAGATTTGTTTGAAGTGTTCGCAAACACAACGGTGTTCTAGGGAAAATGAAGGCTGAATTATTCCTCGAAATACGATGCAAAATACTAATTGTTAAAGGGCTGTCAAAATTTTCCCTTAACATGATATAATCCCTTTTCTGGTACTAAAATGTTCTGTATATATTAAAGAACTAAAATGAAATCATTAATAAATAATAGATTCAATTTTATACCAAGTAGTTAGTTATTTACTGCAAAAATCTTAAGACTCTAGCACACTTTCCTCGGAAAAAGTATATTTGGATTCAAAATTCAAAAATATTTTTTCCTCGTGCTAAAAAAATTTCAAAGAACATCTAAGGGAAATTACAAGGATGTATCTTAATTATACAATTTTTTTAAAAAATGTAAATAGAGTGGTCTCTGAGGCCTCACGTCCCCTGTTGAGTCCTATTTTTTCACCGCCCCTGTTAGGGGTTAAAACAAAAGCTAACATACAGATACATTTTCCCTTCATTAATACATTTAATGAATCATTGGACTAAGAACTGTAATTTCTAAATAAGTGGTTTTATATGCAGAACCGAGATGACTATGTCGTCCCTAGTCAGTTATGAACCCCCCCCCCCCCCCAAAAAAAAAGAAGCAAAATTTCATGAACTCAAGAAATAAAAAATACTATTCCCGAAATTTAAGCAGTCAAGCTTATGAAGAAATGATGACCTTTTGCATTTAGGGGCAGCCCAATGAGAGATCAATGTAACCTCCCAAAAATTCCTTATTCCACAAATTTTGCTGACGATTAGGAAAATTTTAAAGTTGCAACATAGAGATTATTTTTGCTTTTTTCAAATTTTCAAACTGTTTTTCAAATACCCCTAATGTTCCTTCTCTTTAAATGTTATGTATGATATGCACGCATGGTCATATTTTATCATTGGGTACAATAGGAACTTCATTCGGCCAACTGAGAATTTTTCTGCTCCCAAAAATTTTAGTTCAGGGCTTCTTTGTTTAATATTGTATTTTCATGGCTCAAGTACTGTTCTATGGTAAGTTATTAAACATTTCACATAAAACCAATTTAAATAATAAGTTGTCTATTTATATATATCAAGTAATAGATCATTATTATTTTCTCATGTCCGTATAGTTTCATAAAACTTGTTCTCTTACTTCTTTAAAGTTTTAAAACATTTCCTTAGAATGAAAACACAGATGAATTATTGTAAAATGATATAAGCTTGAGTTAGACCTCTAAGGGAAATTACAATGATAGAAAACTGGTAACAAAGATTTGTCTTGAATGCTAAGTCTGATTCACTTAAGATAACACTTTAACTTTCAGAATAAATTAACTTCAAGGTATTTCATTATTTGTCATCTTTTGCCCAAAAAGCATTTTGATTTAAAAAGAAAAATCACTTTCCAAATAATTTCTGTTTTTATTTTTGAAAATGAGGTATTAATGCTATTTTAATCAAAACCATGTAGTGAAATCAAATCTCCAACTTAGTTATTAAATATCTTTCTCACTGAATCTTTGCTGAGCACTGAACTTTAATTTTTTTTTTGTCTTAACCATCTTATCAGATGTCATCTTTATTTGTAATAGCATGTTTATCCTATTTATTTGTTTTCATCTACGAAATCAACAATTTGAATGATTTCCTCCGTTATTACGTTCACCCATTTGAGTATCTTACCACTCTTCACTGTTGGATGATATTTCACTTGTAAATTGTGACTGGATTACATTCCAAAGTTTCCGCTTTTGAAAACTGCTCATTTTAAAAATATGTATTTTGTTTTATACTCTTTTTGAATGCTCTTTTTTGTTCTTCGGTTTTTAATTAAGCATGTTTCTTTTATTTAAAATCATATATTAATAGAAAACAGGTTTTAAATATTAATAATATAAACAAGAAAATAAACGTCAATCACTCAGATACCACATTTGAATAAGCTTTAGTATGGCTTTTAAAATCTTAGTTAAATGCATATAGTGTTATGTCTTCGGTGAACTCAATGACACTTGCTTTTCTACAATCGACGGCCACTTTTCGTCTTCACACTAATTGTTTTAGATTAATCTATTTCCATACTTAAAAAATATTTCATTTTCATAAGATGTGTGAAAGTAAGCTTTTTGAAAGAATGCTGTATTTAACATTCAAGAATAATAATTGAAAAAAATGTGCGGTAAAAGCAAAATTTACCACCCTAGGCAGCTGCCTACTCTGCCTGTTTGTTGGTAAATTCGGCCCTGTTTATATGTCCCACTTCTAAATATAAGCTTTCAGATGTTAAATTTAAGCTCTGTAAGAATATTTAGTATCATAGTTGCTTAGTCCATTTAAAGATTTGAAAAGAATTATTATATCAAGATTGACAATAATATTTGTATTATTCTTTATATTCTAAGATTAATTACTCTGTTTTATAGGCTTTTGATGCTGCAGAAAGTATTGGAATTCCTAAGGTTATTGAACATTCTGATATGGTTATTTTAGCTGTTCCTGACAAATTAGCCGTCATGACGTATTTGTATCAACTTAAAGCATATTTTTCTGAAAACAAAGTGGAAAATATTGAAATGCTCCCTGAAAAAAGTTCGGATTTTAAATCAGATGAAGGTTGTGATACTGAGGCATCTATTAGTACTTCAAATTTTACAACAAATGACCATAATGGAAATTCAGATGAAAGCTATAGAATATCTAATGAAAGTAAAAATATGAAACATATTCATTCACCTCTAAGTAATAAACATAAAATAGGATTCATTAATAAAAAAACTGATAAAACTTCTGTTCCAGAGTGCCTTAATCATGCTATTCCAAGTTTAGGAAACAAATTTGTGTCGAACTGTGCTCAAAGTAAGAAAGGTAGGACTGAAAGGTTTGCATCATTTTCAAAGCTGTTATCAAACAAATTAAAGCAGCAAATTAGCAAAGAATCGCCAAAAACTTCTCAACCATCAAATGTTGTTTCAAATAATAAGTTTGTGAAACACTCTGATAGTTTTAAATATGTTGAAAATAATAGCTCAGAAAACAGACAAAGTGCGTGCAAACAACCTCAAAAATTAATGACGCGAAAACAATTAATGAACCCTTTTGACTCGGATAGTGAAGAAGAAGAGCTGCTTGCAAGTCAAAATAAACCTTTTAATACATCAACAGCTGTAAAGGAAGTGCTAAACCAGTATGAGGATAAGAGCAATAACTTCTCATGTTTAGAATTTATAAAACATGATCATAGTCATGATATTGCTCCTATTATTGCTGATGAAGTTATTGATCCAGAGAATACTGTTAGTTTGCTTTCAATTGATTTATCAGATATTGAAGTTCCTGGACTTTTGGATCTTTCTCCAACTAAAGTTACAAAAAGTAATTCTGTTTCTTCAAAAATATTGAATGATGAGGACAAGATACAGGTATTAGTTTTTTTAAATTCATTTGCCTTATTTGTTTATTTTATTATTAACTTGATTAGCATTTGTTGGTTGTTATCCCCAAAGTTGTTTCATAATTTTTCAAGAAGTTGATTTAAAATATAACCATTCTTATTTACTGTTAATTTCTGTGTAATTAGAGTTGAAATTTAGGAAATGAATTTGATGTACTAATGAAGTACTAATCAACATGGTTTGCTTATGTTTCATTCCTGCGCACTAATTTAAAAAAATCATTGGTAGTTTAAATGAATCATTCCTCTAAGCCTTTTATAAACATTTCTTGAAAACAGGGCTGTCTTTCTGCCTGTTTACCTGTCCAAAACTTGTGAGCTAGTGACATGCAGGGATCTCATGCTACTATATGCTGTTCAGTTTTGCTGTATTAGTATATTTTCATTCTTCTTGCTCAATTTTCATGAGATTTAATGTTCCCTTTGTCGTGATTTAAAAAAAAATTTAATTAATAAAAAATTTTAATTAACATACTTTTTAATAATAACTTCCCTTAAAATCTGGTTGAAAACATTTGCTTAAGTATAGCCTTCGATGAGCATTTCGCTTCTTTTGAAACTGTTTAACTGTGTAAATGTATGATACAACCGTGACAAACCATTTTTTGTGGATCACCGGGGTGGATGAATTTTACACGTGGGAAACAGACGACTGGCATGGTTCTGGAGTGATCTTATGGATATGAATTTATTTTTATTTTTACGTTGACAACTGGAAAGAATTTCTATCATGTTGAACATCGGAATTGTCTCTTTTTATATGGATTTCAAAGTAACATAATTTTGTTATTGGCAGGTACTGTCCCGTGGATGGCTAATTATCCGAACTTGTTTTCCTAATTAGTCGAGGCGAAACCCCCTGCTTTTAGTTTTAGGTTTGAGCTCTTGTTTATTGTTTATAGTTTAGAAAATGGTGCATTTGCCCTATGTTACTCTGTATTGCATGTACTGAAGCTTAAACGTTCTCTTTTAGTTCATAGTTAAATTTTTGGTCTTTTGACCATAATTAATGAATCCTCCATGGCTGATGAGCTCTGGATTCATACTTTATCTTTTCCTATTTAATAGCTGTTTGCAATTTTCCTTTTTATCATCATTAATTATTTATAATTTGTTTAATATTTGAAATTTTGTTTACTTATTTTTATATATATATATATATATATATATATATATATATATATATAAAATTATACTGTACACTAGAATATAAGGTACTTTTTGCATGATCATATTAAATTTTTTGGGCTAGAAACAACTTCCAGATAACGAAATAACTCTTAAAGAACACTTTTTTTTTTGTATAATTTTACTTAAAAGATCTCGAATCTTAGTGTTATAGAAAGATATTTCTGTACTGAATAGTAAGTTCAAAATTGAAAAGTAACTTGTCATTTAAATTAAAATATGAAATTTTAGTTTGCAAAAGTGAAGCCTTCAGTGAACTGAGAAATCAAAAGACTGTTTAAAAAAAATGTTATTTCCTCTAAGTTTGAAATGGCCTAAAATATGCTCAGAGACATTTCCTATAAAATAGTACAAGAGTATGACTAAAATAAACAAGCATTTATTGGGAA
Source organism: Uloborus diversus (assembly GCF_026930045.1). Classification (NCBI taxonomy): domain Eukaryota; kingdom Metazoa; phylum Arthropoda; class Arachnida; order Araneae; family Uloboridae; genus Uloborus; species Uloborus diversus. The sequence goes on along the minus strand of NC_072733.1, from coordinate 27,183,797 downwards.
ACTATTGATAACAAACTGCAACAGGTTATTTCATAGCGAAAATAGTATGTACATTGCTCAAAAGTTTTTCAAATTTGGCTTATTAGAATATAGATTTTTAATTGAAGATAATTATCCCTCCTTACTTTATGCCTGGACTTTCACAACTTTACTCCATAGAACTTTTTCAAATATATTCATTGGCCTTCTTCAAATGTCCTCCTGTTAATTCTTTTCTTCAAAAGACTAAGAAAATATTGTTTTTAAGTAAGGTATATTCTTCGTAGGGGCTATGGTAAAGCCAGGTCAGGAGGGGGAGCAGGGATTTATAAAAATGCTGAAGAGAGAGAGCATAAAGAATCGGGATCTACTTTCTTCTATTAAACACATATTGAAAAGTACATCACTATATTATTGTAATGAGACGAAGACATTTGTAAATGGTGTTCAACTACTTGCTCTTCAAACAGGAAGCATTTCATTCAACAGGGAAAATATGTAGAGTCTGTTGGAGAGAGATACGGTTACACTAAAAATGATGCTATGTGTCAAAGATGTCATATCAACTTTTATGATTTTTAATACACCACCAATTTCTTTTTAATTTTGGAAATATCTTCTCTTGCATATTTACTTTACTCAAATGTTTTGCCTAGTAATTGAATTTCTTCTTGATCTTCACATTTTATTTTCTGCTAGTATCTGATCAATTTTTGCTATTTAATTGAAACTTACAAATTACTGTTATTATTTGTAAAATTAAGTTGTTTGGTCTCATTTTTAGTAATTCAGCAGCATCTAAGCTAACTAGCTAATACTAAGGTAAAATAGGAATAGGAGGGAACATTTTAAATTAAGTTACAAATTGGCTGACTGGAAGGAATCAAAGAGTAGTTGTAAGGGTAAATCATTCTAAATGGAGTGAGGTTTTAAGTAGGGTTCCTCAAGGGTCAGTTTTAGGACTACTTTTGTTTATTATTTTTATGAATGATAATGAGCAAGGGATAGATAGCTTTAAGAGCACAATTGATCTTCATCAGTGGCGTACTGGGCCGCCGGGATACCGGGAAAATTCCCGGTGCGCCGGTGCCTCAGTCTTTTTTTTTATTATTATTATTTATGAATTTTGTACCGGATATTGCGGCATTTGGTACCATAAGATTTATCGTATGAGCTGAACAAATGAGACGACTTAACATCATAAAACTACGTACCATCCCTTTTTAAAATCAAAGTTACCTTCTTCCATCGGTTTAATCAAAATCGTTAATGTAAAATGCTTTTTTCATTCCCGTCCAAATCTACCTCCTTCATCCAAGGAATAAAATGGCTGCGGAGTTTTCCCCTCCTTTTTTTAAAAATAAAAATGACCTCAGAGGATTTTTTTTTTAATTTGAAGTATCAATTCGCGAATCTAACAATAAGTAGCCATTCAGCGCCGACTTGAATTCAGTTGAAACTATAAACCTTTCCCCTAAAAATTTTTAATGATGCCGTGGCTTCCAGATTTTTTTGAACCAAGGCGCCTATCTCAGACATCTAACTTTCGTACGGCGTCCATCTCTCTATAACTCGGTGACAAAGCCAGGGTTTTTAGTCCTGATGGGGGAAGGGGAAGGGCTAAGGTCAAAATTTTTATGTTGTCTTGATGACGCTTCCAACGAAGCAAAAGAAAGGCAAAAACTTCGGTTTCGCTAAGTGCGGACGGGGATTGAGGCTGCAGCCTCATACACATACACACGCACATAGCTCCTTTGGATACCAGGGATATAACTCAACGCCTTACCCCAACATTATTAAAGATCGCCAAAATTTCCATTTAAAGTACTTCAATTTCGAAAATTTTCAGGGGGTAGCACCTAGATGACCTACATCATAAACGATCGTTTGAAATTTAACATATTGGACTTCAATTTCAGAAACTTACTAGAGGAGCCACCCTACCTTCAGCGAAATTATAATTTCCCGAAATTATAATTAATTGTCTACACTTTCGTTTTAGCTGTTCAATTTCGAAAACTTTCCAGAAGAGAATCCCCGAACACCATCCCGTCCTCTTAAGTTATCAAAGACAGCATACAGTTATGTCATTTAAGGCTTCAAATGCGAAAAATTTCCACAGAAAAGTTTTGAAACGCATGCCTTTCTCTAGAGTCAGCAAAAATGGCCTACAAATACGATGTTTGAACTTTAAATTTCGAAAGCTTTCCGGGGACGAACCACCGTATTCACTTTATTAAAGATGATCTAATGTTTTGTAAAGACCTCAATTTCGAAACTTTTTTGAAGAAGCGCTTAGGGCCATCGCCAACATCCACCAGTTTTTCAGAAATGGAGCCGCCAATTTCTGAAAGTGATTAAAAACAGCAAAAGAAAAAAAAAAGAAGAAAATCTTCGCAATCTTTAAGAATTGAAATTGTAATAATCAATGAACTAAAGGAATAAAAGTGACAAAAAGTATTTTTTCTGCCAAATTTAAAAAGAAAATGAAATATTCGCATATTATTGAGAAATATCCAAGTTCCTGCATAATAATTCACCCAACTGAAGTAGGCTGAAATTATACGTTTCAAACACTTTTGATTGGAAAAAAAAAAAAAAAAAATAGCGTATCGTTACAAACCTATTACAAGATTTAGTTCAATAAAAAAATGAATAGATAAATAATATAATAGCATTATGTAGGCCGCTGGAATATGTTTTAAAAAGAAAACAAGTTAAAATAAAATAACAAAACAAGTATAAAAAAAGTAGTGAACGAGTTTTAAATAATGTAATGAATTAATAATAAATTCTCAGTGTTTGAATGCTTTAACTTGAAGGTAAACCAAAACTTTATCCCGAGTTTTAGGAGACATGATGTTTAAATTAAAATAAAGTGGAGGGGAAAAAAGACTCTAGAGACATTACTCCAAAATGTGAAAAGTTTTCTCTTTGGAGTCGCAAACTCTTGTATTTCAAATAAATGAAAATATCAGGCTGGAAATTTAAAATTTCATTTTCGAAAAACTAAAGCACTCAAATGGGTTTAGAAAAGAAAATTGGGGGAGCGTTTTCCACTACATTTTTACCAATAATAAAAACAAATGCGTAAAAAGAGAGAAGAAAGCGGAAGAGTGGGAAGTAACCGAACCTTATATTCCTTCGTTTTTGGTCGCCAAAGGTAGCCGAGAAGCGTGTTTTTTCAATTTTGATAGAATTCCGAGGAAGAGTTCCCTAACCACAGTCGCCTACAGTCACCAAAGACGGCCTAAAATTACTTATTTAGGTCTTCAATTTCAAAAAACTTCTAGGAGAGCGCCCCACTCAAATATTCGAGAAACGCAACCACCCCATCATCCTAAATCGTTTAAAATTTCGGTTTTAGGACTTAAATTTCTAAAAATTCTAGAAGTCCCTGAACCTCCCTTCCCCCTAATATCACCAAAGATAGTCGTTTTTAGGGCTTAAATTTCTAAAAATTCCAGAGGTTCCCGAACCTCCTTTCCCTTCTAATATCATCAAAGACGGTCTAAAAATATGGTCGTTTTTAAGATTTCAATTCTGAAAAGATTTCCGGGAGGAGCTCCCGAACTGCCTAATACATCGTCGAAGATAGTCTGCAATTTTTTCCTGGAATTTCAATTTTAGAAAATTTCCAAAGGAAAGCCTCCGAACCTCTCTGCCCACTGATATTACCAATGCTCGTCTAAAAACTGTGTTTTAGGAGCTAACCTTGAAACCTTTCTTAGGGAACGATCCTATCACTAGCTCTAAAATCATTAAAGATCGTCTTAAATTTTGTTTAAGGGTTTGAATTTCGAAAGGGTTCGGGGGAGAGCTCTCTGGAACTCCTCTCCCTTACATCATTGAAAGTCAACTGAAATAAAGTTTTTAGAGCCTCAAATTCGGAAAAAAGGCCCGTCCACTTAGCATTACCAAAGATAACCTACAATCGTGGTTTAAAGACTTCACCTGCGAAAAATTGCCGTTTTTATGTCGAAAAACGCGTTACGTTCGAAAAATTCCCGAGAGTGGGTGCCCGAAACTATCCTCCCCTAATATCACCGCAAATAGTCCAATTGCCTTTTTACCGCTTCAACTTCGGGGAAGATCCAACCATCCTTTCTAAAATAATTGGATATAATCCACAATTGCGTTTTTAAAGTTTCAATTTCGAAATAGGTCTGGGAGCATCATCGAACTTTTTCGGCTCGTAACATTACCAAAGATAATCTAGAGATAATCTTTAGATATCGCAGTTTTAGAAGAATATTTAGAGATCGTCTAAAACTGCGTTTTAGGGGCTACAATCTCGAAAAATTTCCCGGGGAGAGCCCCGGACCCCCCCCCCCCTTCTTTATTAGGATGATTGTAGATAACAATTGAACTTTAACTTTTCGATCCCGAAAAATAGACGAGGGAGCGCTCTCTATCCTCTTCCCCTTCAAACTCCTCTTTTTACTCGTTTCTTATTTATAAAAAAACTCGTCCAAAGTTTCATTTTTAGAAGTTCTAACTTTGAAACCACCCCTCCCCCTAAAACACTCCTCTTTCTACCATCACCGAAGGAAGTAAAAAAATTTCCCTCATTTCGACAAAAAAAAAGGGGGGGGGGGCGCAAAAGTTTCAGTTGTCTTAGGGCGTTGAAGATTATCTACTCCTCGGATAGAAAGTTCATCAAGTTTAACTTTTTAGTTGAACTTGGTGAATGGGAGGGGGGGGGGGGGGGGGGTGCGAAAATAGAACAAGGCGCCTGTCAAGTGTTTTTCCCGGTACACATTTTTGACCCAGTACGCCACTGATCTTCATTGGGGGATCTTCCTCAATAAATAGACTTGGACCAGAGCTTGTTGCTAGTTGTAACATTTGTATTTGTATCTTTCTTTTCAACTGAATAGTGTATTCATCCTACTCTTCTCCTGAGTAGTTTTAACTCTCAGTCTGAATTTTAAAAAAACAAGTAATCTTTTATCTTAGCTAAAAGTGTCCCGTCAAGAGTTGTTGAAGGAAAGAGCACATCATCTGTTGGAAATGACCCGTAGAGAATTGTTGAACCAGCAAAATAAAGAAAATAATAAATGCACTCCAAGTAGCAAAGTATGTAAGCATTCTTATTTCATTCATGAAGTCTGATTATTTTTGTTTTAGTTTAAGTCCATAATATTTCTATTGCACTGAGAAATAACATATTAAAATAATAAATATTTTCAAATTTTTCTTTTAGTATGCAGCTATTGCTGTATTATTTCAAAATACTAAAATGTTTTGTTTAGCAATCAAACATATATATATTTCTTTTTGAAGATACTATTTCCCAGTGCAAAATCATCTCAATTGGATTACAGTGGCGGCAAAAAATTGACAGCCAGATTGTGGACGAATATTCGGTATTCGGCCAAATCACGAGGGAGCATTAGTAATAAAATTTGAAATTAAAAGATTTAAAATTTGATAAAATATGAATGTTTAAAGCAATTAAATTTTACTGCCCATGCACAAAAGATATCAATTTATAACCCTCATAATCCAAAACTCAGATCTTGCAACTCATAATAAAATTCCAGTTCAATATCTTTAAAATTAAAAAAGTTATCAGCGATCTAATGAGCCAAATTTCAATAACACTTGGATAGGCGATGAATCGTGAGGGATCATTCACAAATAATCTGTTTTTATCATGAATCACTCTGCACAATAACATAAAAGTGTTATAAGCTTGCAAACGACCCCTTACAATTCGTCGCCTATCCAAGAGTTATTGAAATCCATATCCTTAGATCGCTGATAACTTTTTAAACTCTAAAGATATCAAACTGGAACTTTATTATGAGCTGCAGTATCTACTTGCGCTTTGGATTATGAAGGTTATAAACTGCAATTTTCTGTGCATGTGCAGTGAAAATTCAACAGCTTTAAACGTTCATATTTCATCAAATTTTCAATATTTTAATTTCAAATTTTATTATGTTTTGCTTGTATGCTGTCAAAAATCCTGAAAGTTTAGTAACAGTTGACGGAAAACTCTGCATGCTATGAGTCGAAAACCTTAAAGGAAAATTTGCATTTTTCAAAGAAATACTTATATCTCAGTGGGTATAAGAAATACTTTCACAAAAATATAATAACAAATTCTACATAGTTTGTAAGGTACTGGAAAAAAAAAATCTTTACATTTGTTTGGCAATTAAAAACTTTACATGCAAACTTTATTTGGTGTGCTCCTTAGTGATTTGGCCGAATACTGAATATTCAACCAGGTTGTGACCAAGTGTTTGGCATTCAGCCAAATCACTAGGGAGCATGACAAGTAAAATCATGACAAGAAGTTTGCATGTAAAGTTTTTAATTGCCAACCAAATGTAAAGATTTTTTTTGCCGGCACTGTATTAAAAAGACCAATAATGTTAAAGTGTTGCTTTACTGATTTATAATGCATATTATCAGCAATAGCAAAACAAGTGAATTATTTTTTAGTGTATTTATCTTTTGTGTATTGCATGAAATTTAGAAATTTTTAGCTATTGTAATAGATTTAAAGATAAATTCAATAAAATACCATATTTCTTTAATTTATCTTGGAGGCTGCTAGCAAGAATTTTCAGTTGCTAGTTCAATTTGTATGTAGTCATTTTTTGAATGGTTAAAAAAATTTTTTATCAGTTGCTACAGTACAGGGGAGGGGGAGGATGATGGGACTCTTTCTAAATTATTTTAAATTGCCTTGATGGAAATAGACCAGGTAAAAGACTTGTCCCTATAGAAGTGCTGGTAATCAATCATCCCTATCTAGAGTTTGCACATATTGTACAATGCATATATACAAAAGACTGTAGTACACGATGTGCCACATTTTATCATGCTGTCATAGGCACCCATATACAAAATTTCAAGGGGGGGGGGGGGGCTCAGATATTTTCCCCATGGTTTAGCAGGATATTTTCCTCATGGAAACAGATTTCAGTTCAGATTAGAGTATTAAAGTTTGACATTTTTTTATTCATTAATAGCCGACTTATTCATTAATGGCTGGAGAAGAAATGTTTTCACATTTTTTCGAAGAAAAAACTACTAAAAGCAAGGAACTTTTAATTTTTTTTGGGGGGGGGGGGGCTTGAGCCCCCACTTCCCCCTCATATGGGCACATATGCATACTGTCTATTTTAATCGCTTTGTTGTGTATCTACATATGACAACTGGTGTTCCATTTCTTGCTGACTTGATGTTTCTTCAAGGAACTCTGATACACTCTTATGTGGATATTATAATGCTGATGTTGGCATCTTTTTAAAAATGTGATCTGTGTGAAAATTTTTTTCTAGTAAATGATTAAGACATCAATGAAAACCTTTCCAAGCTTTTCAAAAACTGCATTTGGAGCATTTAACTGTTAATACTTGTGTAACTTTTTAAAAACGAAAAGTGATATTTTATGGTGTTATACTTTTCTTTTCCATATTTCAGACAGATTTTGAAAGGCAGATGATGTTAAGAGAAAAGGCAAAAAAACTAATTGAAGAAACAAGAAAAGGAATGAAACCTAATCTTGATGGATTCTATCTTGGTATGCCAGATTTAAAGCCAGATTGGAATAGCAATATTTGTGATACAAAACTTTCTAGACCCTTATCAGAAAATATAAGAGAAAATGATAATTTGCAAGAGTTATCCGAGTCGAGTTGTGCAAGCTATAATGGTTAGTATTTTGTTCAAATTTAGCTCTTACTTACATATTCTGTATGCCTTTAGTATGGATAATGCACAGTGGCGTAGCTAGACCCGACTTTCGGGGGGGGGGGGTACTTCTTTTATATATATATATACATATATATATATATATATATATATATATATATATATATGTATGTATAATCGCTTGGAATTTTTTCCTTTTCTTCCTTTTTTTCTCTTTCTCTTCTCTCTTCTTTCTCTTTTTTTTTTTGAGACTAACTTTTCGGGGGGGGGGGGGGGGTTTGTCCCCAAAACCCCCCCTTAGCTACGCCCCTGCATTAAAACTGTCTGTAGCTGTGAAACATTTGCATACAGTATTATATGTTAATGCAACAAATTCATTTTCAGTATGACTAATATGTAGTTGTTATTTTTGTTTTAGATCAGCAAGATTTATTTGTACAATCTCTTATTAGTGCCAAAAAACAAGTAAGTGAGTTTTAAAATCATCTAAACTAGGGGTGCATCAAATAGGATTTTGTGAGATATAGGATATTTGGCTAAATATTCGCTTTCAGTTATACTAAAAGTTTACTTTTTATATGCATAATGCTTTCTCCAACAAAAAAATTACAAGCATGGTTTACATATTTCTTTGAAAGCATTTTAAATACATTGAAATATTGCTTACAAAACCTGTATGTATTTAAGTATGTGTTTTTTTAAATAATGTTGTGTTTGAAACGAAATATTCTGTTTATCTGCCCAATGCTTACATGAAGGTTACAAAATTTAAGCTTGAATTATTTGTTAATATGTGTCTATTTTTTAAATTATAAGTATTTTCTTAAAATATTTGTTTAGCTCACTTTTTCAAACTTTTATTCGTGCAATACTTGCTAAAATTTTTAAATATCCTCGTGAATAATTTTCACACACGCAAACAAAAGTTTAGTCTTTGTTTTTTTAAATCATATAATATGACTTCAATCTTTTAACCCAATCAAATCAGTTTTCTTACATTTTCCTCTCTGTTTTGTCATGACTTCTTCTTGTTATATAAAAGTACTTGACTTCAATCTTTTGTCCAATATTTTCTTTTTTCAGAAAGTGCATGTGTTACTCATACAGATTTTTTTTTTCTCCCAGATAATCACATAGCATAGTAACGAAATATTTGTTCATTAAAAAAGCTTCATCTAAAAATGCAAGGTGAAATAAATTCAAGGTCCCCTTCCCTACCTTATTTCATATCAGAATTGACTAGGTTAGGGAGAACATGTGCAAGTATATTCTTATTCTCTTTTCATTTATTATGTTGACATCTATACTAAACTACTTCTTCACATTAAAATGTGTAAACAGTAGATTCTCTTTAAATCGTAATGCTCGAGACCAAATTTTTGCTGATTTCAGAGACTGTTTTGTTTAAATCCTATAACTGAAGTTTTGAAAGAAATTTGATGCTGCAATTTTAAAAATCATAAGAAAAACATAATAAACCAAATTGTCATAAATTTATTGTTAAAAAGCAATTTTTAATTTTAACAACTTTCAATTATCTTTACTAATATTATGAAGAGAGGGGTCGGATTTTTGTGTGTTTACATGTCTGAGGTAATCTCCAGAACCATTGCAGCTATTTGAAAAATTCTTTCACTATATGAAAGGTGCATTCTTCCTGAGTGACATAGGCTATAAATTTTGCATATATGTACTTATACTACTTTTTAAAACCAATAGTTTGTCTTCACTATCAGTTTATGTTTTGTACTGATCTAGTGTTATATACATAAAAACAAGTGCGGATTGTCTTGCACTTGCTTCAATAATAAAATAGTTGAAGGTTCCTTATGAACTGAATGCTAGGGACTTGAAACAAGTGAAAAAAAATAATGTTGATGGCAAAAGAACGCTAATAACTTACACATGTATATCAGGCTTCAGAGGATAAGGTAAATAACATTTTAATAGCCTTGGACATCTCGAAACATTTAGTCTCACATAATGTTAATGCATGAAAATTTATTCAAATGAATTTATAACTGGGATTCGATTCGAGTAAATTAATTTTTGAATTCAATTAACGCAGATAGATATTAATCCGTAATTCTAACAGCTGTAATTTTGCATGCATTTCAGTCTACCTTTTTAGGTTTTATATGTTCCAGACTAGATTAATACATGATTGCAACCTACGAAATGAGTACATCTCCATTCAAATAATTAAATTAGCAACTCATCTATGATACCGGCAAATTAATGTTTATCTGCATTCCCGTTGGAACTGAAAAAGTTTGATAAATTTAACCAAAATGAACAGGCAGACTGAGGATGTGTGTGCAGTTATTGTTATTTTTATTTTTTTTTAAAACTTGATTGCAACAATTTTTCGTAGTGGTCGAAAAACTGACTAATCCAGGTTTAAACTACTTTGAATGGCTCAATTCAGAAAGACTCCGTACATTGCATAAGAAAAAAATCGGCCGTTTGGATAGTGTCTTTAAAAGTTCTGTCGCATAATGTATTACGGATTTTGATGAGCCACTGTTTGTATATAGAAGCCGTGGATTCTAAATAAACTAAAAGATTCAGGCAACATTGAGAGAGGTGTCATATTCGCATTTGTCAGTGATTCTTACCAAACTATTCCTGTGGCTACCTTGATGAATGTGTGCAGACATACTTTAAGCCTGTTTAAAGTCATCTCCTTTTAGGAACTCTACGATCTCTGTATCTTAAGAATAGCTTTAGGATCCCATATTCATTCTATTAAAATTAAAGGCAGTATTCCAATAATTTTGTTGTGAAACTTTAATTTGTCTTATGTATGCAATGGAACTGGACCCCAAGTAAAATCAATACGGACTAATATGATTTACCATATTTTTCTTTCTGGATCAGCAGCAGGTCAGCCTGGAATATTTCCCAAAATCCCATGGTCCTTGCACATTTCTATTTCTGCTATAAGTAATTGCAATTTCCAATAAACATTTCTTATGCCATCACCATCATCAAAACTGAAGGACATAGGTTACATATGGGGAGGATCATATTGTTTACGGGGAAGTAAAGGTTGGTCTCTTTTGATTAGGAAATAAAGTGAATCAATTTCTTTCAAAACCTCATAAAAACAAAACAAAAAGCGTAAGTACGAGTATACTATGATAACATCTATACCTAGAGCTGCCAACCTTTGAAAATCCAAAATCTTAGCTGGCGGAACAAAATAATGATACTTAATGAATTTCAACTATAATACAGAAAATATTAATACGGAATAAACGATTTTATACTAAATATTTTAAGATGATAAATTCTTGATTATTAGCTGTACCTTTCACTCAGTCGGCAAGTCTTTTTGAAGTAACATGCTTGCGGCAACCATCACAATCAACGTTTTCAACTGAAAAATCGCTATTGCAAATAGTACATCTTAAATAACCCATCTTTAAAGATGAAATAAGGAGTGGTCAAGTGCTTTTATATTCTTCACGATATTTTTGGCAATTTTTTCGCTTTTTTTTGCCAAAGAACCCATAAACTGCAAGAAAACTAAAACGGCAGCACACGTCTAGAAGTTAGATTTTCTAAACTTACTGGTTTAGTTTTCATGCAGCTTATTTATTTATTTATTTTTGTGTGCTTGGGATTATAAATTGAAAAAACTGAAAATCATTATTTTTGGACCAGCTTTTGTAGGGTCGTAGTTTAAAGCTGTAATTCGTAGAAACTAAGATTTTTTTTTAGCAGTCGGCAACTCTGTGTATACCATGATATTTTAAATCAAAAAGAGATTGCAGAATATTTATTTAAGACATAATTTTTTGAACCCGAACAAGTTCGGGACGCGCCCCTAGTATTAAATAAAAAAGAGGTAGTGACTGGTCTCATTCCCCCCCCCCCCCCTGATTTGTTGAATTTCATTCTGGAAGTTTGTTCTTAAAGAAAATTAAAACTTGTTTTTGGCTATCATAGTAATATTTACTCACAATCTGAATTAAATTAAAACACAAGTTATCTAGAATTCAAAAACAATTTAGCTATTTGAATAGTTCTTGTGCTCAAGTCCGAAAGATTAAATAGATTAAGATAAAACTTGCAGTGATAGAAATACTTGACCATTAGAGTTTAAATGTGACTCTTTGGGACATTTTGAGGATTAATAACATTGGAATTATTGTGGGTAAAGCATATTAATATGGTTATGCTAAAGACTGTCGACAGTCTATGTACAGAAGAAGGTATGGGAAAACTCAGTTAGTGCCACGAAGTTTCTGACTACCTTCTGTATACTGACTGTTTATGGTCTTAATTTACTTGTTTCTTGGGAAAGCTGACAGAAAACTTTGTGTATTTAGTACATCACTGCACTAAATACTTGTTGTGTAGGGTTGCTCTTCTTCCTGTTCCCCCAACTTAAGTAGTGTTTTATTTTTAAGTACTAAGTCTTGTGTTTTCATTAATCTTATTTCCTAATTGTTTCTTCTCACTTACTTCTATATTGGTTTTCCTCTATAGTTTTTATACTTTCCTAACTGCTTCTATGCTGTTTTGAAATTTTTTGATACAATATATATTTTCAAACCGTTACTTGTAAAGTTTTTTTATTGAATATTCATCTACAAAAGAACTTTAAATCAAAGTTTCCTCTTCGGGTATGAAGTTGGACTTAATATATACAAAGTAGCTGAATCTTTAGTGCAGTGTCCTGATCAGATTCCAAATATTTAAAAATCTGCCTAATAAAGAGGTTGTATGCTTAATAGTTAGCTGATATTCATATACCATAATTTGAACCCTCATGCATGTTTTAAAACTATAATAATGACACCTCTTCTGTTTTGCTCCTTTCTAGGAAAATGAAAACTTACACAAAAAGTTGGACTTGGGGCTCTCTGATGCTGTAAACACTAGAAAAGTAAATGGAAAAGGTAAAAAAAAAATATGAACTGTGCAAAGTGTTTCTTTTTTTTTTTCTTTTTGACAATTTAATTGACATACAATTTAATTTTTCTGTTATTTTAGGTGAAATATTTGGTTATTATACTTAAAGAATATTTCAGTTTTTTTTGTTTTTTTTTTGAGTTGAAAAAATTACACTTTGTCAAACCTTGGTATAGTATTCTCCAAAAGATTAAAGTTTTATCCTGTATCTGCATTTCAAATGCCCAGACTTTACTTTATCCAATTTCTAAAAAAGTATGTTAAAGATAATTGCATTTGTTTCTGAAAATTACTCATTAATAAAAACTTATCTCTGTAAATAAAATGCATGTGCAATTGCACAGAATTAGTTTAATTTAAGTAGACTTTATTCAGTATGAAAAACAAAATCTAGTGTGTGTTTTGTGTACATATTGATTTTAGGTGTAATCATTCAGGGTATCTTTGAACCATTCCGGTTAACTTTGTGCCACTTCAAATTGTTTAGTATATTTAAATTTGAAAAAAGAAATAAAAGGCCCAGTGGTGCATCTGCAGGCAAGATTATTTAATCAGTTTTCTCTCTCTCTATTTTAGAAAGTAATTTCCCAAAACCACAGCATTTTGTAAAATACAACAAATTGTGAAGTTAAAATTTGGAAGTTATTTTGAAATGCAAATTTAAAGTTGTTAATGTCCTACTAATCTTTGAAAGTAAATAACATAATTCTTATTTTTCAGACATTTTATTATCTATACATCATTGCTTGAAAATAATGACACAACTCAAAAAATACCGAAAATGAGATTTTTAATTAATAGTACTTAAAAAAATTGATCTTCTGTAAGGAATAAAGACACTAGTTGTAGATAGCATAGTTGCCGGTAGATAGTTACTTTGACTAAAACCTAATTTGACAAAAGTTTCTAGAAACCCTCAAAATGCTAGCACTTAACTACGTGAAATAACAAAAGAATAGTATTAACAATTTTTAAGGGGCATTATGCTAATTAGGAATTGTTATGAATAAAACAACTATAAGTTATAAATCGTAACAGTTTAAAAAATGGTCTCCCAAAAAAGTTACTTTTTTGAGTTGTGTCACTATTCTTTTCAAGCTGTGATATGGTGAACTTCTCTGTATCTATAAGAGTAAGCTTGTTTAGTAATATTTAGCTAAATGACAAGAAGTAAGATATTATAATTTAGTTTAAATTAGTTTTTAACCATAACTTTGAGCCGACTCCACGTCAGGTCTAGCTTTGTTTACTCACTGTGGATATAATTTATATACAAAATAAAATGTTAATCGTATTGATATTTGTTTCCCAAAATGTACTTTCTTTATTTTGTTACATAACTTGTAAACACAGACAAGGAATTTTCAGAATCACAAATTTAAACTCTCATAAAATTCAAATCTTCCTTAGCCATAGAACACCAAACAACAAATTATAGCCCAGAATTTTTAGACAGTTGATTTCAATGTAAACATGTTTATCTTATTTTCCCTTTCTTTATAACTGTATCAATTTTCTTCTTTGGAAAGGTGTATTTTTTAGTTTGATAGTTGAAAATTGTTTTCCTCTGTGTTTTTATTTTCTACATAAATGAGAAAACGTTTCAAATATTGATGCTTTTCTTACACTCTTTCTTCATATTTATTGCGACATAACAATTTATATCAAGTTTGTGGTGCAACCAAACCAAAATAGGGAGTTTTTATATGTTTATTAATCAAATATTTTTGATTTGTGAAGTAGCAGAACTTTCATTGGAGTGATTTATTTTCCATCACATATCTTCCCAGGCCAAAAGTTTTTCTGAGCACCAGGCTAACTTAGAACCAAGTTAATAATTCATTTTTAATGGTGTTAATAATTATTATTTCAGAATTTTGAACTATGCAATACTTAAGCAGTTTTTCTTTCATTTTTTCCCCATATATGCAACTAGGGTTCGCCAATATATACCAATCGATATATATCATGATATATATCACAATATGTGTACAATATTTATTTTGAAAATATCATGATGTTTTGATGTTTTAGATATTTATTTTTTCAACTATTTATTCAACTATTTATATTTTCAATATAAAAATTGTATTAAGTGTAGTAATATTGTTCATTTATTATTAAAAATATTCAAAAAGTTATGTATTATATTTTTATGATGCATTAATACATCATTAATATAACAAAGGAACATAATATTCCTTTTTTATTTTATATTCTTAAAATTATTAGTGATGTTACAATTTTAATACAGATTAAAAGTGCCTGGTTTAGCATCAAATGTTGTTCAGAAAAAAAAAAAGAAAGTATCTTATGACTGTGCACGGACTAATGCATATTTTTTAGTTACGAATTATATAACTGTATAAGTAAGGAAAAGTGAGTAAAACAGCTAATACTAAATTAACTCCGTTAAAATCAATAAAAATGTAAATAAAATATTTAATATAAATAATGAAAGAAACATTATGCAAAAATAATATAGAAAAATAAAGAGTGATTAAAGATTCTCATTTACTGTTTTAAAGACTAGTTTGTGCTGATTGAAAATATTGGATAAGTATCAAAATATCGGATATGTATCAAAATATCCAATGTATATCAAAATATTGGATATTTTCAATTTTTTTGAAAATATGATGATATAGGGCATTTGCAATAGATGTCATCCTGGAGGACGTATAAAGCCGATGATGCTGATGACAGCTCAACATGGAGATCTCAAGCTGCTGTAAAAGTTATTTACAGTTTGTTTGTCTGCCGTGCTGCAGATTGAAAGTTCATTAGAGCAATGGGAAGAGTGCAATTCTAAATCATTTCATTTTTTCAACTACTGACAGCATAACAGGGTCTGGCCAGAGGATATTTGGGTCTGTTAACGGACCCTTCACAAAAATCCGATCAACCAAAACGGACCTTTCACAAAATTCCGATCAAACAAAACGGACCTTTCACAAAATCCCGATCAAACAAAACGGACCCTTCACAAAATTCTGATAAACAAGATCGGATCTGTCAAATTGTTTATTGAAAGAGCAAATCTGAAAGCAAAATAACGCATATTTCTGTGTATAAACCGATAATTTTTGGAACCTTTTTTAAAGTCAAATTAGAGGGATCAGCTTATACAAAATCGGCTAATTTTGAAAAAAAAAAAAAAAAATCGGCACTCTTGGAATGCTCCTGCAAGCGATAAATAATGGCTACTGCCAAATAAATATAATGGTTGTTTGTTTTATCACAGCTAATTAGCAGCGGTGTTTTTGTAAACTTTTCTGAAAAGGCATTGGTAAGCACTTTTCTCCGCTCATGATTTAATAAACAATAATAATATATATCTGCGAAATGAACTTAGAACTGCAAAGGGATAGTAAGGGTGAGGAAAAAATATGATCCCTTCAGATAGTGTTACCAACTTCAAAATTATCACCACTTAGCGTCTGGCTTTGAACCTTTATAATGACTTGATTAGAAAATATTCTCATCATTTTGCCAGCTTGTCAATATTTGCGTTTTTACGGTGGTGCGGTGCGATGTTTAATTGTTATTTTGGGAGAAAATTATATGGGTTTTGATTTTTCAATGCTAACAAGGATGATTAACTTTAAATAAACTCTTTTAATTACCGTTTTTTTTTCTTTAGATGTCTACATTTTGAAAAATGCAATCTTTTAACATCCGATATGAGAATCACATTTTGTTCTTTTTTCAAGCTAACTTCGTTTTATTAGGATTCAAATAAATGAAAAGTCTCTTTATTTCTGTTAGAACTCTCATTTCAAGTTTTTAAAGCAAAATTCCATTTTCTGTTATGAGTCAAAACTTAAAATGCTAAATAGATGGTTTATTTAATTTTATTTTTTGGGTCAACTGTGTCCACAGATATTAATGATATGTTTATTATAGGACTCTAAAATGCAATTTTAAAATAATTTTATCAAAAATATTTCTTTTACAAGCTGTTTTTATACTTTTGATGCCTTCACTTTGAGAATTGCGATCTCTTTGCATCCGCTATGGGAATCCGATTTTTCAAATTTTTAATAATTATTACGCTTTGTTAAGAGGTAAACAATTGAAATATCTTTTTATTTTTGTTAAAATCACGGAATTTAGAAGTTTTAAACCAAATTCTGTGCTTTTTTAGAGTGTCTTGGGTCAAAAAGTTGAATGCTGAACCCTATACTGAATTTTATTTTATTCATTTATATTTTTGTTACAATTATTTTAAGTGCTGTACAGAAATATATCTAGTATAATTTAACATAATGTAGAATGGTAGATAAATATTGATACTTGAAAGAGCAATGCCTCCCCCCCCCCGCCAAATATCAGAAAAAAATCCAGAATGATTTTCTCAACGTAGAAGAGGAAAACACTCAACTTTAAGTTTAATTGATGCTGTTTGTGCCATCCCTAAATTCTAAAATTTGTTTTAACAAAAAAAAAAAAATTTTTTTTTTGAGAAATTTTTTGATTTTTCACAAAATTGATTAATTTTTCACAAAATTATTTGATTTTTCACAAAAAACGGACCCTGTGAAAAATCCTGGATAGACCCCTGCATAATCCACCAAATATTTAAAGAAATCAACTTTTTTTTCCGTCTTTTTTTAGCTCAAAGCATTTGAATAAATGTTGAAGCTAACGAGATAAGTTCATTAGTGCAGCAATCCAAACTCTAAATGTGTAAATGTAGGGATAGAAAATAAAATTAATTTTAATTTTTACACAGTAATGATCATTTGTAGGGTAGAATTTGAAGGTAAGATACTAGTACATTTTTTATTTAGCTTGAAACAATGATCGAAAGCTTTGTTGATACCTATCATAAATTCCCACAATCCAAGGATATCGTAGCTCAAATTCAAACTAAAACTTAAAGAAAAAAAAAGAAGCTACAACAATAACCTGATAAGGACAACTGTGAAGATTTTCAAGCTGAACCAACCGTAGTATACTCAATGGTTTTTGATATGCAGAAAAACTTAAAACTTTTTTCAAAACCAGAGGTGCAAATGATGATATTTTTTGGGTCTTGAGTATTATCACTAAACAATAACATAATGAGACAGTTCAAAGCAAATTAACGATTTTTTTTTTTGGTATCCTACAGAAATAAAAAAAACTAGCAACACAAGTATGAATGAATTTTCATGATTTTTTTTCACATCCCATATTTTTGCGAACATTTGGTTATAATTAGTTCAGCAAACAAGTTTCACTGTTTTATGTGCTAGGATCAAGGTTCATTAGTTTTTCACATTCCCCCCTTGTTTTTAAACATCTTCAATGAAATATGAAAGGTATTTTGAATAGAGATTGACTCCTGTGAGAATTTGTATCAGATAACTCTGTGATTAATATTAAATCTTGTTCGCAGTTTAAAGACATGTTGTACGCAGTGAGATTAAATTGTAAAATTTCTGAGTATGACATACTAACATTAATTTTGAGAGAATATTTAGAAGATTTCTTCATAATGATTTTTAAACCTGTATTAACAAAAACAGTCATTTTTAACAGCACTTTTCATTTCTTTAAGGTAATAAATCTGAGCTTTATTCGGAAAAAGATGCTGAACAGAGAAAGGTATGTGTATAGTAATTTTTGTGCATGATTTATTAAGCACTGTTATTATTTTAAATTATGTTGTATGCTTCCACCAGAAGAAAACTTATATGTGAAAACGTAATGTATACATGTATACTGTTCAGTTCCCATTACACAATATGTTATTTTGTCTCATTAATTTACTTATATGTTCAGTTAGATACTTTTTTAAGTACTACCTGAAACAAGTTCAAAAATTTAGCCATCGGCATCGGCGACCGATGCTAACTTGGATAAAATGTCGGCCCATCGACCTTGAAAAAAATCTACTGGTTGAGGTATCACTAATGTTTTTCGGAAAAAAAAAGAAAAATAAATTTAACTTTAATTTATCAATTTTTTACTGCAAAATTAAAAGTAAGCACAGCACAAGTCCCGAAATCGGTTCAGCAACGGAACCAACACCAGTTTTGGGCTTCGGAAATATGCCGAGCTTTGGATCACTACGGAAATTTTCCCAACATTGCAGACACTTATCAAACATTCGGTTTGTTAGTTTTAAGAGTTTTTTGCTCTTAAATTGAAATAATTACAGTGTGTGTTTACATGTTATTCGAACAATGTAGAACAAAAAACAAGGCATAAATTTGGGAGATCAACCAATGTTGCAGGACAAAACTTCTGATTTTTTTTTCTTCCCGAACAGAAATAAAAAAACCTCGATATTTTCCAGATTTTAGCTTACCCCTTTTAACTTAACACTAAACGAATAAATGCTTGCATATTCTGACATATAATCTGACCTTTGATTAAAGATTAAACTGCAGCAAAAGCTCAATCATAAGAATAGGGCATGAGACGCCAATTTCATGATCTGTATGGTGATTAAAATCCCTAAAAAGTCTATATATATTTTTCTTTCTCAATTTTAAGACCTAAAAAGACTAGTTTTTCCCCCCTGAAATCCTAATTTATTATTTTATAGCTCGTCGCCTTAAAAAAATCGTTGCATGCTGTAATTTTACTTTCATGGTTTTTTAATTTTTTTTAGAAATGAAAAATGAAAAAAAAAATTACATTTTCTTTAATTCTACATTTAACTTTCTCCCGATTATATTGCCCTGAACTAATTAAGAAAATCATTTCTCCGCAGCTATTAAGGTGAGAGACTCAAGAAGTCGAAATCAAGAAATTGAATGTAGGGAATCCTGATACCATAAAATGTTTAAAAGATTATATAAATGCTTTTATTATTTCACAGTATACTGCTAAAAAGTTCTGCACTTGGTGTTACAGTTGTTGTGTTATAATGTGTTATACAGAACTGGTTTTTGTGCTATAATGAATATTTGTTATCGAGATATTCATAGGTGCAATTTTTTTTGAACTGTTTATTTATTGCTATTATTACAATTTAATATCCAGTTTGT
Source organism: Uloborus diversus (assembly GCF_026930045.1). Lineage (NCBI taxonomy): Eukaryota > Metazoa > Arthropoda > Arachnida > Araneae > Uloboridae > Uloborus > Uloborus diversus. Next base: position 27,164,238 of record NC_072733.1, on the reverse strand, counting down.
CTTTGAAACACGACTGCAAACCATCTTTAAAAATGTTGGGGTAGTTATAGGATTTAGGCACTCTTCTACGGCAATTTTTGTGCGACAATGTTGGTGGCGCTAGAGGTTTAGGGTTTTACTCCCCCAAAAGTACTCCCAAATTGAAGTCTTAAAAATATGATTATAGGCCCCAGCTTTGCTAGCAAAAGCAAAGGGGTGGAGCTCAGGGACTCGTCCAGAGCAATTTTCGGAAATTAAAGTTTTAAAAATGCTGTTTTAGAGGATCTTCAATGATACTAGTAGGGCTCTCCCTCCGTAGGAAGTTTTTCAAAATGGAAGCTTTAAAGCCGTGATTGTAAGCTATTTTGGCAATGTTAAAGGAAGGGATCAATATGACGTTCGCATAGCAATCTTTCAAAATAAATGCTTCAGAACACAATTTTAGACGGTATCCAGAGTTGTATTGAGCTCCTAAAATAATTTTAGATGAACGTTAATGATGTTGAAAGGGAGAATTTGGGGACGCTCTCCAGATGATTTTTTTTTAAATTGAAGCCTTATAAATGGGATTGTAGGCCGTCTTTTGGTGGGCGTTAGATGAAAAGGAGTTAAGGGACTCTCCTATCAGTTTTTAGAAATTGAAGTTCCAAAAACTCCATTTTAGCTATTTTCGGAAGTGTTGCATAGAGAGGACTATATGGGGATTTGTCCTGGAATTTTTCCTAAATTAAAGTCTTGAAAACACAATTGCAGGACATTGATAGTAACTTCAGAAGAAGGGGTGGGGATTAAGTACTCAACCGCAGCAATTTTTCAAAACTGAAGTTCCAAAATTGTAATTTTAGGCCATAATTGGGGCCACTAAGGGAAGGATTGAGTTCAAGAACCGCTTCTCTGGGCTCTCTTTGGCTGTGGTCCTATTTTTATTTATTTTTGATAAAAAAATATTTGGGGAAACTTCCTAAAGTTCTTCTTTTACAAAAACATTTTAAAGTTATATTTTTCTATAGTAATACTTTAGATTTCCATCCTTATAGTATTTTAAATTATTGAAATGCAAAAATCTCTAGTTAAAGTTTTGTTTTACTTTCGTTTTTACTTTTGAGCTTTTAACTATTAGTGTAATGGTGTGACTCTTCATTACAATCCTTTAAATCCCTCTCTTTCTCTTTTATCTTTTCTTCTGTTTGAAAAATATTTCTGCAGCCCATGTATTTTTCTCTACTTTGCTCTGATTTTAGATGTAGCATTTTGATTTAAAAAATAAGTAATATAAGTGTGTCAGATGCCTTAGCTATCAAATTTATTTATCCATTTTTTTTTGTAAATTTGTCTTGCAATCAGTTTCTACAACGTACATATACTTTTTTGTTCTTTAAAACATTTTTGAAACCTATATGTCGGCTGTCCTTAGTGAGGTTTTTCATCGGCCATTGGCCATTTGAAACAGAAAATTAATTGATCATCGGCGGTCTTTGAACCATCGGCCAACAATTGGCATCAGCCAAAAATTGCCATCGGTCGAGCGCTATCTGAAACTTCAATTTCAATACATTAATGTGCATAGTTTTTTTTTTAAATGATTAACTGAATAACTGAATATATTGGTGTCAAAATCAGTGTGTACGATTGTAATGACACTCAATTCACAACCATAGTTATCACCAAAACATTAAAATTAACTGAGCCTAATTTCCTGTGTACCAAAACTGATTTTGTTACATTCGTTACTACTTAGCTTTTACTCAAAATTAGTAATTTAAAAGCAACTCATTGGTTAGAACAATAATTTTAAAGTAAAATGTATATCTTGCATGTAAAAAGAACTACTTTTTACTGTAAAAAAGGCATCAAATTCATTTTCTTGATTTGTTATTCTTTGTACTTCAGCAAACTTAACTATCAAACACTTTTAATTTGAAACTTTATAGTATTCAAGTATAGTGCTTTGATAAAGCCCAAAAAGGCACTAATTATAAGAGCTTGAAATTGAATCAGTTCAAAATAAATGAGGAACATAAGTTGAAACCTTTTGCATTAATATCTTTTTATTTAAAAATAAGTTCATTTCATTCATGATAAATTGCAATTGTGCTACTTTTGCTTGCATTTTAAGAATTTAAATTTTTCTTTTTTTTGGGGGGGGGGGGAATGTTTCTTGCTTTGTTCCTTTATCAAGCTATGTTATTTACTTCGGTTTTATTTCTTTAGTTGGATAATAGCCATTACGTAAATATGGAAATACAAGCAATAGAAAAGAAACAGCGAATGATTGATAAGATGGCTTCCAAACTTGAAAGGAAACTTCGTTTTGCCATGAAAGGTACAAGCATTTACGCTAACTATATTATTTTTGTACTTAAAGTGTTATCTTGTATTTTCTATTTTTATCTTTTCAGAGTTTGTACATATTTCAAGAGCAATTCTATCACCCCCCCCCCCTCCTCTCTCTCCCAAGTCTTGCAATTTGCCTCTCTGTAGCGGGAGGGAACACTTGGTGAAGTGGGGGAAGTTTATTGGAAGTTCACTTCTGTTAGGGGCTATTCTAGGTATGAAAGGCATTCCAGTTGCCCAGCTAAACTCTGCAAGCATAAAATCTACGACAGTCTTTTATATCCAGATACTCCAGAATTCAGACTAACTAAAGCTGCACATTCCTTCCTAATGAATCAGTTGACAATATGCTTCAATGCTGTATCATCTGTCATGCAGACTAATTAGGCATGCGTTCGAGTTTTAGTCGAAAAGGCCTTATCTGATATGTAATCTAATGTATCCTCATACCTTGAAGACACTAAAAATTCTTTAAGACTTGATAACTTTGGTCACTATAGCAGGGTTGCAAGGTTTGGCTAATATTAGCCAATTTGGCTGTTTTTGGCGACACTTGCTAGAAAAAATTCAAAAGGCTTAGCCAAACCAGTGTTTACTACTTTTTAGCCAAACTGTTGATTGATATTTTTAGCAATTACATTTTTAATTCCTTTTACAAAAAAGAAAGTATTGTGTTCTCGAAAAAATTTTCACTCAAAAATCTGCCTTAATTTCCATTTGGCTTGCCCCTGTATGAATATTGAGTATTTTTCAATCCGACTACACGTGGATATATGCCTAAGAACGTATAGACACCCGAAGTATCCCTTTTGACGATCCCAGAGTTAATTACAACGAGTTTTCTCGTGACGTAGTGTAACTTTTCTGTCACGTGCCTCTTACAGTAAGAGCTTCAAGGTACAATTCATTTAACAATGATTTTTAATTTCATCAAAAATATATTTATTTAAACCTGCCAACAATTTTTTAATTTTTTATTCTAGTATATTTTTGGTTCACAACATTTGAATTCTCACCTCTGTGCCATGTCACACACCTTGTGTGACTGTATATGTTGCTTAATAACTTCTTTAATTAAAAGTATATACTTATTTATTATTTCATTCACCAAGTGTCTCAAATACGAGGGTTTTTTTTTCAAGGTCCGATCGATCGCAAAATGAAGACCACAAAACAATGGAAACTCGTTTATTTGGAATACGTACATACATCTTCCAACTACTTCTCGACGTAGTCGGCGCTCCGATTAAGACATTTGTCGCAGCATGGTAACAATTTTTTGATACCCTCGTCAGCTGAGCTAGGCAGTCACCTAATCTTTCAGCCAATTCTGTACACTGATCTGCAGCTCGGCGTCGGAGCCTAACGTCTGGCCTCTGAGCTAGCGTTTCATGAGGTCTAATAGATGGTAATCGGAAGACGTGCCAAGTCTGGGCTGTATGGAATTATGGGCAAACGCTGCCCAGTGCTTCACACTTAGTGGGAGAAGCAATTGTTCGAGGCGTGTTTCCTTGTTCACTGCATGCTCCGAAATAATTACAGCGACCTGATGCACTGCACAATCTTACTTGAGAGACTGCACAACAAATCTATGCACAGCATAATGAGCTTGACTTTCTGGTTTTCACTCCGCAATCGATCAGACCTTGAAAAAAAAATTAACCCTCGTATTAACTGTTTAAGTATATTTAATTTTTTAATATTGTGTTTTAGTTCCTTTTAGTAGGACAAAGAGTCATGTCACACAAATTCTCACCTCCGTTACCTAAACACAAAATGCCATTCCTCATTAACACGTGGCAGTAATGACATAAAATTTTATCTTCCATGATAGAAGGCGGCCTTCTTGTTTATTTTCAGCCATAAAGAAGTTGCGAGATTTTTGTCGAAAAACAAGAAGATAGATTTTGTTTTAAAAACTAAGTGGTTATTGTGACCTCACCTCTGTGAACTTGAATTTCAGGGATGTATATTAATACAAAAAAAAGAAGTGAGCATGTTTGCATATGCTTAACATGTGCAGATTGTAGCAACGAAGAAAACAAAAATTTCCCTGAAAAATGTATCTATTAGGCCTATATTAATGAAAAATTCCTCATCTCCATGAATCTCACCTCCGTGACAGACCTGACATTATTTCTGAGGTGAAAATAAATGATGGAGTGGAATCAATTATAGGCATTCTACCAAAATTATAAATTGCCAGTTTAACCTCAAATTTACTAAATACTATGTTTTAGCATACATTTGAAACTACTAATTAAGCCGTACTTTAATTAAGAGAGCTTAATATTATACTTCCACTAATCATTAAAATAACCGATTGTTTGTGCAATTAATAAAATTACTACTTTGATGTTAAATTGGCCTTGATTTTTAAATATTAAAAGTTTTTTCTTTTTTTATATTTCCGGGAACAAGGCATTTTATTATTATTATTTTTTATTTATAAGTAAAATAACTGGAACTTAGCTGGGCCATTGTTTATGGTCACTTCTAGTAGGTAACACTTTCATGTGAGAATGAAAAAAAAAAAGAAAACAAAAGGTTTTGAAATTGAAAAATATTTGCGTTCAAAAGTTGTGTTTTCTGGAAAATTACCCGTATGTATGTGCTTATGTATCTCGAATATAACTCTAAAACGATATGTCCTAGAAAGTTGAAATTTGGTACATTGACTCCTAGTGAGGGTGTAGTTGTGCACCTCCCCTTTTGGTTGCATTCGGATGTTCCAAAGGGGGTCTTTTACACCTTTTTTGGCTGAAATCATTGTTAATTTCAATGCAAACTCAAGTGGTGTAAAAATTTGGCAAACACTTGGCAATATATCGCCAAGTTCTTAGTCGCCAACTTGGTGACAAATTTGGCGTTGTTCTTTTTCTTTTTTTTTTTAAAAATCTGGTTTCAATTTGGCCATATTTAGAGAGTTAAATATTGAATCACATTAAAACTGCCAATATTAGGAAAATTTATCTGTATAAAACGTTTTCTTTGCTTTGCTTCGCACAAACTTGGAGTGAAAATATTTAAAGTGTTTCTTTGGTTACTCCAACTCACTATTATCATTAAATTGGAATAAAAGGAAGTCATGTGATGCACACATCAGCTTGTTTTCCAAATAGTTTTATGCAATTGTTGAAGCATGCATATGCATTTTACTTAATATTTATTCTACATGGAAAAAATAACACCCCAAAACTAAGTAAAAATGAATTGAATTGATTAAAAATTTGATAAAAATGGGCTAAGTCTTAAAATTTCAATCACCCATTTTAAGGATTGCCTAACAAAGAGCTAATTTTCAGAGTTGACTGTTTAGGATACCAAATTAAATTGCTTATTATCACTTTAAGACAAGATTTGCTTCACAACTCTGAAATCAAATGTCTCACAAGTAGCAGCACCAAATATCATAGATTTCACTATTTATGTTTCATTTTCATAATTTTGTTCCTTTATGCTCTCATGTGTTTTTGTTAAGCTTAGTAATATGTGAAAGTGAATCTTTCTCTAAAGATTTTCAAAATATCAAGAAGGTGGCAATTTTTGTACAGGTTGGCTATTTTTGGTTAATTTCGCGAAGCTATTTATCTATTTTCCTGAAATTTCACCTGGCAACCGTGCCTAGAGTCAGATAACATCAACTGAATGAAATGGCAGATGATAATAATGTCCAAGTATATTGCACTATTAATGTCCTACATAAGAAACCAAATTAAAGAAAAATATCACTAGAGGATATTATATCTAAAGAAAAGGTATCTACTAAGGACAAAGAAAACTTGACCATCTTTATTGAGCCTTCTTCACTGAAGCGTAGACATTTTGGCTCATCAGACTTTGGATCTTGAAATGCAATGTATAAAAATCACTTAGAGATTAAAGCTTTTAAACACCTTTAAGGTATATTTTCAACAAGTGTGGAGATTGGATGGTAATAGAAACAAGAAAAAAAAACCCCTCCCAGTGGATACATTTTTGTATTTCAATTTTACGAAGCTGAAATTTGATAACAAGCAGTATCATTTAAAAATGTCTTGAGAAGATTTGCATTTCCAATATTTTTTGGGGGAAATGGAAATACATTTTATGGAACAGCACGAATTTCTCAGACAGAGATGCAGGTTGTATTGAAAGCAATATTTTCAGTGAGATTGAATTTCGATGATAAGTTAGAACATACATTTTATTAATGTTTCTGGAAGTCTTACTGCTATAAAATAAATGTTCCATAAAAGACCTCCCCTTCCCCTCTTTTTTTTGGGGTGGGGGAGGGGAATTGAAAATAAAATAGAATATATTAAACTCCTGTTTCTGAAACAGTAGATAGTCTGCAATAAATTTGTAATTTGCTAACTTTATTATAACATTTTTTGCATACCAAAAGTTTTTTGCGCATTACCTATCCGTAGTATCTGTGTATTAGCATTCAAAAAAATAGAACAAACTGCCTTATATGTGAATAAACATGATGTGTGTGTATTCAAAAGGTATGAGCTATATCAGGATTTATTACTCATAAAGAAGTCACAGACCAAAAATTTAGTAAGAATTCTTGATCAAAATGTGTGAGGAAAAAAAATAAAAGAAACTGATATTTAATGTTAAAAAAGAATTCAAACTTAATAGGGAAGTTGCAACCTATTAAATATTCCTATTTTGACTATTAGATATTGTTAACAGACCCTCAAAACTCAGCAATTCACCGACGCCGTATTTTAAAACATGACGACTGATTTTTAATGAATTTTTAAAAATCCCACACACAAAAAAGCGCACCTTGAGATGATGTCACATGGCTGTACGGAAACTCACTCCGAGCGAGGTCTCGTGTTAAGACTAAGAGCACATAGTATGCTCCGCATTTAAAGCCTTGAAACTATTAAATAATCTGTTTCATATACAATAGAGGTTGGATTTGTGAGAGGACAGTCCAATAATTTTCCTGAAGTGACTTCGATGATGATATTTGACTTTTTCCGGGAGGATGAGTAATTCAAAGTTTAAGAAACGCGTGGGGAACGAACAACGTTACTTGCAAGCGGGGTGTATGGTAACCCTTGTTTTTCGCTTGAAAGTTTTTTGCTTTATTGGCCATAGATTCCGATAAATCTCTTTCTTTCGTTCTTTTCCTTTCCTTTTCTCTTTTATTATTTTCTATTGTTTAAATTCCATTTCAAAATTTTGCTTTTCAACTTTGCAAAAAGAAAGGAAAATATTTTTTATAGTTTTGATATAAAAAGTGCTTTAATTTATTTTTGCATAAAAGAAAGGTTTATAGAAATGTATTTTGCAGCTAAATTGAAAATGTATGTTTAAAGTACCACTTAGTATTAGTTGTAATTTCAAGAGATTTTTCATATTTGTAAAGAAAGTATTAATGTTTTCATTATGATTAAAATGCAAATAGTGATGTTTTTACCCCTTTCTATTTAAATTTAATGCGTCTTAAGTTAATAAACATTTTAGAAAGTAGAATTGATCTAAAGAATTAATTAAAGACGTTTAGGACATCGATAAAATACAGAAATCAGGGAATTTTCAATCAGGAATATTTTCAATATTTTTAACCTATGCTAAAGCTTTGGCAGTAGTATATCTGATAATGTCTGGTAAGTTAATTATTAAGCACAGATTTTTTTTTAGAAAACTACTAGCTTTGAAACAATAAGTTTTAAATTCATTATTTGTTTATAAAATAAAATATTTATTTTTAAAAATGCAGAAGAAAAAAAAATCAACCTTAAATGCTTTGCTTTTCGCCAGCAGTTTTGTGTAATTTTTGCTGCATGTTTGAAGCTTATTTTATTTTTAAAAATCATTTTGCAACTAAAACTTTTCTTCAGTATTTTTAGTGATTGAAAAATTGTATGTCACATCAGATTCTTCTGAGAAAAAATAATAAATTTATTTTCATGTGAGTTCTTACCCAGATAAAAATTTTGTATGATTTATTGGAGTCCAAAAAATATTTCCAGGAATTTTAGATTTATAAATGTATGTCCTTGGTATCAAAATAATTAAGATGAAACTCTTAATTCTTTCATGTGTATCACTAGTCATTGTTGCATGAATTGTGTTTTAGTAAAAATAATAGTGAGCTATTATAATAGTGAGCTAGTTACTTTTCACTTTAGTTTGAATTTTTATAAATATATGACCAAAGCATAGATCAAATGGTTGCAATTTAATTTTCACAAAACAAATTTAGTTATTCTTGTGAAAAATCAATGTTTCTTCTGGAAAAATTGCATCCTGTGAGTCATGGAAAGTTAAAAGTAAAATTCATGGAAAGTCAGGGAAAGTCATGAATTTCAAAACTTGAAATGTAGCAGATACCCTGTATATACTGTAATTTTCAAAATAAATTTCCGATTTGTTCATTTTGAAAAGCTCAGTCATCTTCAGTATTTCACTTTGTCCCACATTCCCCTACAAGCATTTTAACAGCTATTTAAGATAATGAGTGATTCCTAATAAAAGTGCAAAACAGTAAGTTGAATGCAGCAAAATCTCAGTTTATGATGTCCTCTTATATCTTAGAGCCCCCGGCGATCACCCTACGCACCCTCCTCTTAGATGGACTTGCATGAAGGTGCAAAGTCAAAGAAAAGTTTATCACTTTCATTAAAAAAAAAAGAGTATTCTTTTGTATTTCAAACAGCAATTAAATGGTTTTGAGATTGTTTACAAAATGTGAAAATTCTAATAGAAATATTTTTAATTGAACGAATTATGAAACCAATGTTATTAAAGCATTATGCATAGGGGCTTCTTTTTATCCTTAAACATGTGTTTGCAATAACTTTGAGAGATTGCTTTTTTGTCATTTATTTTGTCTGCCCAAAAATAACCATAGTTAGTTCTTGCTTTCTTATTAATTTATGATGCACATTTTTTTGCAGAAAATAATGAAGTGCTAGAAGATGAGCTTATGAAAAAATGGTTTACTCTCATAAATGAAAAAAATGGATTATTGAGAAGGCAGATGCAACTGAATATATTGTAAGTGAATCTTAATGTCTTTTTATTTCTTTTTAACCATGTGCTATGCGTTCTATGTGATCTTTATTGATGTAAAAAATAAGCATACAAAAATCTTTTTTCCCCTCTTTTTACAGAGTATTATAGATGCATCCCTCGTATAACATGGTTAATTTGTTCCGTGTAGTATCAAAACCATGTTATATGAGGCTTTTTTTAAAAAAACCTTTTTTGGTTATTTTTTAAGCTAATTAGTCATGTACTTATTACAAATCATGTTAATATGAACCATGTTGTATCAAACCATGTTTTGTGTTATATCGAAACTGTATTATATGAGACTTTGAAATAATGTTAATCAAGGAATGTGTACAGTGTTATATCTAGACCAAGTCTTAAGATGCAAATTGCATGAAATTTTGGCTCAGTAGAACATGCAAACAAAAACTGGCAACCAGAGCATACAACGGCCTACCGATCTAAAACTAAGAGATTATAAACAATACAACTTAATTATTTTACAAATCAAAACCTTTAGCACAACAAGAAACATTTAATTAACTTTCAAAACACATTCTATCAGAAAACAAATCTGAGCTTTTCTATAGCAATAAAGTTCTTCTGAGCAACAACAACAAAACAAAATATTAAATTCTATAAATAGATTTATTCTCTTTATTTTATTTTGTTTTGATTACATTTTTTTATTTATCGTTTGCCAAATTTAGCTTATGTTTAATCCTAATGTTATTTTCTTACAATGCATTAGAAACAAAGTAATTTTCATCTTTTTGTTTTTAGAACTCTGATGAGAAAAATAAAGTATTTAAAAGTTACAAGTTAGTGTTATACTGGGAAACCAAACGTAACAGTCAAAGACAGACAATTGTTCATAAAAGTTTCATAAAATTAAAGACTTTAGAGTTATTATACATTTTTAACAGTGTGTTAAACAAAAATGAAATTCAGTCTTTTAAAATTCAAGTCATATAAAAACTCTGTAGTGTTAAATTCAAGTTTTGTTCTGAGTAGAGACATACCTGCCAACGCTTCCAGATTTCCCGGAAGTTTTACGGATTTTTATGTCCTTTTCCGTTTTTCGGGTTATGAGCAAAATCTTCCGGATTTTTCACGTTTTGTAGGAAAAATAATTATCTCGCCAATTTTGGCGCTAACGATACTTTTGTGGAACGCGGCACCGCGTTTTAGGCCAAGTAGCCAAGGAAAGGTTGCCGTAAGAGAATGGCACGAGAAGCGGGGCAAGATTATGACGTCACTGAGTGATACAGCGCATGACTTCATCGGGATCCAATCAAAGCAAGCGTCGCGGCGGGCAACTAGGGGCACAATTTCGGCGCCAATTATCTTCTCATTCTCTCAATTCGAGCTGTTTTTGCTTCTTTCTTTTTTTAAGATGAGTAACAAATGTTATTTCCAAACTTTTAAAGAAAGCAATAAAAGTAATATTAACTAAACGAAAGTAATTTCAATTGATATGAAATTCATAACTAATATATTGTTAAATGTGAAGAGGGTAGGTGTCCTGTTTGATTTTATTTTGCGTTAAAATCTTGTGGATAAAAATAAAAAAATCTTCCGGATTTTTTTTCTCGGAGGTTGGCAGGTATGGTAGAGATGAAAACAGTTGGGAAAAAAACGGAAAATTTCCGAAAAAAAGGAAAATAACTGTTTTTTCCTGAATTGGTTTATTTTCCTGTGGAAAAATTGAAAAAATGAATTTTTTCAACTTTTCAGGAAGTTTTAATTGAAATTTTCAGCAAAAAGTGATTAGAAAGTTCTCATACTTAAACTCTAATGCAATTTCCTCCCCCCACCCCCTCCTTGTAAGTTAAAATACTGTCTAACTTTCATAATGCAAGTTGTTGCATGATAACTATAATTTGCATATAGATCAAAAAACATTTAATTCTTTTTGCAAAAAAAATTAAACCAATATTCTTATACTTTCTTGCAACTTAAGTTGACACTGACGTCACGACGGGCGTAAGAAAAAACCCAGTTAACAGATAAAACGTCCACTTACTAGCTACCTCCCCTACCTTCTTCGCAAATAAGAGAAGATAGCTACCTGTCTATGGGCTGCTATTGGCTGGGGCGTTTGATTTGAATGGACAAAATGCTCTGCGCTGCTTTGCTGGTAAGATTAAAAATATTTAACAATTGACAGAAATTATGACAAAAAAAGGTTACGTATGCGTGGGTTTAACTAACTAATTCGATTTCTAAAGTGAAGAGCGTAATTTCACCCGAATATCGGACAAGGCACTAGGAACTATTTCCTTCATTCAGCTCAGAATATTTCTCCATTGTCAAGTAAGCTTGCAGTCGAGTATAGTGAAGAATGTATTTTCCTTCTTCATAAAACAAACAAGCATAACTTTAATCACAGAACTATGTTTCTGTGCTGACTGTCTAAACCAAATGTACAGGGTGTGGCAAAAAAAACCCGGGCAAGCAGTTTTCCAAGTAGCTTTATTAAAACTAAATAAACTAACAAAACACAAAATGTAATAATATGAGATGACTTTTAGCAATGAATAAATTAATTGATTCAAACCGACCTTTTTTGAAGTAATACAGAGGTGCAACTGCTTATTGAAATTTTCATTCAAGGTTCGCAAGTTATTTAATCAATCCTATTCCCTATAAAAACAATTGGTTTAGAGAGTTCAAACTTATGTGTAGTTTAGGGTAGACCTTTGACTCTAAAATAGGTCATACAGTGTAATAAATGGGATTGAGGTCTAGCAAGTAGAGCGTCCATTCTAAAGATGATATCATGTCAAAAACACTGGGCCTTTGCACCACTCTTTTCTTTTTGGCTATATAAACTGGTGTGAAGTCAAATTGAAATGTCTTGTCTACATTGCTGTGTTGAAGTGCTCTTAGGTCCACAGAAGTACAACAGTTTCTAAACTGTCCTTCTGGTACACTTTTTGATTCCTTTTATGGTCCTCATCCACAAAAAAAGAGATTTTTTGTCGCTTGTGCTGATTCCATCACAGACAAATCCTGACTACAGATTTTGGCAATGTTTAACATTTTCTAAGATGCTTGGAGTGTCTACAGACCATATCCTATTGTTCTGGGGGTTATGAGCTGGTTGAAAGGCATCTCTTCCAGCGTGGACTTGCGGCCCGTCTCAAACGTTTCTGGCATCTTTGGAGTCATACCAATGCCTGAACTTTTGTAACTGGTAAAACTTCTACTTGAGCTGTTTTTGCCCTTAGTCACACTTATTGGTTACAAATTCCTATCTTACAAGCAACTTCTCTAATGGAAACAGAAGGATTTAATTGAACTCACTTTTGGATGACCTGCTGATTAACTGAAATGTTCACTGTTCATTTTTGTACACTTTCTGGGCACTGACAATCATTTCCAAACCATTTGAAGTGGCATACCACATCAAGTACTGTTTGTGGAGGCACAACAAGCAAACGAACTGTTGTTCTACTTGGTTAAACAACTTTGAAATAGCAGATCTTTTGCTTAAAATTGGAAAAAAAACGGAAAAGGAATACATAAACTAGGAGATATCTTGTAAATTATTTTTTAATAAGTGAGGGACAAATAAATGAGACACTCATTAAAATAAAATTACTTCTCCACCATTTGATGATGTAATCTTTGTCCCTTTTTTTTGCCGCACCCTGTATACTGCTGTGCTAACCATGAAAGTGGAATCTGCAGTTGAGCTCAATCTGAGACATTGTGTTTTTAAGTTTGGCTCTTCCATATATTTAATTCAGTCGTCATTTTTTTTTTCAGAATTTTTTTAAAAAATAGTTCCTGATCAAATGACCCTAAAACATTTTATTTATTAAGTAAAATATGAAACAGAGAAAAACTTAGTTATAATAACTTAGTTTTGTTCAAAAGAGCAGGTATGACTACTTTTACTACTATGCTTAGCACGGCTGTATGAATAAACAAACTCCAGTTTAAGTTTTGGTTCACCTTTAGAAAAAAATTACAGTTTTGGTTTGGGATTTTTGTTGGAAAGAAAAAGAAAAACCAGTTTAGTTTTGCTTTGGACTTTGACTGGATAGGAAAAAATCAAAACTCAATAGCTTTCATTTTCAGACAGTAAAGTTACATTGTAAGGAATAGAAACATACTTATTTTTCTTTCAAAAAATATTATTCATGCTTGAAAGTCAAAAATTACAATTATTATTTCAAGTTTCAAGGCAATCTAAAAATGTCTTTGTTATGATTAGACACACGATACCCAATATTATTAGTTGAATGACGACTTGACTTATTTCTGGTGTTTGACCCAAGAAAGCTCTCAGTTATAAAAAAAATTCTAATTAAACTTACTTTTATGTGTATTTCTGTCAAAGAGAAAAAGAAGATGTGTGGATTATATATATATATTTTAATGCTTAACCCTTTATATGTTCCAAGAAACACAGAGCTATTAAGAAACCCTACTTTTATTCATTAAAAATCAATTTATCCATTTTTAACAATTTTTCCCGAAAAAAATTGTAAAAAATCGTTTTTTTTCCTTCCGAAAGTTTTACATCTCTAGTTCTGTGTAATATCAAAACTGTGTTATGATAATCGCAAATTAGGTACAGTGTAATATCGAAACAGTGTTGTAGAAGTAGTGTAATACAAGGGTCGCCTGTATATCATTCCTGTCCCAATGGTTTATTTTTTTACTACATCTCAGCTTTATTATTTACACTAGTGAGCATGTGATAAGTTCCTCAATTTTCTTTTCTTGTTCAAATGTACTCTAGGATTTTATGAGGGAAAAATCCCACCCCTCCCACCTTTTATATATATATATATATATATATATATATATATATATATATTTAAATTTTGGGAAAAATTAACATTAATTATAAATGCGAATACAAATCTAATAACCCACAGCAGGCTCTGGACCCAGCTATACTGGTCTTAGTGAATTTATACAGACCCAGTAAAGATTCTAGAACCCCCTTATAACTAATTACCCTATTGCAAGTAACAATGCTGTTGATAAACTATTCTAAATACCCTCTACCAGGCTGAAGGTTATTTTTTTAAATATCAAATAGAACTAAATAAACACAGTCTAATAAATCCAAAATAGTATTTACAAACAGTATTTCAATAACTAACATTTTTTTTCTTCAAAAATCAGAATAAGTGCTCCCAAATGGCAACACAGAGGACTAGACTTATGAAACTTCCACAAATAAATAGTGTTCTTGATTGCAACCAATATAAAATATCGCTTATGGTAACACTTAATGTCAGACCGGAGAAACTTAGGGAACAAAAAATTGGGCACAAAAATGAAATATGGCTACTTTACCCAATATATGCTTTCAAAAAAAAAAAAAAACCTTAAAAACTTCTTGACATAAAAAGTTTCATTTTAAATAACATTAAAATTTATCTTTAGTCCTTGCATTTTGTGATGAATTTTTAAAAAGGTGTATTAAAAGAACTTGTAAAAAAACATTTCCTCTGTTTTTGCAGAGTTTCTCCAATTTTATTTGTATTCTCCAAAAATAGAATTTGTTTCAGAAAAACCTGATTATTTTAAGAAACTTTCTTTTCTTTTGAAAAACTGACTTCAAATTTAGTGTATTTAAGAAAGTGACTTAACTTTCACTTAACTGAATTTTCAGAATTAATAACTCATCCAATAAAAGTCTTATTTTTGAAAACTTGCCGTCAGCGAGCTCGGGCTGGGCTGAAAATTGCATGTCGTAAGCAGTAAAGTACTGCCCTTTAACTAGGGCTAAAGTAGAACTACATGAAAAATTACCAACAGCCTGGTTATGACATCCAGACTTATGAACATTTTGAAGCTAACTTTCACACTGTTAGACTACAGATTTGAGGTGGGAATGGTTCCCAACCAGAATTATTTGAAACTGAAAACGCTAAAACGCAATTTTAGACTATGTTTGGCCAAGTTGAGGGACAAATGACCAAACCAAATGTTGAAAACTGAAATTCGCCTACCTTCCACAAGGAGTAGACTAACATGTGATAAATGACAAGATTCACTTGAAAAAGTGGCGACTCAAAAAAAAACTTCTTCCTCAGTCGCCATTTTTTCCCCCAAGAAAATATTCCTGGAGTGAATAGGAACAACAGGAGAGAATACAATTTATTTCTTTGAAAGCATAAGCCTGAAGATAAACACTGAGGGAGAGGGTCGAGCAGAGAACTTCATTTTTTGATCAGAAAGGAGAAACTTCAGCATTTCAGCTACGTGTAAAATATAGCCGCCATACATGGTCATTTACAAGATGGAAGTTGACAAGATGATTAAGTGCCTAAGTTTTCAAAGACAAAGTGGAATTGAAGTTTTGTTTAACTGAAAACTAATGTAACTGATGCAAAATGTGCTGCAAATTGTTTTTTTTTTTTTTTTTGAGTATTTTAAATAACTTTCTTGAGAAATGAAAAATTTTGTATTTAAAACTTAATCTTATCCTCATTGCTTTGGACGCAAATGTGCTAAAAACTTTTCAACTAAATTGTAGTTTCATGAGGATTTTTTATTCTCTTTCATGCTATAAATTCCAAAATTTGTCTTAATTTTTGGCGTAGTCGCCATATTTGGTCATTCCCAAGATGGAAGTACACAAGACTCAAGTGCCCAAGTTTACAAAAACTGAATTGGATGCTTATTGGAATGCAAACTATTGAAAATAACACAAAGTGGGCTTTTTTTTTTCCGAATAATTCTTAATTATTTCATGAAAAATAAAAAAAAAAATTTCTTCAGAATATTATTTTATCCATTCTTTTAGATGCTAATGTGCTAAAAACTGACTATCTCGTCTAAACTGTAGTTTTTTAAGTATTATTAATAGTTTATAATTATCTTTATGCAACAAATTCAAAAATCTATTTATTATCTTAACTTTTTCGTCTAGTGGCCATATTTGGTCATTCGCAAGATGGAAGTAGATGAAACTATTGAAAATTGCATAACATGTGCATTAAATTTAGTTTTTAATTTTTTTCTTGAAAAGGGAAATTTTATCTGTATTTAATCCTCATTGCTTTATAGACTTTGTTATAAACTGAAACTATGTCATTTGAAATGCAGTTTCTTGCCGACTTCTCATTTATTTACTCATTAATTGTATTTCAAAACTTGGCAACAGTTGTGGCCACTAAGTTTTTGGAGTCTAGGAAAAAGGAAGTTTTTGTTTCAATACGTTTTTTTCACACATCAAAAAGGTTAATTTGCTGCCCCTAGAAAAGTGCTGCCTGGGGTAGACCTCCCCCTCTGTCCCTCCCTAGCTATGCCACTGGGTGCAGACATGCCTCTGAAAATAACAAATGAAGTAGTGAGAAGCAAAGGGATGCAAGTGGCAAAATTAAAATTTTGGAGGTAACCAGTACAAATGGTAGGTTAACCTCTCCTCTGGCTTGGGGAAAGAAATTGTACTAGTAGCCCTGGTAGGTGCTGCTGTACAGCATGATTTAGAAAAAAATTTCAATGAAAGCCTGCCTAGAATCTGATTTTTAAACACATTTTACTCAAAACTTAAAATAGTCCACTTGCATCCCTTTGCTTCTCACTGCCTCATATTCAAATTTTCAGCTTTCAAGACCCAAATCCTGAGGATCTAGGGTCAATAAAAAAAGGGGGACTCCAAAATAGCAAATCATTTTTGTATAATGAACTGTCATGTTAGGCTCAGCCCCCATTGGAGGCCATTTTAGAGCCCACTTTTTTTTTTCTTTTTGAGGTTCCCTAGATCATTATGATTTGTGTCTTGGAAGCTGAAAATTTACCTAGGTTGGTTTCAAAGGCATACCAGCACCTCTCTAAAATGTCCTCCAAATTGGAGATGGTTGGATGTCCAGGTCAGGTGACATGGAATGAATTTATGATGTTTAGTTTTTGCAACAATTTTATGCATCTTTGCTACCTGTTTCCTGCCAAAGCCTGCTCGACTCTGCTTAAGTAATAGCGAACCTTTCTTACCTGCTGGGATGTGCTTGTGTAGAAATTTTTGGGCCTTTATACAATGTTGTAAATCTGGCACTCATGGGTTCTTGGACTATAAGCTTTTACTTTCATTTCCTGCTGCCCCTATGGAAAGGTCCTTGAGGGTCATTCCATAGTGACTAAAGTAACATTCACAGTGGTTTTTATAACTCTTTTTGTTTGAAACTTTAGGAATAAAGAATAATTTTTTATGACATTTTTTGGATTTATAATGTACATGGTTAATATGTGTCATTCCTACCAAGAATTTGAAGCAAAATAACTGTTAATAGATATTTTTTCAACAAAAATGGCACTGTGACTGACATAAGATTTTTGCAACCCAGAAAAATGATGCTCATGTTATGAAGCAAATTTTTCTGTAGGTACTAAAAATTTGCTGAAAAATTTCAAAAGGGTGAACAATTAACTTTAAAAATATGATATGCGTTTATTAAAACTGAAATTTTTTTAGTCTCTGTGTGTTACTTCTACTTAAAACGGCTTGTGACTAATGAAACGTGACTAACATAACCATAAAATCACGAAGATTAGATACATTCAAAAATATTTATTGGAACTAATCTCAACACTTACGGTACTTTTAACACTGTTTAAAACTTTTAAACTTTATTATATCTCCTTTCTTTTATAAAAATCAGTGTAAGAAATTGAATAAAAAGCTTTTCTTTAGTTAACTCAATTTGGAACTGTCAATTTTTTTTTGTAAGACTTTTACAACTTGAATAACATCAGGTATGGGCCAAATAAATCCTTAAACTCATTCTTTTAAAAGGGTAACTTTATAAAAAAATAACTAGTCTAAAATTTCATCAAATTTTATTCTGCCATGTTCAATCAGATTTTGCGATGGCCTACTTCCCAATCTGACCACGCATTACTTTTATTTATTCTGTAGTTCAGTTTCTGTTTACAGGCCTTTATTAACAAATAATTAAATAACTTTACATCCAGGTAAGAATGCATTTTGGTGTCGGATTTCACTGCAAATGTTTTAATTTCTAAATCATCATTGCTGCGTTTTCTGTTGTATGCAATTGCAGTGTAAATTGTTACTGTAGCATGTAGCATCTTAGAATGTTTCCCAGTGAGCTTTATTACTTCATTTTGATGTTTAGCGCAGAAGTTTCCAAAAAAATATTCACTGGTGGACAATTGCTAAGGACGGATGACAATAGCAGCGTTAGCAACCACAAAATGGAAAGCAAGGAATTATGGAAATTAGCATAAGTTCGGGACACCGTAAGACGTGTTGTGAGTATGCAAATTTTAGTCTCACGACGTTGCTGGTCAGGTGATAATGCTGATCAGCGATATAAAGGATTGGGCACGTGATGACCATTGTTGTTCAAAAGCTAAGTTTGACAGGAAAGAATCAATTGACGAACTTGCATTTTTTGGTATGTCTTCCTGACATCCCTTAGATGATTTTTTGGGTGGCTGTGTGGCTGGCAACATCGAAGAAGGGCAGAAAAATTTAGATGTTACCAGGGAGTTCGACGTCAGCTATAGGGCTGTTTCTAGAGTTTGGAAATCATTTCAAAGAAATGGAATGTGTAGCAAATATCACAAGGGAGGTTGTGTACACAATACGACATCAGCAGAAGATTGGTACTTAGTGCTAGCAAGGAAAAGGGACCAGCGCAACACAGCTGCTGAGGTAGCAAAGCAATTTCTTGCTGCTACTAGCAAGCAAATATCCCGAAAAACTCTAGCCAGACGCTTGAATGCAGTATGAGTATATGCCTGTTAGCTTGTTTTCTACATCCCATTGTCTACAAGTCAGTGTTTTGCTCGTTTGCAATGATGTCTTCAGCATCGCATTTGGAGGGAAGTCTTCTGGGCTTGTGTACTAGTCTCGGATGAAAGCAGGTTCAGTCTGTCGTCTAATTATGGAGGACAACTAACCTGGCATGAGAGTGGTACAGCATGCAAGCCGGCAAACAAGAAAGAAAAGGACAGTATCCTACAAGTTGTGTCATTGTATGAGTAGGATTATGATCAATGGCCGTACGTCACATGTGAGCTTCTAAACAAGACTATGAGGGTTAGTGATACATTAATGTTGTTATACTGCCTCATGTTCATGTGTTCTGTGGTGCTTTGGGGGATAAATTCATATTCATGGATGGCAACGCAACATCCACTATAATATTAAAATCTGTTCGCGTCCGTCTGTCTGTCTGTCTGTCTGTCTGTCTGTCTGAAGATCGATCTCCTCGAGAACCGCTGCGAATCGAGAGTCGAACGAGATACCGATCAATTCGAAATTTTCCAAAAAAAACAATAGAACCAATCTCGTAATTGTACGACTTTAATTAGCGGAGATATTAATTAAAATGTTAATTAACGTAACGTTATTCAGGAATTTTTATTTCTTTCCTGTTGCCATTTTGCGTATGAGCAAATAAAATTCTAATAATTGTTTTAAAAGAGATTTTTTTGGCTGCTTTCCAAATCTTAAAACAACGTTTCCATCCAGAATTTCATTTCAAATTAGTTTAAAATTGGTTGCTCTATTCGGATATAGCCTTTATTTTATCGTCTGTCCTTTTTTTATTTTTTACATTCAACGTTCTTAACTCTTTTCCTCATATAAAAGTTGTTTCTTTAGCTATGTTTACTGATTGTAGTGTAAGTTTATCATTCACCGACCTCATATTTTGATACATTTAGGATGTGCGACTAATTATGTTTATTTTGTTGAACTTTTTCCCGTTACATGGGTGAGTTTTCGAATTGCAATAACTTTCTTTTTCTTTCCTGTTTCTATTTTTGAAATACAGTTTGTATCGTTAAAAGAACATGTTAAATTAAGATTGTTTGGATTTCTTTAAGTGAAACAGAGTTGAACAAAAAAATTGTTTTTAAGGATTTTAACTAAAGCTATCTTGGAATCTGATGACTTGGTATTTAATTAATGCTTATTGGTATTTATTTAGTCTTGGTGCTTTAGTTTCACATAATCAATCAAAATGTGTGTTTCATTTTATGTAAAAAGATGATCGTAATTGTACATAAATATTTCAGATATAGTCTATCAGATTTAATTCAGTTTAAAGTGACCAGAGATTATAGTTGATAATGCATATATTTTCTTCTTTTGTGCTAATTGAAAATACCCATAACTTGTATCATTGATAACTATGATTAACGTTAAAGAGAATTTTGACAAAAATGTGCTCTACTTTTGTTTTACAAACCTTGCATTACGCGTATTTATTTACTTCTTAGCGCTTTAGAAACTGATGCCAGAGTAATACAAAAACATCAATTGGACATCTCTTTCATTTTTTAAGTAGCCCGTGCAACGCCGGGCACGCAGGCTAGTGTCATTAATAATTGCCGTCGAGGAGTGTTGAGCTCACTCAAAATATTCAACCCATTGGATGGCCAGCACGTTCTGTAGATCTGAATCATATTGAAAATGTTTGGGATGTTTTGGGGCACAGTCTTCATGGTCAACAACGCCCTCCAATAAGCAAGGACACCCTTATCCGTGACTAACAGAAGAATGAGATAAGTTACCCCAACAGCTGCTGGATAATGTTGTGTAAAGCATCACATGACGTGTGGAAGCGTACATCGCTCTTCAGGGTAGCCATATCCCACATTGACAACTTACACTGGAACTCCTGGGGACAGTAATTACGTTTATTCACTTTTACGTATTCAGCCCAAAATGACCGTTTCGTCCTTTGAACGCTTTTGAACGCCTTCTGGATTTCAAAGCCCAATAAATTATCGTCATTGCAATCTTCTAGAGTTCTGGCATTGGTTAATTTCACTTGCCATTGAACTACACTTTTTTTACGTGCTACATAGCCCATTGGAATCCGTCCTTAGCAATTGTCCACCAGTGTAATTCAAGTAACAGTCCTTCTTCGTTAATTGTCTTTCTATTTTATGAATTTGCTAGCTTGGACTCTGACCTAAAATTCGTGTTCAGCAGTGCACTTATTTTGATTTTCCTACTCTTTTTAAAGAGACCAAATTCTTCTTTACCTACTTTTCTTTTTAAAAAATAGTCTTCTTTAAATTAAGAGTTTTTTTTAAAATTATTATGAAGGCCTTTGAAAAGGTCAGTCTTCTTTTTATAGACAGATAGTGGAGCGTTTTTGCACTCTAAATATTTCAAATTAATTTAATATGTTTTTTATTCAAAGTAGAAAATAAAAAAAAAAGCATTAACTTAAATAAGTTTTAAATAATTGTAGTCAGGGCCGAATTTAGCTTCATGCCGCCTCTAGGCAGATTTAAAATCTGCCGTCCCCCTCCACTTAAGTGATTTATCCAAGGTCAATTTAAATACTGAAAAGCATGTATTTTCACAAGCCCGTCATAATCGCGAAAATTTAACACTTGCGAAGTATTTCAACTTTATATTTTGAAATCAAATTTTGATTCTGTTAATAGTAATTTCACAAAATATTCTGAACACAAAATCTTCAATAGCTTTATTTTCGAGAAAATATATGTGTGTATGTACTCTTTGTACTTCTTATAGTCATGTAGTGCATGCACCCATGTTTTTCCTTTTAAATATTGCAAATATTTTGATTGCTATTAAAATTTGCAATCACAAACTTTTCAGGCAATCTGTGAGGCATGTTGAATCTCTATGGGGCTTTAAATCTACACAAGGTTTAGAGAGTTTTTTTTTTTTTTTTTTCGTTCTTTTCAAAAGCATGATGGTTTCAAAAACTATTTATTACAATTATATTCTGCCTTTTAGCATTTGTGTGTCTGAAATTTGCATTTGATTTTAAACACTTTCATAAGACAGTAACAACAGCATTTAAATTGACAAAAACAGAATTTAGTTAATTTTTTGTTTACAAAGTAACCGCACAAAATTAACTGAGCAGTAAAAAAACACCATAATTTCAAAATCATTTGGTTCACTTACTTTTTTTTTCAATATTCAAATACATAGATTAAAACTATCAAATTGTGACATTTTAAAGCGTCATCTTTCTTAAATATACAGTACATATTGAATATTAAAAAACTATTTTGATTCAATCTACAAATAAGTGGTTAAATGGACAAAACAGTATTTAAGCTTTCCGAAATGAGTAGGTTTTAACTAACCTACTGAGCAGAAGTAATAATCCCAAATTACTTTCCAATTCTTTCAACATTCAAGTAATGTTTCATGATGAACACTCCTAAGGGTATCAAGGAAAATAAAATGCTCTTTTTAAATGCAGGAGATAATGGTCACTCAGCCCTTCCAGTGCTGCACATAGTCTTTTTAAGAGGAACCAGATGTTATGTCTGTTTTACCTGAGGCTCTCTTCTTGATGTGCTCTGGAAGGGCTTTAAGTTAAGGGAAAGAAATTCTTGGAAAGTATAGATCAAAGTGCATGTTTTCTATAGAAGATGCACTCCTTCCCTGCCGCAAGCCAAAACTGAAACTGATTCCCTATTAACAGAAGTCTGTCACATCGCATTTTCTGTGGTTTCGACAATTATGGCCACTGACAAGTTAGGATCACTTATGTCGCTGTTTTGGGGAAAATTGAAAAATAACTGATGTTTTATTTTCAAGAATAATAATTTTAAAAATGAGATTGAAGCAAAATTTGCTGCCCCTAAAAAATTTGCCGCGCTAGGCAGCTAGCTGCCTATTGGGAAATTGGGCCCTGATTGTAGTCATTTTTAAACTGCTAAGCTAGTCACATCTAAACTGTTACATTAGTCAAGCTAACTTTTTCATATCTATTACATCTAAAGTAAACATTTTGCACTTTAAGTAGATATGATGCAGATGTAAGAAAATAAAGTGTTTTAGCCTGTCTTCCTTTTTGGTTTAGTTTTAAAGTAGAAAACAGTGCAATTTTGGGACTAAGGTAACACAACATAAACGATAAAATAACTGAGTGAGTTAAAATATACTAATCTTATAAATGGTGTGAAAACTATAGTTAATTTCATTGGACATAGATCTAAACTTTAATAGTAGACATGGCTTTTTTTTTTAAAGATTGCATTAATTGTTACATTATAATACCAGAAAACTTTGACCGACGTTTTTTGCATATGGGTCATTCTTCAAAAAGCGTAACTTTTCTGTCACACGCCTTTTACAGTAAAAACTTTAAGGAACAATTCATTTAACAATGCTTTTTAATTTCATCAAGAATATACAGTAAAACCCCTCCTAACGGACACCCCTCAAAGGCGGACACCCCACTTATGCGGACATTTTTAATTCCCCAGTTCCAATGCAAATAACATTATTAAACCCCTGTCCGGCGGACACCTCTCTATTGCGGACAAAAAAAATTGTCCCGTTAGTGTCCGCATTAGAGAGATTTTACTGTATATATTTAGACCTACCAAAAATTTTTTAATAATAATTTTTATTTCAGTATATTTTTTGGTTCACAACATGTGAAATCTCACCTCTGTGGCGTGTCACACACCATGTAGGGCTGTTTATATTGCTTAATAACTTGTTTAATTAAAAGTATATACTTATTTATTTAGTATTTCTTTCACAAGTGGCTCAAATACTAATTGTTTAGGTGTATTTAATTTTTTAATAGTGTGTTTTAGTTCCTTTTAGTATGATAAGAAGCCATGTCACACAAATTCTCACCTCTGTTACCTAAACACAAAATGCCATTTGTCATTGACACATGGTAGTAATGACATAAAATTTTATCTTCCATGATAGAAGGCAGCCTCCTTGTTTATTTTCAGCCATAAAGAAGTTGTGAGATTTTTGTCGAAAAACAAGAAGATAGATTTTGTTTCAAAAACTAAGTGGTTATTGTGACCTCACCTCCGTGAACTTGAATTTCAGGAATGAAAATTTATGTAAAAAAAGAAGTGAACCTGTTTTCATATGCTTAACGTGTGCAGATTGTAGTAACAGAGAAAAAAATTATTTCCTTGAAAAATGCATCCATTAGACCTATATTAATGGAAAATTCCTCACCTCCGTGAATCTCACCTTCGTGATAGACCTTATGAATGTCATTACTTCTGAGGTGAAAATAAATGATGGAGGGGAAATGCATCAATCTTAGGCATTCTACAAAAATCATAAATTGCCAGTATATTCTCAAATTTACTAAATATTATTTTTTAACACACCTTTGAGCAAAAAGGATAACTACTAATTATGCTATACTTTAATTAAGAGAGCTTAATATTAAATTTCCACTAATCATTAAAATAGCTCATTGTTTGCAATTAACAAAATTACTAACTTAATATTAAATTGGCCTCAATTTTTAAACATTAAAAGTTTTTTATTATTTTTTTTATTTCCGTGAACGAGGCGTTTTTTAATTTTTTTTATTTATCAGTGAAATAATTGGAACTTAGCTGGGCCATTGGTTATGGTTACTTCTGGTAGGTAATACTTTCATGTAAGAATGAAAAAAAAAAGAAAGAAAACAGAAGGTTTCGAAATTGAAAAATATTTGCGCTCAAAAGTTACATTTTCTGGAGAATGATTCATATGCTATACCCTTTCTTCTACCATACATAGATAGAGCTGCTTACAAAAAAACCAAATGTATTTTTTTCAAACTGTCGTTTCATTTACTAGAAAGTGTGCTGAATAAAATGATGGGTCCCAATTAAAGCTTCGAGACAATTATTTTTCTGAAGCTGTGGTTGATATTTTAATGGAATGACCCTTGAGGGCTGTTCCATGAAAGAGCCACCAAGTTGTCCCACACGTGACAACCCATACACTAAATTAAAAAGCAATACAGTTGAACTCGCTTGTTACGATTGCGAAAAGGCTACAACATTTGCTTGTTATAATCAAGTGCTCAAAAAAACAGGTTTATGAAAAAATCGTAAAAATTCAAACACATTTGCTTTGCGTGATTTTTATTTCCTTGCAATGCCAAATAAGTTAACATGCTTTGAACTTGTCTTATTGTCTCTTTTTTTGCTTTACTGTTTTTCAAGAAATGCTCATGGCTGGAAAATCATTATCATTTGTACACCGGTCTTCCTAAATAGGTTGAAGCTTTTCTGCACATGAAAAGCAATTGACTATATTGAGCATGGTTCAGCTTGAAATTCTTCACATTTGTCATGATCGTTGTCGCTTTCATGATTGTTTTTATCTGCTTTAATTTGAATTAAAGCTACAGTAACCTCGGAAGTGAAAACTTTGGCAGCAACTTTTTGAAAAATATTTTTTCAAATGCTCCTCTAATTTGCAAATTAAAAGAAAAGTGCAGTAATCACTTGTTCTCAGGCTTTCTGACTCATTACTAACATTCAGTTGACTTTGGAAAGTGAAAGCAATTTTTCCAAGAAAGGATAAACTGAGCTGGAAGTCAATAGAAACTTTGTGAATCCCAAAATATTACTTGCACACACACACTACAAGTATTTTACACTTAAAGAAATTCCAAAACATTTCTGATTATTTCCATGTAACATTTTGGGATTTCAATTATTTTTGTCCACTTCCTGGAAAAATCAAGCATCTTTCTCAAAAAGTTTCCTGAATTGCTACCAGTTTCACAAATGCAAACTTCTCACTGTTGTGAAAAATATTTTTAGCTCCCGGTTTAAAGATTAACTGAGCCTATTTATAAAGTGTATCAGCTTCAGCTCGGTACGGTCCATCCACACTATTTAGGCTCCCAAAGGGATTAAGTCCATGGACTATTTAGCTTTGCAAGAATTGCAGAAGAGTGAAATTCTTGATACTTTCTTACAATTCTGTCTTAGCTTTGGCCATGTTTCCAATACTGATTTTGGAACTTTCTTGGCAAACCAGGCCGGTGCCAAGCTATTATATTATACCTACCAAAGTTTACTCTAAAGTTCCAGAGACATGACTGGCTTTAAATGAGAAGATTGCTGAATTTTTCAGAAGGCTTCCAGGATGATTCAGGAAGGTGTTACTGAATTTTAGCGGAAAACATTCCTGGCTTTTTCAAGCTATGTTACTGGCAGAAATTGGGCACACCAACTGCCTGTTATTTTCCAGGAATGTTTCTGAATCGTTTTTACAGTGTACATTTGTGGATATTTTAAACAATATTAGAGTTGAAAAAATATCCATTGGTCAATTGTCAATTTTAGACAGTCGGCGGTTACAAAATACATTTGATCAGGATGATATTGTCAGGGTCCGTCCACCAATCAAACAGGTAGATCGGTTCAACCGGGAACGGGGTGAATTGCTTTCCAAGGTTACAAAGGTCAACAATATTCAAGTGGTAGATATATCCACCAAAGCTAAGGCCACTGAAGCCTGTGGTCAAAACCCTCAAAGAGAACATGTTCCTAATGATCCTAACAAAACTGGAGGTTTGGTAAATAAGCTTTATAGGGATTGGTTTAAGGGTAATGCTAAGGCAAAACTTGAATATTAATAGAGGTCTTGTGAATGGCACAGTGGCCATAGTAAAGAACATCGACTGGCCAGAAGGACTTATCAATTAGAGTACACTAGTCAAGTACACTAATAAATAATGTAGTTGACAATGCACGACTACAGCATTTAAATTGAATTATAATGTTATTGATAGGGAAGTGACAGAGGATTTCAATAGAACTAAATAAATACAACTATCTAACATATCAAATGACTTGTATTACACAATACAACAAAGTTTTATGATGGAATTAATCCTTATTTAAAAAATAATTTCAAGAATGATTGAATAAAATTTTTTTCGAAAGAAACTTTGATTGGGAAAAAAATCAGAACGAGGGGAGATGCAAGACCCCTAGAAGTGTGAGGCCGTAGGCTGTCATCCAGTTTGCTCACGCCTTGCTACGCCTCTGGATAAAGAGAAAGATTGCAGACTCAATTCATCAGTGCTCAGTTACATGGCTTTTATTATGAAAAGTGAATAGGAACTAACTGAAAGTTGTAACAGGTTTAGAAAAAGTTGACCTAGTTGCATCTACTTCTTACAAATTTTGTTAAATTTGTTGGAATTTTGTTGTTGTATAATGAATAGGCTCAAGTTTTCAGGAATAACTGTTGATGTGAGAGAAGAAGTAACTAGCGTTGAGAGTATGGAACACACCAGCAAGTTTTGGAAGTGGCTGACAATTTAGGATCCTTTGTTTTAAGAAAGGTGTTCAGTTAGTAAAATTATTCAACCTCTAAAACTAATGAAAAGATGACCATTCTCTGCCGGCAATTTCCAAGACAACAACTAGGTATGCACACACATTTAAAAATAATAATTTTCTTTTTAAAAAAAAGTTTGACTCAAAGTTCTTTTAAAATTTATATTTCCTTCAAATAGTTTTTCGTATGAACCCAAGCAGCACAAAGGCGTTCAAAACTCTATGTAACGTTCAGAGCACACCAGCCGACATATTCAAATTACATTTTCTCAGAACGGTCCAAAAAGCGTCTGTGTCTCATCGATCGATGTGGTATAGCACGTCGAAATCTAGTGTCGTACCATCGCTTTTGCACTAATTTTGAGCGTGGAATATTACATTATGTTAAAGTGCTAGGAAGAGGTTTCATTTTGGTGTTAATAAAACAATACTGAATATTCGGCTTTCACAGGTAAAAAATTTCGTCAGATCTCTGCCAAATTTCGTACCAAAGTCTTTTGATGATCGAAAATTCTTCATGGAAAGACCTCCCCCCCCCCCCCCAAAGAACACCACAAAGAGGATTTTTCTTTATACAAAAATCCAGTTTATGTCGGATGTTTGACAAATTTGGCCTAAAAGTCATTTGATGATCAAGAAGTCGCATAGGGGACTTTTAGCCCCCTTTCTATGGTGGGCAGATGCCCACACACAGGACTTTTCCTTTTACAAATTGAGTTTACCAAATCTGACACTTAGATCCTATGATGCTCAAGAACTCCCTTGGGGTGTTCACCTCTGCTGATGGGAAGCAGTATGTAGAGGGGTTTTCCTTGTACAAATTCAGTTACGTTGGATCTTTGCCAAATTTGGCACACAGGTCTTTTGATGTTCAATTATTCACACAGAGGCTTTTGCCCTTCTCTATAGGGGCGAAATTCTCCATGAGGGTTTTCCCTTTCACAAAAATCTAGTTTACACTGAATCTTTGACAAATTTTGCACATAGTTTTCTTTGATGCTCAAGAATCCACATAGGGGAGTTTTTGCCTCCCTTTTTATGGGTGTGGAAATTCCCCTAACGAAGATTTGCCCTTATACAAAATTCAGTTTATGTTGGATCGTTACATAGGTCCCTTGATGTTCAGGAATTCACATAGGGGGATTTTCTTCCCAACGTGATAGAGAAAAAACCCCTTAGAGCATTTTCCTTTTTACAAATTGAGTTTATGATCTTTGCCGAATTTGGCACATAGTTCCTTTGATGCTCAACAGTTTGCAAAGAGTGGTTTTCGGCCTCCCCTCATAAAGGTTTTTTCCTTTTACAAATCTAGTTTACGACAGATTTTTTCCAAATTTAGTACAGAAGTGCTTTGATGCTCTTCTGTAGGAGTTTTCGCCCCTCTAGTAAAATGCAAAAATATCTTATACAGATATCCATTTTATGTCAAATCTTAGCCAAATTTGGTACACAAAAATTTAACATTTTGCAAAATTTGGCACATTGAGAGGGATCAAGCTCCTTCGACTCCTCCCGTAAATACTACCTTGAATTACAATGCTCAGATTTCTTGCTCTTTTTTCCCTAAGAGTATTTTTTTCTTTTTATTTAAAATTTTGTTCCCGATATGATCTGTTGAATATGTAGAATTTTTGTAAATTAAGGTTTTATATTTTCTGTTCTGCATACATAAATAATAATGCAAAATTTACAAAAAATACCGATTAATTTACAGATTTTGATGAAACGAGCATTTGTAGAGGCTTTACTGTCCTGAAATACAACTACAGTGAAGCCTCAATAAGTAGTCGACCGGTTAAGTGGTCACTCCCTTTAAGCGGTCGTGTTTCTTTGGTCCGGACAAGGTCTCATTCATAGTAATGTAAGATGATCCTCCGTTACTGGTCACCAAATTTTATTTTTCCCGGTTAACTAGTCACTCAAAAATTGTTTTCTAAAATTCCTTTTCCTTATCGGATCTTAGAAGATAGTGTCGGACTTAGTTGAAGGGCAATGATAATCATTTTTCCTTGAAATCTCGATTCTCGGTTCTGGTCATTCAAAGCATACTTCTTACTGTGACTCTGCCGAGTGCCGAGAATATGAATCAAACTCTTTCCAACAAGTCAGACAAAATCTAATACCTGGAGAAAGTTAGTCAGTATTTAACATCCGTTCAAGGAACTACAACACAGAATTTAAAGCTTGATGTATGTTAGAAGAGATAGTTCTTTTCCGAAAGCAACAACTTCACCAGTCAACATTGAAGGATTGTATTAATGTACCATAAAATAAGTTGTTGTTATTAAGTAATGTATAAAATAAGAGAAAATAAAACGAAGTAACTATCATTAGTATTTTTCTCCCTTTTTAAAATTTCCAATAATTTATAGACATTGATTACATAAATTATTGTTTTTCTCACAGAATTCTACTGCTATTCATTAATATTTGTGAGGCTTTTTTTTTCTTCCTTAATTTCCCACTCCACATAAGTAGTCACTCCGCATAAGTGGTCAAAAATTTTTGATCCTGTGAGTGACGACATAACGAGGTTTTACTGTAAATAGAGCAGTTTATAGCAGTGCTTCTTGCAGCCACACCACAATTTCGAGGTTCGACTCTTGGACTTATTCAAGGTGTATTACAACCTAACTTCAAAAGTAACTTCCCATGAATATATGAACAGGGTTTTAAGAAAAATCGGGATAATTAAAAAACTCCCAGCTACCCTGGATTTTTTTATCAATTACCCTGGTCATTGATGAAAATTGAGGACTTTTTTACAAGAAAAAATTTAATCTTGATCACTATTTTAACATTGTTTAAACTGTACTACTTTGTTACTTTTACTTTTCATAGAGCTATGTATAATTTTGAATCCTGATCTTATTCTTACTCAAATTTATTGCAAAAAATGCCAAAATTGAAGAAAAAAATGAATTTGAAAGCCATTTAGCATTTACATAAAATTCATAAAATACACCGCCAGCTAACTTCTGAAAATAAAAATTATTGAAAACATTTAGCATTTAGGTGAAATATTATTAAAATTAATTTTTCTGAAACATGACCACAACATAAGTAGAAAACAGATTCATCCATACAGAAACAAGTATGTCACATTTGGTGCGGATTCAGAAAAGAGAGTTGGAGCAAAGACTGGCAGATAACATAAACAGGAATCCCAAGAGGTTTTTTGCATACGCTAATTCGGGGAAAGTTCGATATAGTCATATTGGGCCACTGGTTGATGAGCACGGAATTTTAATTCAGGACGATAGTGATATTGCTAATGTTCTTATAACTTTTTTTTGAGTGTTTTTAACGATAACTGTATCTCAACAGTTGACACCAACAAGACACAAGCTATAGTACAGCTTGAGGACTTTGTATTTTCCAGGGATGACGTTTTACTTCATTTGAAAAAGAGTAAAGAGACTAAGGCTCCGGGACCTGATAATATTTATCCAAAAATTTTAGTTGAATGTGCAGAGGAATAAGCAGATGTAATCGTAAATATTTTCAATGCTTCTTATAACTCGGGGACAGTGCCAGAGGACTGGAAGCTGGCTAACATTACACCGCTCTTCAAGAAAGGGTCTAAATGGAGTGCGGGAAATTATAGACCTGCGAGTCTAACTTCGGTGGTTTGCAAAATTTTTGAGACATTGATAAAAATTAAGATAGTAAATTTTCTAGAGACTAATAATCTATTGACTAGTTTTCAGTACGGTTTCAGGAAAGGCAAATCTCGTGCAACTAATTTATTACCTTTCTATGACAAAGTTACCATGGCTTTGGACAATAAGAAGCCTGTAGATGTTGTTTACATTGATTTTCAAAAAGCTTTCGATGAGGTACCGCATGTTGCTCTACTTAGCAAATTAGCTGATATAGGAATAGGAGGGAAAACTTTCATTTGGGTAAAAAACTGGCTGACCGGAAGGAAACAAAGGGTAGTTGTAAGGGGAAATTACTCTAATTGGAGTGAGGTTTTAAGCGGGGTTCCTTAAGGATCAGTGTTAGGGCCTGTTTTGTTCATTGTTTTTATGAACGATATTCACAAAAATATTTCTGGGAACATGAATTGTTTTGCTGATGATGTCAAAGTTATGGAGACTGTAGATAATGAAGAACAAGCAAAACAGCTGCAAGAGGATCTAGATCATATTACGGAGTGGGCTGATAAATGGGGTATGGCTGTTAATGTTGGGAAATGTCAAGTGTTACATTTAGGGCATGGAAATAAGTGTACAAGTTATTATTTGCAAGGTTCAGTCATTAGTCAGGCAGACAAAGTTACTGATCTGGGGGTCTTAATAAGTCAGGATTTAAAGTTTAGCCAACAGTGCAGCATTGCTAGTAACAATGCCAATAAGATGCTTGGGTTTATCAATAGATCTATTTCAAACAAATCTAAAGAAGTTCTTCTGCCCTTATATAGAAGTTTGGTAAGACCTCATTTGGAGTATGCTGTTCAGTTTTGGTCTCCTTATCTTAAGAAAGACATTAATGTATTGGAAAGGGTTCAAAGACGAGCTACAAGGCTAATAAATGGACTTTCTCACTTAGACTATGATTCCAGGCTTAGAAGGTTAAAAATGTACATTCTTAAGCAAAGAAGAGACCGAGGGGACATGATTCAGTTGTTTGAATTTATTAAAATGAAAGATGTTATAGGGCTGAAGTTAAGCACTGAAAACAGGACAAGGGGTCATTGTTTTAAACTATTTAAATCTCAGGCTAACATGGATATTAGGAAAAATTATTATTATAGCAGGGTAGTGGAACCTTGGAACAGTTTACCGGAAGAGGTGGTAATGAGCAAGGGAGTAGATAGTTTTAAGAGGGCCATTGATCTTCACTGGGGATTGTAAATTGACTAGGACCAGTCTAGCTGGGCCCAGAGCCTGTTGCTGGTCGTCACTTTTGTATTTGTATTTATTCTAGATTATTTGCTTTTGTTTTGCTGAAGTTTTGCTAGTAGCTAGTTTTGATCTTCAAGTGTGTTATTTGCAGGAGTGTTTGATAAAACAGCATTATTTTAAAGTGTAGAATTAAAAAAAAAAATCCCTTACGGAAAACTTTATTTAGTGTATATATATATATTTTTAACATATAAGGGAATGTGAGGCAAAGTGAAATAGCTAAGATGGCTGAGCTTTTTCTAAATAAACAAATTCGAAACTTGTTTTGAAAATTACAGTACATATAGTAAGAACAGTGTATATTACAACAAGACTTGTGTAGAAACATATTTTTTAAAAAAATTTTGGTAGTATATTTGTTCCTTCAAAAAAAAAGTGGAAAATTTTCCCTTATTTTTCATGGAAGTGAAAAATGACATTTTTCTAGTGAAAAATGTTCTATTCACTCGTAAAAAATATTTTTGATCAAATGAATGAGTACCTAAATTAAAGGTTGAATGAATAAATAAAAAGACAATGAAACAATAAATGAATAATTAAATAAATAAAAAGCTTAATATATGCAGAAAAATAAATGAGTGAATGAAATAGTGAATGAATGAATAAATAAGTGAATTACTGAATGAAGGAATGAAAATGAATTAATAAATGAATCCGCAAGTAATTTAGTAAATGATTGAATAAGTAAACGCAGTAATAAACTATTTCACTTTGTTCCATTCTTTTTGCCCGGCATGTACACGATTAACTGTCAATGGCGGCGCTAGGCGTCAGCGACTGCCGACGGCCTCCCGCAGATAGGGCATTGCTAAATTCTCGGTTTAAGAAATTTCCATGTTTTCAATTGAAGGCTCTTATTAGATACAAAAGTAATTAAAATAGTGCGTGAAAGGGAAACTGCACAGAGTCAGACTTAGCAAATGCGGGGCCCGATTGGAGAACTCTGTCGGGGCCTGATCGTCGATTTTTCCGAAGCGGGAAAGATTTGAAACTGTTGATCACGTTTCATTTATTTAATTTTTTTGAAATAATTAATGAGTGAAATTTGTTTTAAAAAGAAATCTTTGAATTGAAAATATTCAATACTTACAGCTTATTAATCAGCTAACTCTACTTCCCCCCCCCCCCCCCCCACGTCCTATTTCTTTTCTTTTTTCTCTTTTTTCCTAATTCGTCTAAAAATAAGAAAATATTCAAAATGCTGCTCCTCCGAACCCCCCCCCCCCACACACACACTGAAAGCAGTATGGAACATCTGAAATTTCGTTTCCAGACCTTCAATTTTGCAATATTTCCAGCTGAAAGCCCCCAAATACTCAACAGCATTGAAAATCGCTTAAAACTGCATTTTTGGAGCTTTAATTAAAAAAATTACTGAGCCTAATATTACAAAATATGGCCTTACAATGGTGTTTTTAAGGCTTGAATTTCAGAAAATATTCGGCCAAGGGTAACCATACCAAAATTCTTTTATATAATAAGCAATTTGGTTTTTTAAACTGCACTAACAAAAAGTTTAAGTGGAATGTCTCCTGAATATTGCTTTAAGTTTTTAGAACCATAATTTCCAAATTTTTTCTGCAGAGAGCTCCAGAACCTCCTTTCCGTTCAATCTTCAAAGTTTGTCAAAAGTTCTGCTTTTGAAACTTCAATTTCGAGAACTTGCAGGGGGGAGGAGGAATTGATTTCGACCCATTTAAAAAAAAAAGAATCGATCGAGGACACTCTCTGACCCTAAAGTCAATAAATATGACCTATAATTGCGTTTTTAAGGCTTCAATTTTTAGAAATTTCCGCTGAGACCCCTGTATCTTTTTCCCCTAACATAAACAAAGAACCCCTAAAATGGCGATTTTAAACTACAAATTAAAAAAAAAAAAATTAAATTTTTAACCCGGACCCCCCTTTTATATCAGGTCGTTTTTCCTTCAGTGTGCCGCACCCTTCCCCCATCACCAAAAAAACTTGTTTTTGATTTCGCTACTAGTCACGAAAAGTTTTTGCCATACACTGTTAAAATTACAGGTTGCGTTTGGCACCTTTCAGTGGTGAAACGCTTGTTCACCAGCGACACCCGACAGAGAGCCGAAATTGCACCCTTAGCAAGGGTGAAAAACTGGCTCTCTTCACCCAACGTGCACCGTAGGTGAAAGATGGTACTCTAGGTGAGAAAAATGGCACCTTCATTGCTTCCTAGAGAGATTCCCCCCCCCCCCCCGTGTTGTTTGCGTTTTTTAATACAGTTGTGTTTTATTTATTTTGATTTATATATACGAAGGCATTTGATCACATTTCAACTTTCGAACATAGTTTAGAAGTGTTCATGACTTTAATTTGTCTGTTCGTGCACTAACTTTCTTATATTCACACTTGGATTCCTCAGTAATGAATATGTTGTTGACAACTTTTACTGCATGATCCGTACTGAAAATGAATAGGGAAGGTAGTTATCAATCATTTGTCGGAACAACCAGAAATATTAGGTAACATTAGATTAGAATCATGGGAAAATAAAAGCGTTCATAAACGTTTAAAATTTTAATCGAGCGTAACATATCAATACTTAGTATAAGATTCGATATTTGAGTATCCTTATGCATACAAGATAAATACTGATTTAAAAGCCCTTCTTTCCAATGTCAAGTTTCCCGTCAGATTAAAAATAAAAACGAGTAGATAACTACATTCGCTTCATGCAATAACGCATAAGAAAGATACGTTAACCAAAACACGATGTGAAACTCATGAGTCAAACGCTGAGTGAGAAAGATTTCTTTTCAGGCGTTTTTTTTTTTCCCCCGCCTTTGCTGCTTTGTTCGTTTCCTCTACGTAGTTATTTCATTTGAGAAGAAATAGATATTGGTATATTGGCTGCTCACGTCGATGCATTTTTATTCCGGAATTAGCAATTCAATCATCAGCTGATTTAAACGTTTTTATTTTTATTGTTGTTGTTGTTCAAGATAGTACTGATAGATAGTTTTAGGTAACAGTTTTGCAAGATATAAATAGCAAGATATTAAATATTTAATAAGGTAAACGGAACAATAAGCAGTTGTCAACATACTTTAAATATGTTCGAAAGCTCTAAGTGCTACAATATGATCAAATGCCTTTACTTAGGTGATATTTCGAAGATTAATCCACGACATTTTCAGTTTTGTACTTCATTCAATGTGAAAGCAAATTTCGTCGCAACTTCCTTCGTTCGCCATTCAAACTGAAGTTGTCGTTGGACGATTAGTCAGAGCGCATGAGCAATAAGTCGCTCTCCTATTGAATCACTGTTGTTAACGTCGTTCACCCACTGAGGAACCAAAAGCACCTTGACGACACTTCCTAGCCTCCGTTTCACCCCGCGGCACTGTTTTTTCACCCTAGGGTGAAATTCTTTACCCCTGTGGCACTCCTGGTTTTAACAGTGTAGCAATTAAAAAGTGAATTGGGAACTATAAGTGCCAATAGTTAGAACAAAAATTAATTCTATGAATTCAGTTATTTGTCTAAGAATATTTTATGATTAAAAGGGCCTCACAAAACTGCATCGCAGATGTCTACTTTTGCTCTCGCGTCGCCACTGTTGACTGTGCAAAATATTAAAATTAAAAATAAACTTAAGGGGTTTGGTAACTTACTACAGTCGACGCTCATTATAACGACCACACATTATAAAGACCGTCCCATTATAACGACCAGTGGTAAAAGTCCCAACTTTGTTCCTATGAACTCTACGTTAATTTGCCTTCGTTATGACGACCGTTCTGTATCGTCTAATCCAATACAACGACCGAATTCAGCGGACGCTATTTCTGGTGTTCTTTCCAATAAAACAAATTTGTAGCTTGAATTAACTTAGTTTTTTGTTTACAGACATCTGCCTGAAGTTTTCAGTGTCAAATCCAACTTTGAGAGGGGGTGGGGGGGTGGGGGGAATTACCATTCACCACAGCTAGCACAGAAAAAATAATGGGAGGAAAAATCGAGAAATTTCCAGCTTCCTAAGAAAAGGGAGTTGAGAGATGTGTTTCTAGTTTGGTGTTTGAATCCAGTGGTTTTTAAGATTTTGGGGTTCTCGAGGGACTTTTAAATGTTTCTTTGAAAAGCAAGAAAAACACAATTTATCACCTATATCTGAAACGGAAATTAATGTTTTGCAAAAATCACGTTTGCTAAAAAGGCAAATATTTGTTTCTAGTTTTATCTTCAGAAAATGTAGAGATAGCAGTAGTAGTAGTAGTAGATTCGTAAGTGTGTAACATTTTCCTCCCTATATTTTCCACTTGTTTCTATTTGTTTAATATTCTGTCATAGTATTTTGCAAACGATTTTTCTAAAAATTCCTATGATAAAAATAATTTGGGCATTTAACTGGAATGTTTGAAAAAGTATCTTTTTTATTTTTGGGACAACGGGGCGTGTATAATGACTGTGTATATATTTTTAAATTATACCTCTTATAACGACCACTCGTTATAAAGACCTTTTTCTCTGGAACGGAGATGGTCGTTATATCGAGCGTCGACTGTACTAAATACCCAAGCTTTGCCTTCAATTCACGAGTTGAAAAGCACCATGCTGCAGACACTTGCTGGTGAGATAAATTTACTTTATCTTCCAGTTTGTTGGCACTCTTAGCTTCAATGAGTTGACATCTGCCTCCAGCTCGGTAATTCATTAATCCTGACTGATGAGTTCTAATATGAACAAAACTGCAGCCATGGGATGTGATAACTGGGCTGTATGGTATGTTGCATGCAAATAAGTTTAATACTAACTAAAAGGTCAATCAATTTGAAATTGCACAAAAAGAATAAAATTTGTAGCTCAACATTTTTGAATTTCCTAAATTTTTGCCATTTATTTTCCACTACTAAGTGAGTTCAAAAGTATTGAAAGAAGATTTTTTGGGCATTCTTTTTTTTTACATGCCATTTTAAGTTTGCTTTGCAGCTGTTATTTTTTTTTAAAACCAAAAACAAGTTTTACGTACATGCATCTAACTGAGTTTATTTTACAGCTATCAAGACAAAATAAAATCCAGCATCATCAGAATGATGCCCTAAACTCGTTTTTGTTGCTCCATACTACCTGATTGGAGAAAAAAGTGACGAAAAATATTCACACTTAAAAACTAAAAATTAGCATAAGTAAGAGTTTCAGGTTGCAATACACAAGAAAAAAAAAAATTAGAGTTGAGTCTCTCCTCCTTTTAATAAATTTGCAGCACTGAAACTCTTATTTTATGCTAATTTTTAGTTTATAGTTTTGATTTTTTTTTTTTTTTTTGTCACTTTTCTCCCTATTTAGGTAGTATTGAGTAATAAAAACTTATCTAGGGCATCATTCTGATTATGCTGGATTTTATTTTGTGTTGATAGTTGTAAAATTAGATGCATTTACGCAGTGGCGGATACAGCTGGCGGGCAACCGGGCCCGGTGGGCCGGTCATGCTTGGGGCCGATCAACTAACAGCAAAGTCTTTCGGGCCTGTCTACTAACAGCAAAATGTAAATTTTGCGCTCATGTGTTTAGAATAACGCAAATTCGCAAAACACAGCCTCAGCTCCTCTTTACGCATGGGCTAAAGCTTGCAGGTGGGGGGAGGTAGGGCCGTCACCACAAGAGGGGGGGGGGATTTCTGAAATGGGGCTTCCCAGAGCCTGATTACCACACAGGCTGACTAGGCCTAGGCCTGGGGCCCCATGTTCCTAAGGGGCCCCACATTTTTTAAAGAATTATTCATAGCATTGCAACGTTAGAAAAATACATGTATTTTAAAAAAATAAAAAATTATGACTTATTAATTGGAAAAAATTGCTTTGAAGGGGAATTTTTAATCGTTCTGCCCGTAACGAATTTACTTGGTCACGATTATGAGGGTGTCCAAAGGGGATTCACAACTGCACATAAGTGATTTAAACTTAGTTGTGTGATTAGACAAAGAGGCCTCCAAAGTGCACTCGTGCTTTAAAAATGTAAATCGAACACTGCATAGTCTTCAGTCAGGGGGCCTCCAAATTAATGTGGGCCTAGGGCCTCACTTTTAGTTAGTCGGACTTTAGGGCTGCCAATATATTTTTAGTGGTATAATAAAAAATAAATGAATAAATTAAAAAAAAGAAAGAAACCTTAGCGGTCATAAAAAACTAAAATAATTTTGGTCTCTTTAACGCTTTTATTTATAAATGACAATTCACAATTGCTCTAAAATGCAACTTACAACAAGGGCCGACGTGAGGTCATGTCAGCTTAATTGGAGAATAGGGGACCTGCTCTTAATTGAACTCGTGCAGAGGGTAAAATCTCCTAATGGTGAATGGTGTAGAAGGAGGCTTGTGAAAAAAATTGACCTTTGTCATTTTTTTCCCGGATCCGCTTTTGCTCTCGGCGACCCTGTTTATAACAATTGGAACAAAAGTGACAAAATATATTTTTCCGTAAAATTATCTAAAAATATGCAATCTTAAAATACCTTTAAGGAGCATCCAGTTTCGAAAATTTGCTGGAGGAAAGTACTCGAACCTCTCCCATTTTTTTAACATTCCCAAAGATGGTCTAAAACTGTATTTTTAAATTACAGTATCAAAAATTTTCAGGGAAAATGCCCCGTCCCATCCACTCTCTCGGCATCATCAATGAAGAACGTTTTAAATCTCGTTTTTAGTACCTCAATTTCGAAAATTTTCCGGGTGAGCCCATGGGTGCAAGACCTTCCGTCTCAGGACGGATTTCCGCCTTGGAGAAAATTTCCGAGAAGGAGGTCGGGACGGAAAGACATTCGATGACTTTCTTTCAGTTTTTACTTAAAAAGAAAAATTGAATATTTGAAAAATATGCTTTAATATTATTGGACAGTTCCATAACCACGAATTTACATCGACATTCTCTCGATTTTCCGTCATGGGCTTGTTTTGTTTGCAACCTGCTTTTGAATAAGTGAGTTTTAGACTCGTGCCGTTTGACTTTTTTAGGTATACAGTTGACTCCCGCTACAAATGCGATTCCACTTACGCGAAATGGCTACAACGCGAATTTTTCACAAGTAACAAATTTTAGAGCTAACGTGAATTCCTCGTCTACAACAATTCTTTTCTTAAAGGGAGTATCGGCTTCATTATTGACCACTAAATATTTATTTCATGAATGTTATTACATCCCTTTAGCATCATGGGACAGCAAAAATTCTCACACCATACAAGTCTGCACATCGCGCTGTTAGTGCATCAAATTACCACTCGGCTTCTTTCATTTTTTCCCCCATTCCAAACATTAAAGTTCATGAAATATAATGGCAACTTAGTGCGCTGTTTCATCCAAAGTTTGAAGATGGGAAGAAAAAGAAAGTATCTGATAAAAAAAGATTTAAGATTCTTGATATGCTTGAACAATTACAAAACGTCGACGGTAGCACGACAATAAGTATAAGTGAAACATCCATACGTACAATTAAAAGTCATAACAAAAAAAAAAGATATCCGTAAAAGCTCAGAAATTGGGTTCAATATTTAAGCTTGCAAAGTAATGTCTAAGCAAAGTAAATATTATTATGAAACTGCGTTTTTTTATGCGATGCTGCTCTTGTATCATGGATTAAAGAGATCAGGAAGAGGGGCTGCTGCCATAAATGGAAACATTATAAAAGAAAAAGTGAATCAACCGTATTTAAAAATGTACTAAATAAGAATAACCATCTGACCATGGAGCGTAAATCATCATCTTTATTTTTTAACTCATAAATATTATTACTGTATCTACTGTACTATACTATTATAGTGTAGCATTTTATTATTACTACATACTGTGCGTGCCGTGTTGTTTTATTTCATGTCTTTCCCTCCCATTGATCATTTTGTGCATCTTAAGGTATTTTATACTGAATAAAACAGCTTTTTTTTTTTTTTTGAAATACGGTAAAAGTTCAGTTTTTTGTGTAAGAGACTAATGTATTGCTGAGGAATACTTTAAAGCAGTTTAAGGGGTATTTATAAGTGCGTAAAAGAATTTGGTATGTTAAAAAAAAAGATGTACATACCGTTTTCTACAACACGAAATTTCCACTTACGCGTGGGGTCTTGGAACGCATCCCCCGCGTAAGTCGGGACTCGACTGTAGCTCTGTTATTTCCAACTCATTGCATTGCAGACCGCGGAGTTGCTCGCTATTCTCCCTGATTTTTCGATATAATGGGCTCTGATTGAAAATTTAGCCTTTTCTCACGCTATTTTCAATCATCCTTTCGTTTTTTTTTTTTTTTGCAAACTTTACACGCATAAAATAAAAATTATGTACGCTCTTAAAATGTCTTAAGAGTTGAATCTGAATCACTAATTGAGAGTGATTGTTGAAGAGATGAAATGTTTCCGTCACAGCAAAGGGCGTCCACATACCAGGTAAAACGGAAACTGTCAGGGATTTTGAAGATTTTAATAAAAATGGGAATTTTGGAAACAATCGGGGGGGGGGGGGGATTTCAAGCTTATTGGAAACACCGATGGGCAACCGTTCCTGCATTTTTGACAAAGACTTGATTAATCACTAAATTCCAATGTCATTGAATCTAACACTCGCTAGAATGGAAATATGGGGGGGGGGGGAGAGAGAGAGAGAGAGAGAAACGAAACGAGAAAAATAACGCAGCACGAGTTTGTGAAAAAACGCTGCTCTTGCAAAGAGGCTATTTTCCGCAAATTAACCCACGATACTGAGGTCTTAAAACGTTTATATTTTGGACAATCTTAGAGGGTGTGGGGCTACTCAAGGGCTTCAGTATGAAATATCGAAAAACTGAATTGAAAGCCATTTTTGAAGCTAGGAGTGGTTCGATATTTCTCCTCTGTAAACTCTTAAAAATTTAAAAGTCAAAACATTCTAGGCTGTCTTTAATGATGTAAAAGTGGGGAGGGGGAGGTTTTCAAAAAAATCGAAAACTGGAGTCTTAAAAACACTAATTTAGGCAATCTTTGGTGAATTTATGAGAGATGGTTTTGTTGTTCTAACATGAAAATGTTTTGTAGTTGATGCATTAAAAACTATTTGAGGCTATACTTAAATGAATTAAGTGAAAGGGAATTTGGGACCCTCCCCCGAAAAGTGTTTGTAATTGAAGTCTTAAAACTTTTAGGCTGTCTTTGAAAAGGGAGGGAGGGGCTCTTTTTAGGCGAAATTCCGAAACTGGAGTCTTAAAAGCGCAACTTAAGTCTTGGGGTTCGGGGTTCCCCTTCCCCGAAAAATATTCAAAGCTGAAATATTCAGAACTCGGCTTTAGGTAATCTTTGGAGGACTTAAGAAGAGGGAATTCGAAGGCTTTCTCTCAATAGATTTTAGAATTTAAATTCTTAAATCTTCGTTAATGAAAAGGGGGAATCGCAAATTTATATCAAATTTAGTGAACTTAGGGGAAGGAGTTCGGGGTGAGGGGGATCTCTCTCCCCGAAAATTTCTCCGTGCTGAAGTATTGAACTGCTATTTTGGCTATTTTTGAATGAGTTAAGAGTTAGGGAATTAAGGATTCTTTCTCGAAACATTTTCGAAATTGAAATCTTATAACTTTGGGTTGTCTGTGGCGATGCGTGGAGGGGAGTTGCTCTCTCAATAGAAAAATAAATCTTAAACACAAACTTACGCTGCGTTTAGTAAACACAATGGGAGGGGGGGGGGATTCCGCACCCCAACCAGGGTTGTCCTATTTTGTCCACCCCGGAATAAACCTGGAAAAAACCGTCTCAGACAAAATGTCATTTTGTCCACTTCATCAGTAAACTGAAAGTTTTGAGTTAAAAATTTGAAGTCTGAAAATAATAAATAATCATATAGATTTTTCCTATTCAAGTAATATTTTAATATCAAATAGCATACATAAATCCCTATATAAACAATTGAAGGTAAAATATTTTAAAGTGAAAATTTAAAAAAATTAAGATCAGTTGAAGTTTATGTAAGCGTGTTTATAAATCAAATGAGTGTTAGAATAAATTATAATGCATGTAATAGCTTTTATAAAACAAGCACATCAGCTGTAAATTTTACGATGTCTATGTGTGATGTGGAGGTACATTGCCCACAATAAGTGCATTTATAAAATTAAAAAGTAGAAATAAAAAGTTTTAAAAGGTTGGAGTTTCAAAACATTTAAAATCATATTTAAAAAGAAAGGAAAAACTACTTGATAATAAAAGAAATGTTGGCATGAAGTGAAATCTGTTCTTGCAATACAAATGTG
Source organism: Uloborus diversus (assembly GCF_026930045.1). Taxonomy (NCBI): domain Eukaryota; kingdom Metazoa; phylum Arthropoda; class Arachnida; order Araneae; family Uloboridae; genus Uloborus; species Uloborus diversus. The sequence goes on along the minus strand of NC_072733.1, from coordinate 27,121,728 downwards.
ATGATCAGCAACAGGCTCTGACTAGGCTGTTCCCTTAGTCAATTTTATTAGTCCCCAATGAAGATTAATGGCCCTTTTAAAGCTATCTACCTTTTTTTTTTTTTTTTGTCGCAAAAATTATTTGCCTTCGTTATCCAGATATAAAGTCTAAAAGTCTGCCGAAATTTAAAAAAAAATATATATCGTGAAATTTAAAGATTTGGCGGAAAATTGAAGATTGCGGTTTCACCGTCTGCATGCGGCACACTAAATTTGGCGACAATTCATGCTTTATTATATCTTAATTATTCTTTAAAAAAATACTTTCATCGTTTCAAATTAAAATAAAAACGTAATTTGTACCCTTTGTTTCTTTTGATTCTCCTATGCTGCGGCTTCTGCAGGCGTGCAAATCCAGGACTAATCCATAAAAGCTTCTTTCTACCGTATATTTTCCAAAATATGTACTGAAATGGGAAATTATGTTGAATGGAACTTAAATTTGATTCTTTGATTAATTATAAAATTACATATTGATGATTTAAAAATTTTTATTTCAATTTAAAAGTATTTTTGCACCTTTTTATTGCAAGTTCTTTGTGAATATGTTGCTAGCAGCCTAAGCGTTTAGCGATTGAGAAAACATTCTCATCTTGTTTTTCGTATTTTCTTGACTTCCCACCTCTATCCTAATATATAAAAATCTTCTGTGCGGACGTTTGTCACCATAAGGCTTTTAAACTATTGGACCGATTTTGATCAAATTTGTTGTGTGTAATTAAGTTGTGGTAAGCATGGTTTTGAAGAGCGATAAATCGAATCGGAAACGTGTTTGTTAATTAATTAATTTAAACATTGGATGATTATATCTCCCAAATGATTAATATTTATTTTAACCTATTGTTGAGCGAGAACTGAAATAAATATTTAACTCGTTGCCAAAGGACAATAAGAAAGCCAGCCTGCTTTTTGTAATGAAATTTCCTACTGTGATATCAGGGTTCGTACGCCCTTGAAAAACCTTGAAAAGTGCTTGAAAAAAAAAGTTCATTTTCAAGTGCTTGAAAACCTTGAAAAAGTTTTAAAACCTTGAAAAAGTTTCTTAGTGTTTAAATTCTCTCAAAAATCAACGAATTGTGCTTAAAAGTTTTAAAAAAGTATTTCACCAATGCAATTTTCTGAACATGTGTTCAGTATGCAACATCGAGAAAAATTGCTTCCATGTTTGGGATTTTAATCCTTTTGCATCTTGTAAATATTTTAATGTTTTTTACAACCGAAAGATATTTTGACATATGGTACCTTAGATTAGTTTATTTTTTGTTTAATTTCATTAATTAACAAAGAAATTAATTTGGAAACCATGACAACATTGAACTTACTCGGGTTTCGCGGAAAATTGCTCTTCTGTTTGAAATTTCAATCTTTTTGCATCCTGAAAATATTTAAATATTTTGGCTAATCAAATGTTATTTTCGCATATGCTACATTAGATTAGTATATTTTTTGTTTAATTTTAATAAAAAACAAATTTTATTTCATGGGAAACATGCCACGTCGAACGAACTCAGACTTCGCGAAAAATTGCTTCTCGTGTTTGAAATTTCAATATTTTTGCATCCTGCAAATATTTAAATATATTCACTAATTGGATGTTATTTTCATATTTGCTACCTTAGATTAGCATATTTTATGTTTAATTTTAGTAAAATATAAGTTTATTTTATGGGAAACATGACAATATTAAACTTAATTCGCGAAAATTTGCTTCCCTTGTTGAGATTTCAATCCTTTTGCATTTTGTAAATATTTTTATATTTTTGGCAATGAGTAGTTATTTTGACACTGCTACATCAGATTAGCCTATTTTATTTTTTATTTTAATAACTAAAGAGTTAAAGAATTTATTACCTTCGTTTTGTTTAATTATTTGCTTATTTATTTTTGCAATTTTGAATTTGATTATCTTTACCTAATTTTTGATCATAACAGATTTTTTGAGAAAAAAATTAAATTTCAGCAGTTGAGCACCTAACAAATTTACTTCAAGTTTGTATTTTAAATATAAAGTTAATTTATATAATTTTATTAAGTTGAATTTTATTTATAAGTACATCATTTTTTTTATGTCTGCTAAAATAAATAAGGTGTATAACAGGGGTGGTTGTGTTATGATTATTCACTTGAAATCCAGTAGTGTTCGTTTTTATGCTTTTACCTCCCTATATCTCCAATTTTCCCCTTTTCTTCAAATGTTCAAAATTACTACTTTATTAAGGTTGTGGGTACTTGGAGCAGCTTACTGAAAGAGGCTTTAATCAGCAAAGGGGTAGATAGCTTAAGGAGGGTCATTCATCTTCATTTGGATCTAATAAATTGACCAGGACCAGCCTAGCTAGGCCCAGTGCCTGTTGCTGGTTATCAACAGGCACTGGGCATGGTATTTCTATGCAGAATATTTTGACTTAATAAACTATTTTATGAATTGTATGCATAGAAAAAGTTATTGTTGTACATATGTATATTTAAGTAATAGGGGTCTTAGTTTTTAAAATTATTCCCCCCCCCCCCTCGCCCCATTTTGCTCTTTGAAACTTTCAGGTAATTTTTTATGAACTCACAAATCACAATCACACCTGAATATTATTGCCTTTCTAAATTTAAATTCTAATTTCAACAATAACCCATTTGTTCCCAAAATAAAACTACTTTTGTCATAATGTATGTCAACTTCTTGTGAATCTTTCCAATTTCGAAATATGGCTCTATAAATCTGAACTTGCACATTTATTGACTATTGCAAGTTAATCAATGAAAGCCGAATAGGCTCAAGTTTGCATTCAGAGTATTTATCACTGCTTAAGCTGCTTTTGTATATTTTGAAGTGTAGAGACTGGACTGTGGACTTTCATAAACTTTTCTTACTTCCTAATTTTTAAATTTACTCGAGGACAGTTGAAATGCCTTATTGGCTGAACAGCTAATACAAACATACGAATAACTGATTTGTATACTTATAAATGATTTGCAAACCTAATATTTTTAGAACTTAATAGTGCAAACTGAAATAACTTTCTGGGTAGTGTTTTTGTCCTAACCGCCCTTATATTGTAATAAACCACTCTATAGCTATTGGAAATAAATGTTGAAACCGGGGGGGGGGGGTGACTTCAAATACTCCTCTCTGGCAATGCCATTGAACTTGGGTATTTTAGTTTCTTCCCATAAAAGGTTAAAGCACTTATGAAAGGTTTTTTTTAAAGTATTAATTTGCTGATTCTAGAAAATATACAAACCTCTGACTGCTGCAACCTTTGAAAAACCTCAAAATTAAACCTCTTGGTATCTGCTTCTCTTTATGACCAAACTTTTCAAACATTTTCAGAAAAACTTTCGATGCAGTAGATCTTTCATCAAAGCGTCTCTCGTTGTAGGAAAAGCAATTTTGTTTTCCTATACTTTTTTGTATTATTGCCTTATTTCTATGTGTTTGTAGTAAATGAAATCTGCATACAATATTTTTAGTACAAATGTATGATATTGCCTTGAAAACAAATTTTTTTTCCTTGAAAAGTACTTGAAAAGTGCTTGAATTTTTTTCTGCCTAAAGGGTATGAACCCTGGATATGTTAATTGAGAATAGATAAAACGTAGAGAGAGAGAGAGTGATGCATTCATTTCCTGAAAGCAAAGATTTTAGGTCATGTGATATATTTTAAAGTAAATTACTGGAAGGTTCGCGCAAAACGTGTGTTCTGTCGTTGTAATTGAATCATGTGACCAGAATCGGTGCTTTAGGTTTCCTTAACCAAATGATCAGAATGTACCGTACCCAGCAACATTTGTTTCTTGGCTCAAATCCATTTGAGTTTTGGCACCAATGTCAAGATGGCTTTAAGGATTATCTAACTAATCAGTACATTATTAAAAGAAAAGATTTTAAGAAACAAATTTTATTTTCGTCCAGATAAATTACAACAGGGTAGTTCTGTACACAAAAGATCAGTGCAGTGGAAGATCTTTATCTTTGGCGGAGAGAACCAATTATGCAATATATGAAGTTTAAAAAGTTTTCGTTCAAAGGATCGGACCGCTAATCGGTCGGAGTTGGCTTCGCTCACTGATCGGCTGGGTTACAGTAACGTGCTGGCTTGGCGACTTTGGCTGTAAACAATAGAGTTGCGTGATCATTTGTTTAACAGTAGTTTTAAAATGTAATGTACTTTATTGTATTTTTTATTTATTTGGCGAAATATTTCAAATTGCAAAGAATTGTTTTTCGTTTTTAAAGAGTTTTTAGTCATTTTAGTTGAAGAATGTGTTTATTTTACATCGGGAGGGGGGGGGGGGATAGGGATGAGTGATTTTCGCTACTGTTTTTACCTTTATGATTTTTCTAAACGATATCCTTTCAATTGCTTTATTCTTTTTCATATGGGGGATGTTGCAGCGGGATTTCCCGTTTGTTCTAGATGGGTAGTTAGATGTTTACACTTAATATCTGAGGGCGCTTTTTATCCTTTGAGTATGGCTGAAGGAACAAAGCATCAAGTACGGAGAAAAAATAGTTAACAAAACAACTGCTCAGTGGGCATTAGATAAATCAAGTTGCAATAAATATGCGCATTCTGACACCATAGCAGCTTAAATATTTACTTTTTTCAACAGAACGGTTCAAGCACTTGATAGTTTATTGAAATTTTTTAACTTTTCAATTTACAAAGTTTGAACAGAACAACGTCTGTCGGGTCCTCTAGTTTTTCTTATAACTTTAAACAAGTTTAAGACAAACCGTCAAACGTTTTACGGTTTTGAATATCAAAGAATATTTTCAGGCGTGGGACGTTTTTTTTTCTCCCCGGGACTGCTTTTTGGTGTTGGACGACGTTTTTGATTTTCGGGGAACATACATATTGTGTGACAAGGTTATCTTTTTTTCTGTTTTCAGAAAATACATTCATACGTTGTATTAAAAAATATTCAAATTTTATGCTATTAAAATAATTTTTATTATTATTTTTTTAAATCATCATTTATCTATGATTGTTACTATTTAATATTACTACAATTTCTATCAGACGCAACTTAAGGAAAAAATATCGTGCAGAAATACTATCAAAATTATTAATAATTTTTCTCAAATCTTGTTCTTCCTAAATGACCGCACCCAATACATCACCGCATAAGCCTTTCCGATAACAAGGCCTGTGCCAAAAAATGTATCGAAATAACATTTTTAGTTACTTTCATATTCTCATTCACAACTCCATACTGTAGTAAACTTAGAAATATATATTTTATCCGATATATTTCGTTTCTCCAGCTATCCGTTGTATCGAAGCAGTTTATTCTTTTTCGAGCTAGAGAATAGATTGCATAGGTCAATTTCTCAAGTGAGAGTTGATCCTAGTATCCATTGCATGAATAATGAATTATTTTCCACTTTTTTCTTTCTTTTTTCTCGCGGGAAAAAGATTCAAAAAGTCGATTGGACTGGTTTATTTGATCACAAGAAGGGCAAAGATGACCACTTCGCCCTGTTCGGTAATCTTCTTTCCCTAATCCTGAAGAGCGTCCTCCAGCGATTCCCTAGAGCTTTGTTATAGTTGGGCCTCTCTAATGGAGTGCCGAAGCGCGTTATCAATTTTCCACTGCCCATCTTTGTTATCTGACTGGCTAGAATTCGCTGCTTGGCGATCTCTTGTAATCGTCGATATCACTTTTGACCTCTGTTGTTCAAAATGGCACTACCTCAATCCTACTATTGCATTTTTATTTTATTTTATTTTATTTTATTTTTTGTGTGTGTTTTTTGAACAATGGATTACAAAGATTGGTTTGCTGTGTTAGTATGTTTTAAATTCTTTATTTGTAGAGATTTTGAATTTATGTGGATAATAAATGCGTAGATAATTATTAGTTTTCTTATCAGTTTGGTGTGGAAAAGTAGATATCACGGTATATTACGCAATCTGCAAAAGTAGCATTAAGTAATTAACCAAATAAAAATTATTTTTAAATTATGTAAATTGAAAAATTGAACTTTCTCGCTTCCTCCCTCATACATGTATGCATATATTGCGTACACCAAGCATGCTTGGGAACGAAACCCTGAGGGTTCCGCGTTCGGCTGACTACCTAACCGGAACATGAGCCTTGCACCCCAGAGCCCTCGGTCAGGAAAACTGAGACGGGCACAGTACGCCTTGGCCCCTATGGACTGTCGCGCGACTGGGTTTATATATATATATATATATATATATATATATATATATATATATATATATATATATATATATATGTATATATATATACACACACACACACTCCTGTTTGTGAAAATTGCAACACCAAGAGGGACTTACGCGAGTGAGCTGAAAATTGCGGGAAATGTAAGTAGGGCATCACATGCAAATGATTAGAATTGCTGACCGGTAGCGCATGCGTACGCTGAGCAGCGCCCTCTGAACGGCGCATAGAACCGAATATAAATAGACGGCTGTAGCGAGGCGTGTATGATTATCGGTGGTTATATGCTAGAGTAAACGTTAACTAAATCTTTAGTATGCCTCTTCGACGAAATTTGAGCAAATTTCGCAGTTTGAACGGGGCAAAATCGTCTCCTTCGTGAAGCTGGATTGTGTTATCGTGCAGTAGTCGCTCGTGTGCAGCGTAACAGCAGCACAATCATGCGTGTTTGGAAGCAGTGGACGGATGAGGGTTGGACAGCTCGGAAATCCGGGAGTGGACACCGAAATGTGACGTCAGCTCGCGATGACAGACACCTGATGCGTATGGCGCTGACGAACCGCACAGCTTCTTCTAGACAATTGGCAGTACAGTGGTCAACAGCTACAAGTGTTTCATTGTGTGCTTCATCAATTCGGAGACGTCTGCTGCAACGTGAGCTGCGCGCAAGGACACGTAAAATCCGGGGGGCGTAATATCGGGGTTTCACTGAAATCCTGTGTCATGTTCTTTTTACTAGGTTTTCTGCTTTAACAATATTGTTTTTTAAAAGCAGACAATATTTTTCAGTACTTAAGCGTCAGAATAATAACGTCACGCTCCTACTCACAGCCAGGGCCGCGCCAAGCTTGATCGGCGCCGTCGTTCAAATATCTTTTGCTCTGGTGTTCGAGGAAAATATCGTTGACACCTGGAGAGAGGTTTTGTAGACAAATATAAAATAGAAAAAAAAAAAGGCTTGCCATTTAGTTTGTACAAAAAATAATGTGTGAATATTTAATTTCGCAATATGATGTACGTCTTTACTTCACATCTCGAAATTATTCTGGGTTCAGCAGCTCCTTTGATATGCTATAATGAGTTTTGGAAAAAGAAAATATTCTAATATCTAAGTTAAAGCCACTTTGAATATCTATCTAATTTCTTAGTGATGAATCTTTACTAATAATAAAGCTCAAAGTCTCTCTGTCTGGATATCGGGCTCTCTGTCTGTCTTGATCTCTGTGACGCGCGTAGCGCCTAAACCGTCAGGCCGGTTTTCATGAATATTGACACAAAATTAGTTTGTAGCATGAGAGTGTGCACTTAAAGCGATTTTTCGAAAATTCGATTTTGTTCCTTTTCTATTCCAATTTTAAGAACATTTTACCCAGGAAATTATCATAACGTGGAAGAGAAAATTACGAAATTATCATAACGTGGAACCGTAACATGGGCGAGCAAATAAACATAGCAAATTGACGAGAAATTCATCATCCATTATTTGTAAATATACAGGCGAACCAAATGACCTTTCAGTTTTCTACCACGGACAAAGCCGTGCGGGTATTACTAGTAAATAATAAAACTTTTACGCCTGTCAAAACATGACAACAGGAGCAGTGGCGCCACTAGAAGATAGTTTAAGGGGGCACAAATTGAAAAAAAAAAATCTCCTTTAATAAGAGGGGTCCGGGGGTTCTCCCCGGAAAAATATTTGAAATTTGTAGGTTGAAAAACGCAATTTTAGACGGTCTTTGGTAGTGTAATGGGGAGAAAGGTACAAGGCGCTCTGCGGAAATTTATAGAAGTTGAAACCTTAAAGAGTGATTGTATGGGTCATATTTATTAACGTTAAAATACAGAATGGAACTCTGCTGTTCTACCCGATCGTTTTTTTTTTTTTTTTTTGAAAAATAAATTGAAATTAATTACTTTCTTACCCTCCAATTTTTTGAAATTGAACTTACAAAAATGCAATTGTAGACAACTTTGAAAATTTGTACAAGAAGGGAACCTTGGAGCTCATACGGATTTTAGGAGAAATGATTCAGAGGCTATTCTAACTTAAATTTTTCGTAAGTCACGTTTGAAAAACCTAGTTTTTGATGATATTTAAGGAAGGAGGTTCGGAGACCCTTGCCCGAATATTTTCTGAAATTGAAGTCTTAAAAACTTGGTTGTAAGACCATATTTGGGGGTAACATTAGGGTCAGCAATTTTTCGAAAATGAAGCTCTAAAAGCGCAATTTTAAGTGATTTTCGAACGGAGTTTAAAACGATACTGTTTCGTATTCGGGAGCATTCATGAAATTTTGCGAAATTGAAGATCTGGAAACAAAATTTGAGACGCTCCGTAATGCCTAAGGTGGGGCGGGGGGAGGGGGGATTCGTCACAGTAGCATTTTGAAAACTTTCTTATTTTCAGGCGAACTAGAAAAAAAAATAGGATAAAGGGGAAGTAGCTAACCAATTAGAATAAATTAAAGTTTTACCCCAAAATCATTATTTTTTCCTTATTAAAATCACTTTGTTAGGCGTCTTTTTCCCCCTTTCATTAGTAAATATTTTTTTTTAAACATTCAACTAAGCATTCTGGATGGGAGAGGGCACGGGGCGGTGCAACCGAAGGGGTGTGCTCTGGACCCCCCCCCCCCTCTGGTTGCGCCACGGAACTATATTTCTAAATTAAAGGATAATATTGCAGAGGATATTCCGCCTTAATATCTGAAACTGAAACTTGCCGTAAAACGAATACCTCTAACTTACGAAATCGTTAAAAAGACATTGTATCCAAAGCAAACGCATTATCCAAAGCTCTTTCTTTTATTTATTACACAAATAGAGTTGAAGAAAAATGGGGTGGACGAACTGAGTAATTATGGTCAAGTCGTTACTTTTCGGAACTAAAAAGTTGATCTAAATTATTGTTTACAATATATGCATATTACCCACAAATAAATAATATGCAAATGTGCTTACCATATCTTTTAACGTATGATAAATTGATGCAGTAGAATTATCACGAACAGTAGTCAAAAATTACAAAAAGAATTACACGAATTATAATATAACATATTCACCACAAGAACCAAAATGGGGAGTAGCAAATTTCTTGCGCTGCTTCGTATGCTCAACCTTATGAAATTATAGGCATACCGAAATAACATTCATGGCTCCACATACCGTCGCCTCAGAGCAACAGTAAGATATCTAATCCCAGAAATAAAGCTAAGATATCTTAGTCTTGCTCTGAGGCGACGATATGAAGAAAAATGCTCTAATGTTTACAGTAAACAGTATCATTTGTTTTCAGTGTAAAAGATTGCGCTTTTGAAAAGCGTATTCAGACATAACAAGGCAATTTTTGTTTTTCCTTATAGATAGGTGCAAGGAGAATTGTTTGTTTTGATGAGCAGTATAATTTCACAGGTACTTTTATAGATATAATGAAAAGTTCAATTTTATTTTTTTGGTTGGAAATTTTTCCCCCATTTGAAGCTCGGCGCCTTTTTGACTCTGGCGCCGTCGTGTGCCGTACGACCTTGCATATAATGACGGCGCGTCCCTGCTCACAGAGCCGTTTTAACTCTGTCTGGCGGGACGTTTGGCCCATGCGATTGGTCTGGCAGCTTACAAAATGTTTTGGAATAGTTCCCTGAGGATCATAATATAAAAATTGAGACTTAGAAAATAAGTAAGGTTGTGCCACTGGCAGCCATTAGTGCCCACGGCACGTGTCTGGCAGTTTGATTTAAAAATATTCTGTAAAACATACGAAAAAATCAGTACTCAGAAAAAAAGGTGAAGTTATCACTATTTTTGCGTACATTCAGTACCCAGTACCTGAAAATTGGCTCTCTGTCTAAGTTAGCATGCATACCTGATGAAAAAACGTGAAATGTGGGGAAAACGTAGATTATTCGAGGTACGTAAAGTCGAGGTTTCACTGAAATCCTATTTCATGTTATTTTTAATAGGTTTTCTGTTTTAACAATATAGCTCTTTGAAAGCAGACGATATTTTTCAGTGTTTAAGCGCCAGAATAATAACGTCGCTCTCGTACTTACAGCGACGTTTTAACTCTGTCTGGCGGGATGTTTGGCCCATACGATTGGTCTGGCAGCTTACAAAATGTTCTGGAATAGTTCCCTGAGTATCATAATATAAAAATTGGGACTTAGAAAACAAGTTAGGTTATCACTGTTTTTGCGTACATTCAGGACCTGCGAATTGGCCCAAGGTACGTTAGCAGACATGCGTATGTTCAAAGTACATGCTAACTCTATTCTGTCTTACACATTTTGTTACTTAGAAAATAAGTAAGGTCTGGCAGCCATGGGCTCTTGGACTATAAGTTTCGATTAAAAAAAGTTAAAATTTTTGAGATTATAATTTTGTATAGCAGTATACTTTAATGTTTGTCATTAATGTTTAAAAATAAAGCAATTAACAATCACTTATAGCAGCATTAGTTCATTTTTATGCTTTACATTAACTTCTTCGAGCAAAACATTTCCGTAATGCAGGATTTTTATCTTTGAGTTTATTCTTTTTTTTCTACCGGTATTTGTATATAAATTGTGTTGATGCTCTTTTTTACGAACTTTTAATTTACGAACACTCACGATTTTACGAACGTTGCTCCCGAAAAATTCTCGATTGAAACAAGGGGATTTTCTCCGTCCCTCCCCCTTTTCTTTTCATTACACATTGGAAGCTATAAAATTCTAGTTTTTACGAACTCGGCGAAAAATCTAAGTACGTAACTCTTCCTAAGAATTGCCGCACCAGGGACATCAAATCGTAGGAAAGAAGTATCTAATTGTAATTTCATCTTCCTTCGAACTTAGTGGTAGAAGCTTCGCTTCGTTTGCCTTAGATCGGTGTCCTGAGTGTTATTTTGTCTTTGAGTTGTAAATCTTTCCAATGTTTGACTGGATGCAAAGGCTCTTAGCTCGCAGTTCTCTGTGTATGTGAAACTGGTGAGTCTCTGATATTAAGAAAAAAAAAATCTTCCTCCGTATGTGCTTTAATTTTTATTAAGAAATAAACTTGTTTAAAAGTAATCAGCAGACTTTGATCGTGCGAGTTGAATTTCTGGATGTCTGTGTTTAGATGCTTTTTTTTATTTGGCGCTAAATAAAAAATAAAATGTTTATCAGAATTGATAGCACTTGTCACGGAAATATGCGTAACATACATAGTTCATAGTTTTATTGATGCGTTTTGGTTTTACGAACTGTTTTCGGGGCCCCTGAGTTCGTAAAATTGAGCTATAACTGTGTATGTAGGCAGATTCCGACAAAAATTGTAAAATTTGGGGGCGATTTTTTTTTTTTTTTTTTTTTGTCATCAGACAAGTTTTCATGCTTGAAATGACATTGGGTGTTAGTGTAACCGCGAATAAAAAAAATATGCACAGGTTTTCCACGCAGGATAGCGCTTTACCCCGTACTGCTAGACGTGCTAGACCCTCTTGCGCGCATCGTTTGATGATGATCGCGTGCTGATCCGCTACTTTCGCTATGCTTGTCCCCTGATCTCACTCCGTGTGATTATTGGCTCTGGGGACACCTGAAGTCAACAGTCTTCTGCGATCGACCGATGTCAATAGGGATGCTGAAAGAAAACATCCTACGCAAAATCTCAACATTTTTTTCCCCTCGAAGTTACAATACTGCCTTGTGCAGGTAAAGTGCAGTAACTGCAAATTTTTCATTTTTTTGCATTTTTGTAATCTATTGTACTTTATCTTCATCGTACAAGCTCGCTTATTTGGTTTCCGCTGAATAAAAAACGTGAAAAAACGTCTTAACTTCAACATTTTCCTACAGTTAGTATTGAATCCATCACACATTTCTTCAAATATCGCGAAAACTCATTTCTGCAGATACTGCCGTTTAACTACACACGGCAGAATAAAACCTCATGTCATTTCAAGCATGTGTGTCAATTTTTATCTATCTATATAAATTACTCCGTGTATTATTAGTTTTTCACATGTGCACTCGTTTTCTGATCGAACAGTATATATAGTATAAATGAAAAATTATCATATAAGCTTCGTGCTACAACATGGTTAAAGTGAAAAACCAATGTAAATAAAGCACAAATTTTGAAAAAATACAGCATATTTTAAACTTTTAAATCTTTTATTTGTGCTTTTAAAACGCTGTTTTTGACTTTTATCTACAGCATATAGCTATTTGAAGACTACAATGGAGCCTCTTCATCAGTGCAAAAAGCTCACCAACACAACCGAAAGTCGCGAGAGAACTGGACAGAGAGGAACAATTCTCGCGACTTTCGGTTGTGTTGGTGACCTTTTGACACTGATGAAAAGGCTCCATTGTAGCCTTGAAATAGCTATATGCTGTATTTTCTTCAAAATTTGTGCTTTATTTACGTTGGTTTTTCACTTTAATCATAGTATATATAGTAACTTTTGGAACGGCTACTCTCCGACTCTCCGTTGGTGAAAAAAGGGTCGTTAATGGAGGTGGCTCTTAGAGATCATTTCAAACATGCAAAAAACAACAATTGCAGCGATAAAAATCATTTGCATTGTGATTAGTGTTACAGTATATACGCTGGTGAAATAAGGGATTTGCATATGTTATCGAATTGCATCAAAAGAACTAAACTGAAGGAAAAACCACTGCTGCTAGACAAAAATGCAAAACTTGTACGGCAAATACGTAAGCTTACACATATGTGTAGGCGGAGTCAGCAGGAAAACAAGCTTTATAAGCGCGTGGAGGGTGAGACGAATTTCGTTCGCTCGCAAATTTCTTGGTGTTATCTTGCAGCCATCAGTTAAATAATTCACGTCAAAACATTAAAATATATAAATACATAAACACCAAAGTTTAGATGATGGAATGAGGTGGCGAATTGTGAGCAGGCTAGGGAAGGCCACTCGCAAGTCAAGATATGCAGAGAGTTTAATTTAACCTCCAGCGTCGTGTGTAACGTATGAAAACAGTTGCAGGATACTGGATCCATCGAGACAAAGCCTGTGCATTGTCGTCCATGAGCAACGACGGCCAGAAAAGATCACCATTTGTCCATTTTAGCGAGGCGTAACTGAGGAGCTACAGCTTCTCAGCTCTCTCGGGACCTGTGCATCCACAGGAAAGCGTGTAACAAGGGTGACTATTTCTCAAAGACTGCATGAGGGAGATTTATATGCTAGAAGATCGACTGTTTGTGTCCCGCTTACGTCTACGAACAGGAGAGTCCGATTAGCGTGGTGCAGGCAGCATAGTGATTGGATTATGGAGCAATGGACGACCGTTCTGTTCACAGACTAGTCCCGTTTTAGCCTAAACAACGATTCTTGCAGTACTTTCATATGCAGAGAACCAGGGACTCGCTACCTACCCTCCAATGTCCACGAAATCAACAGTTATGGCGATGACAGTGTAATGGTCTGGTGCAGGCATCATGGTGGATGGCCGCTCTCATCTCCATGGCTTTGACAGAGGCTCTGCGGCTGATGTGAGGCATAGGGATGAGGTCCTGGAACCCTATGTTCACCTTTTCCGGAATGCAGTGGGCCCCAAGTTCATCTTAATGGACGATAACGCGAGGCCACATAGAGCTCTTCTGATCGACGAATTTCTCGAGAGCGAGGATATTCGCCGGATGGATTGGTCTCCAGACCTCAACCCTATAGAGCATGTTTGGGACGCTCTGGGGAGGGCCATCGCAACTCGCAATCACCCTCCGAGAGCCATCCAGGAACAGAAAACAGCGTTGCTGAATGAGTGGAACCAATTGCCAAAGGCACGGATAAACTGCCTTATTTCCAGCATGACATCACGCTGCGAAGCCTGTATGGCTGTAAGCAGGGAGTAGCTGTAAGACCCACTATTTAAAACCATTTCTTTTATGTACTCTATAACCGCTGTTTCAAAAATTCAGACTCCCATGAGTGTTACGCACGAACATATCTATCTCTTATATATGTTGAATGTTTATTTTCTTTTCATTATATCAACCCATGTTCACACCAAATTTCTTAAAAATCTGTCCAGTAGTTCTGAAGATCGTAGATCAAATTTTAAAATCCTCTTAATTTCTTACACCAGTATATTTAGAACATTATGATAAGAATTCCTGTTAGCTTACTTGGTAAAACTATAAATGGCATAACTTCTAGATCCGAAACCTATAATAAATAGTGACGATCAGATCAATAATAATCAGAGCACGGAAATCACCAATAGCCGAAATAAATTCATTGTTCCAAAATGCACGTTACCCCCGTTTTGGTCATTAATTTCATATGAATGCGAATGAATCTCCGATGGAATTACAATAGTGACTTTATAATATTTCCTTTGATGTTACGTTTTCAGTTCGTCAATTTCATATTATATTCTTACTATTTAAACCTAGCGTTGGCGACAATTGACCTGCAGTTCCTCTGGAAACCCTTGCGTTGTCCGTCCGTCACTTTTGCAGGATTATGACGTCACTCTTGGATGCTCTTCTCTCGCCACAGGTCACTTGCAGCTTGTTTCGCCAAGAAAGGCAGTCGGCGCTAAAAGGTTTAAAACTCTAAGCTCTACCTGCCTCACCGATACCTATTGCGTATTGATGCCTTCTCTGGCCCACCCTGCTAACAACTTCGTTATTTTTCAGCGCTTTACTTCTGGGGGTCAAGTACATATTAAAATTCGTGTTTAAGAATGATTTCTGAAATTTGCTCTTAGACTTCTCGTAGTCTTTTTTTACTGGAAGAGTACAGAAGGGGAGACCGGGGCAAGATGATGAATGTCTTATTTTTTCCGTTTTTCACTAGGAAGCAGCATTAACTGGATAATACTGGCTCTCCAATCAGCTGCTCGTTCAGCAATAGTATAAAGACGCTGAAATAGCCAATTTTTTTTTTTTTTTTTTGTTTTTTTTGTTTTTAGTTCTGAAGCTCTGATTTTTTTCCACTGCCACGTTATAACTTTTATGCATGTGTAAATAAGCTCTGCTACAGATACAGGTATGATAGATCGTTTCTCTCTAGTATTTATGAGTAACTTAGGTTATATACTGCCTATTACCATGAATAAACGTCAATTAATCGCCTTCCTTTATGCCAATGAAGGCAAATCCTTTCAAACAGGCAGTCCGGGACATGATGACGGGCCGAAACACAGGGCAAAATGACAAGACTTCTCTTTACAAGTCTTGTTTGTAAAGAGGAATCAGGGGCGGATTCAGACACAATTCTCGGAGGGGGCCGTTTGGAAAAATACGATGCTTTTGAAATTTTTTGAATTTTACAAATATCAATTTATCACACCTTTAACTAGAGCAATTTTTAAGGAATTTTCACTAGGCGACTCAAGTTTAACATGAAGGCTGTAACCTTCCCAATAATTTTCCTTTTTTCTTAACAAACGTGTGCATATATCGTCGCCTCAAATTGTAATCCTGTAATCAGTACTGTATATTACTGACGACTATATTACTTCTGATCTAAGGGGAAGCCGATATGAACCAGCCATAAGTATATTTACTCCGAAGTAAAGGAAGCCCGAGGGTTTCTCCCCCTAAAAATTTTCAAATTTGTCGTCTTAAAAACACATTTTAGACGATCTTTGGTAATGTTAGGGACGAAGAGGTTCGGTGGCACTCCTCTGTCTATTTTTCGAAGTAGTAGCTCTAAGAATGCAGTTTTAGGCGATCTTTGATGATGTTAGAGGGAGGAGAGATTTGAGGGTCCATCTAAGGAAATTTTTTGGATTTGTAATCTTAGAAATGCGTTTTAACTATCTTTCGAAACATTAAGGGCTCGGGTAAGACTCCCCCAGTCCATTAAATTAAAACATTAAAACGCAAACATTATCGCCAATAATGTTAAGAAGAGGGAGGTTCGGGGATTCTCCGGCGGATGTTTTTTTTTAATTATTTTTTGCCATTGTAGAGTCAAAAACGCAGTTTAGTACAACCTTTTCGTTATGATACGTGGAGGAGAAATTCCAGGGTTCACACACGAAGAAATTTTTGTAATTTGCAGTCTTAAAAAGATGCATTCTAATAACCTTTGGTAATTGTAGGGGAGAAGAAGTTTGGAGCTCTCCCACAGAAATTGTAGTTCTAAAAAGGCTGTTTTGGTCTATTTTTGGTATCTTTGGTAAGGTTAGGAGTTGAAGAGATTGAGGTCCACAAAATTTTTTCGAAATTGCACTCTTTAAATTGCAAATGTAGGCAAATCCATGATTCATGAGTAACTTTTAGAGGATCAGCAATTTTTCGAAATTGAAGCTCAAAAAACGTAATTCTTGATTACTTTTATTGATGTTAGGGCAAGAGGAGTTCTCCCCCGGAAACATTTTAAAAATCAAAGTCTTCCCAGCTAAAAAATATCTGCAGAAAATCTTTTTAAGAAATCTGCAGAAAATTTAAGCATATTTGGAACATACTTCCCCTGGAAACTTTTACAAGCTATTTTTAAAAACATGGTTTGTAGAAGATCTTTGGTAATATTAATAAGGGAGAAGAGGAGTGGTGTTTGGAGGGTCCCATTTTAAAAAGGGAATGAAGAATAGTTACATAACACTGCATAAAACCTGGTTATAAATCTTACTTTAACTTAATGCACAATCATTAAATGCATAACTTTTTATCGGACACTTACTAACACATATCCCTTTTCGTTCACCTATGGGGGAAGTAAGCACATCTAACGAGACGAGCCCATTATGCTAAATGAACCAAATATTTAGTATACACTTGATATTTTCGTGGTGTGCCCATGCCCTCCCTCTGGCATTGTTTCCATTCTTATTAGACTTCACATAAATTACAATGAGGAAATATTTTTAAATATTTTGCTCTAAAAAACGCTTTTAACTATTTTTGAAACTTTCTTAGGGTGGCCATGGTCCCTCTCTCATTGTTTTCCTTATTGTTAGACTTTGTATGTATTATAAGGGATTTTTTTTTTGCATTTTTGCTCAAAAAAGGGGGAATTTTAACTATTCTAGAAATTTTCTTGGAGGGGCCATGACCCCCATGGCCCCCTCCCTGGATCCGCCTATGAGAGGAATATTTCGACTCCCAACAGAAAAATGGATAGAATGCTGCAATGCCAAGAGTGGTGGCATGAGGAATGTTCCTATTATGAAAATGGCATTTTTATTTGTAACTATTGTTTGCTGCACAACTAAACACTTCAACATTATGTTGCAATGCATTACGCTTAATTTGATACTTTATGTAAGATGTAAAAACACAGTTATTATTTGTTAAACTATGTAATATATTCAAAAGATAAAATATGTTCAACCCTTTTCAGTGTTGTCATCTTGCCCCATGGCCAAAGTTATCTTGCCCCAGTACTGGGACAAGATGACAATTTGTTAAGTGTATGAAAAATTAAAATATCCTTCATTTATTTTACTTGAGAAATTAAATGGTAATATATTTAATACTACAAAGGATTATTCTAACAGCTCATGTAAAATTAATTTTATTATCCTTAAAAATAAACTAATAAACAACAAAAATTGTTAGCATAGTCATCTTGCTCCGGTCTCCCCAACATATTTAATTTCTCATCCCTGTCTTAAACTGAAATACTCCCTTTCCTTGGATTTTTATCGAATGAGTTGATTCTACCTTTTGTTAAAATTAAAGATAAAATATTTTTGGATGTTGAAAAAAACCCCTTAAATTGCAACAAGTGTCAAGGCCCTCGACGCAGGAGCCTCCTTAAGTTAAAGGCATAGATACGTAGGGGAAGGAATGTTTGCGTTACTTGCAAAGGGCTGTCAATTATTGACCTAATTTAAGTTTTCTCTAACCGCCGTGTTTTGTCAGCGCACATAAATTATATAAACACACATTAGAGTCGCATTATATCATTCTTTGCCCCCTTTTTTAGAATAGGATCTTCCATATTGTCTTGAAAAAGTGTTTTGTCTCTTTTCTTCAAAAGTCGAATTTTCCGATTATTTGTCTGTTTTGCGATTGTAAACGAACTATTGAATCTACAGACTTCGTTTTTGGCTTAAATGAAATGATCTTTCTGATTTGTTAGTGAAGGAAGATTCTATCATGGAAATGTGGCGCAAGTGATCATGAATGCGTTAATGCTTTGCAAAAAATTACAGAGAAACATTCTTAAAGACTGCCAAAAGACTATCATAACCAGCTCTTCTTTATAAACAGAACACGAAATTTGTTTATGTTTTCTTTATGCATGTTGTGCATAAAAATCGATATAAGTGTACTCTCAACGGCATGACGTTGTTTTCAAACAATGAGCTTTTTTTTTGAAAACATTGTGTTGCCTAAACTTGTTTGGTAATGTTTGCAGTGTTTGGATACGTTAACAGATGGCGCCACTATGTCTGATTTTCCGGAGTGTCATTCTGCCGTTATGAATGATCTGGTTTTTCCTCTTATTACATAGAAGTTGATCGTTCCTAAAAAGTAATCTCGACAATTGTTGATTTAAGTAATTTTAATCCGATCTTATCTTGCTCTTCGTTTGGAATTTTTTAATGAATAGAATAAATTGTAACACATGCATGTTTTTTTTTTGACTTCAAATTAATAAACGAATGGGATAATCAGTCATCATTTGAAGTAATATCACAATTGTTTTAAGTTATAAATGACTTATTTTAAAGATTTCTCATAACTAAAGCAAGCATCTTCTAAGCAAAGCACGTGAAGGTTCATTATTGACGCAATAAATATTTATACCTGTTTCTTCACTCTAATTTTGGGCTTTAAAGAAGTTGTTCTTCTAGCTCTTCTTCAGAATGTTTGCACAAGCTCTATAGAGAATTTCCATACAGTAAAATCATTCTTTTTAATCTAAGCATGCATTTATGAACTCTGTGTCAGAGCTGTAATAATAGATCTATAATAGTCTAAAGTTTTTTTATGAAAACATCGTAAAGTTGAACTATTTGAGATTTTTGAACAGTTTTGCAAAAAAATAATTCTGAAAAATTCTGTAGAAGATGGCATTTTAAAAATTGAACTAGACTGAGAGTTGCCTCCTGCGCTAAAATTTATAGAACCAACTATTAATTACAAACTTGGCCCACTTTCAGGACCCAATCAAGCCAAAGCAATACCCAGGTCCTGATAAAAGTTGGTGTCCCCGTATATTTATAAACCAGTTGTAGTGTGCAAGAAAACTATCAAGCGTTTATACTTATATATTGTACACAACTCCTGGTACAAATTGGTGCTTCCCCTCACAAGTAGGTTTATATGCAAATTTGTATTTTTGAAAACTAGCCATGATATGGAATCATTGAATTTTTCATGTTCGTAGAAAAATTAAGTGAAATTTATATAATAAAGGCAACAAAATAGGAGAAAACTGATATTTTCTTACTAAATGCAGGTTCCTAAAGGTTAATTATTGTCATTGGCTGAAATAAATTGTATTATAATTAAGTGAGATGTTCTTGAAAAGGGATGAAAGAAAGGAATTTGCGAAATTTTAGTGCCCTATAAACTATAGTGTACAGATTTATGAACCCACGGGACTAGGCTTTAATCAGAACCTGCCCACTAGTACTCTGATGACACCATTTATTCCATAATTTCTAAATACTCTTTATAGTCTCTATAAAAATATTTCATAGGCTGTTTCCGTCCTTAGTATTGTCTCTTGGAATACCTCATAACTCTATGAAGACGTTCTATAGAATTTAGCGACATTCGTTTTATACTTAACAATTTATAGACTGTGTAAACATACTCTGCAACATTGAATTACACTGGTAAACAAGGTTTCCTTTCCTCAATAAGTAAATGGTGACTTTTATGTTTTAGGTGGTGTTGAAAAAAGAATATGGCAATAAAAATATTCCATCACCCACAGATTTTTGAAAAATCCAAAATCTTTAAAATCTCAATTTAATGTTTTTTATTCAACACATATACAATATTTTTGTCATTTACCATCTTATATAAACAATTAAAAAGCTTAAAACTAATATAAAGCACTAAAAATATATATTGCTTAAAAAGTTTTAGAAGAATAAAAGATTTTTTAAGAAAAAATAATGATATTTGTAAAGAAAATCTTAAATTTCATACTGGAAATGCCTTAACTGCGGATACTCTCTTACAGGCCCTATCACAAACTTCTCTAATAAGATTCCAACAGTAAACCCGAGAATATTAGGAGTGAACTGTCCTTAATTTTGCGCTTCAATTGCAGAAATATCCTAGTGGAAGCACTTCCCATGCTCGTCACTCATAGTTTCCATACTTTCAGGGGGAAAATTTAAGTGAAATGCAAAAAGAAAAAAAAATCAATGACATTGAAAAGACGAATTTTCTGTAACTTTTTTTAACAAGTCTTTAATTACTTTTTCATATTTAGGACTTCTATTCTTTCCTAAGAATTGTGTCACAGCGTTTTAAAAATCAAACCATGCTGTTTTTCCTAAATCACTTAAACTAGCTTCAAAATTTTGGTCCTTCATAAGCTTTCTAATTTGTGAGTCTGTGAAAATACCCTCCTTGTGAGTGACAGAAACTGTTCCTGCAAATACGGAAATCTACACCCTTTTTTATCCGTTGCTTTTACAAAATTCTCCATTAATCCCAACTTTATATGTGAAGGTGAGAGACTGTTTATTTTTTTTTTTTTTATCAAGTGGAGGAAAGTTTTGGATTTTTGTTTTCACGTGCAATATATTGTTTGCGCTCTGGCCATTTCTTTTGATGTAATGTTCATGTTTTGCTCTGCAGTCCTATTTGCTCAGAAAATAGCAGTATTTTGTACAACCAAGTTGTAGACAAATGAGAAGGGCAATTACTTTAAAAAGTTTACATATATTCCTATTATGATGTGAATAGTCGATTTCATGAAGCAATATCTTCATATTTTCGTAATATTTTTCAAAATCCAAAAATGGGAACCGATGGCAGGGCATTTCCACGTACCGAAAGACAACTTCAACTACCGTAATCTTGTGTGAAACCGAAATGATATGGAATGCCTAGCGCCATCTGCTCAAGGTCGCAAACTTAAAACTTATCAAAGGGAATTTGGTTTTTACTCTCTTGTTACTTACTCTATTGCTGTGATGAGTAAAATATGTCCATCGATCAAATGTAGCTAAAAGAAAAATGTAGTAAACTTATTGCTGCTATAAGATAACCTATATAATCCAAAACATATAAATGAAATTTCTCAAAATTGAAGGGCTATAGAAAATTTTTGCAAACATATTCTTTTTCAGCACATTGAAATGGCTAAGAAACACCCAATGTATATTGAGGAACAGAAAATTCGTAAAAATTTGTTTTTCAGTGTTATCAACACTGAGAGGGAAAATTGATCGAATTATGCAAGTCGCAGGCACGGTAGAGACACGAAGGGTATGCAAATGATCAATTTTTTCAGCGCCTAGCTATTATTTGGAGAAAGTGGGAAGAGCTTCAGTGGTTAAATAGGGTATTCGAAAACGAATTTTAATAACCCATTTCAACTTCAAATTTCAGGAAAAGTAGAGAGTACAAATAAGTTTACTCCGTTTGACGAAAGATGGCCCCACCAGTAAGTTATTGTTGAAATCTTGAGATGTAAAATGTCATATCGCGAGGTTGAACATCTTCCTACTCCGTAACTTTGAAGTATTGCCAATTTTATATCAGCATCACATACTTTTTTTTTTTTTTTTGAGTCCTCCAAAAGTATCCAGTTTTGAGACAAAGAAACGTCAACTGCGGTACTTTACAGGGGCGCGCACAGAAATTTTGGGGCCCGTCACAAAATACTTTTATGGGCCCTCGTGTTTATCACTTCAGCCAGATTGATGTCGAATAGTCTGTTCACTTCTTATGACACGAGTGACTATTAGGACATGAGCATCATTTTGACTTGATCAAGCTGGGAGCTGGGGGGGGGAGAGGTATTGTCCTCCTTAAGAATTTCTATGGTGGATATCTACCCGAGGAAGTCTAACTTCCACAGACATGAAACTTTCCACATGTCCTTAAAGAACTCTTCACGGTATCCCCTAAAAGTACGTGTACTCCTCTTTGAGACAAACTTGTCTATACACACACGATGGAATATTCTCAAAACGGGATTTTATGTTTCGAGCCAAATATTCCATCTCCTCCTCCATAATAACCAGAGATGGTGATAGCAATGTCTTGCCTAGTCCTTTAGCAAACAGATCATTTTGTGGGTGGTTGTTACTTTGAGCGCAGATCTTCGCCAAAATGATCTCTAGGCCATGGAAATCCTAATTCGGCGAATATGAAAATTAGTCACCCTTGACTGGATGTAAAAATATAAGATTGCTATGCCGTAGAAAAGAGTGTGTGAGTCATTACTTATCAGTGGCTCCCAGTCAGTCCATAAAGAGGCTTGTCAGCAAGGTTATCTGTGCTACCCCTCCGCTGTTTGTTCGCCCTCAATCTAGCTTAGCTTCTCTCTCCCTATTTGCTGGTCAAATATCGTGCAATTTAAAGATCAATTACTTGAGCCACGTCGTGGATTTATCAGTCGATGCAGCAGCGCCTTAGTTTGGCTATTGGGTGCTCAAAATCTTTTAGAAAGAAACCTGTCGTTAGCGCGGACGTATTTTTATTTATGGGTACGACTTTGCATTAGACGTTGGAAATGTTTGTTTGCATTTTCCTTGCAAGGAATACCTGAAATAAATGGCATTAGGAATTTTTCAACTTTTTTTAAGAGCTTTATCTTAAACGTTTCCATCAGACAAAACAATCTATTAAATCTTAAAAATTCATTCTTTTGTTTTTCTTATGATTATAATGGACATCTTGTTTTTTAAATGTTGTTTTATTTTTTATTTATTTATTTGCTTGCAGAAAAAAGATATAAAAGTACGTCCGACTTTTAATCTTAGTAGAATCGAGAATGTGAATACGTTTTATTATTCTATTTATGAGCATGATTTTTCATTAGATGCTGGAAATGTTTGTTTGCATTCTTCTCAAAAGGAATGTCTAAAATAACTTACATTGGGCTTTTTTAAGAGCTTAATCGTACACGTTTTTATCAATCAAAATGTCTGTCAAATCTTTTGAAAATTCATGCTCTTATTTTTTTTAATGATTATAATAGACAACTCCCCCCCTCCCCCCTCAGGAAAAGAAGTACAAGTGCGTTCAACATTAAGTCCAAGTAAAATGGAAAATAGTTGCGCTTTTTTTATCTCCTGAAGTTCATTCATTACACCTTTCTTGTTGGGAAAATGTAAAACAATAATAACTAATTAATTAAACAAAATAAGAGAAATAAATAAAATTGAAATAACTGTAAATAGGCCTTTTAATGATGAAAAGCTGAAACTGCTAGTTGGGCCATTAAAAACTAGTAGAATGCGAAGAAAATTGTTTAAAAAACGCTGTGCACCCCCCCCCCCTTCCTCAAGAATAATCACCCGAGTTTTTAATGGCTAGCTCTATTAATTCCAAACAATTCTGCGGTTTGCATTCGTGACTTTTATACAGTTTACTTCATTTGACTTATTACATAAAGAAAACCTTTGAGTTTTAGTGAGATGTTTAGAAAAGATTATTATCACAGGCGGAGGTAAATTCTATTTGAGCCAATCAAAGTATCAAATAAAAGTATTAAGTCAATATGGGGATAATATCACAACCCTCCCCTTATGCCCTCGCCACTTTGCACCTTATAGTTCCTTCATATCTTATAATTGAAGCTAATTTCTATGTTTCTCTTTTACAGAGAAAAAGAGTGTGATCTTGAAAAGCGATACGAATTTCTCAACGAAGAACTCAGGCAATTGTTGGAAATCGAAGGTATGTGATATTTTACTAATTTCATTAATAACATTCGTTTTTTTTTTTTATTAATCTGATATCTTTTGAAGAAGGATATTTTGTCTCACACAGGTATTTAAACTAGATAAAAACGATAACAGTGATAAACGATAAAAGCTAAGACCATAGTAGCTTGTAGTAGCTCATTACTGCATACGGAATAAATACACATACGCATCAAATCGTTCAAACAAGTCAGCTTAAACAAATCAAGTTAGATTACGCCACACATGGTTCAGCTGCACAGGTTTTGGCGCCCTTGAAGATTTGATGTCATTGCAAAGAAGAGGGAAGAATGAAATAGAAATGTCTAAAAACAGGTTTTGCACATGATAAGTTTTAATGAGTGTATTTTAGTACATTCAGTAAATCATCGCAGCAAAAAGAAAAAGAGAAAAAAAAAGTAAAGGAAAAAAAATGAAGGTCCGAAAGACCGCGGATAAATTGCAAAGCAGATAACCCACCTACGGATAATCGGGAGTGTACTGTACCTCGGTGAGGAGAATGAATTATTCTTTTGTTTTTCTCTTCATTGACTTTTAAAAGTATTTTGATTCAAAAGCGCTAAAAGCATCGAAAACTATGGCAGTGGAAAGAACCAAGAAACTTTATATCAATGTAAAGTAGCATTTTTTTTGCTTCAGCAAAGACAAACTTAAAACTAACCTTAGGGAAGAGAGTTTGACAAGGTGGTACACTGTAAAAAATCTCGGAAAACTCTCTGAATATACAAAAAAGTTTTCCGTAATACACAGATTCGTACGCCCTCCGCAGTTTTCTGCTATAATCAAAAACGTTTCCCGTTTAACAAGAAAGTAAGAGTCGACGCATGCGCAGCTGACACGGCAATTTTATAGTCCAGCAGCAAATCTAAACTGAAACTTTCGAAAGCACGCAATGAAAACAAGTGCTGATTCATGTATGCGAAGTAACACTCATCAAGGGGATTAGTAGAAGTTTTGTTCCTCGCATGAATTCACTGAAGATAATTTTAAAGTCTTATATTTTCTTGCATATGTATCGTCATGAGATTGAATTTGAAGCTATGTCACTTGTTTTTAAGTACGAAGTGCAAATTCTCGACGCATGCTCGCGGAAGGAATACAAACTGAAATTAAAAACCAAATAACTGCCGAGAGGACGCCATCTAAATTCATTGCGTCGCATAACTTGTGTAGGTAATTTACTTTTTTCTTGGATACTTTTCTTCTTTCTATACCAAATGGGTAATTTTTGTTGGCAGAATTTTATTCTGTCATAAAAATCACCTTTTTGGTGACCAAAGCCTGCAAAAGACCACCACCGACGAATAGGTAAGTCGCTTTGCAACTCGATTACTTTAAAGAGATTTAGTTCATATAAATCTCGTTAAAAAAAAAGTATTTTCTTCAGTATCATTTTTTCGTTGTGAACTATTGCAATTTGAAAATATTTTACATTATATAGAACACATATTTAAAGTGCAAGTGTGTCTAGTTTTATTCTGTAAAATTTATGAATTGAAGATTATAAAAAAATTTAAATAAGTGTTATTGTGTACTTTGTTTTTATGTGTCAATCTCAGTTAATATTTGGCTGAACATTTATGTATCAAGCATTATGAATTAAATGTTATAATATGCAAATTGTCAGGTTTGATAGTTCGTCTTTAAGGTTGCATGTTTTCATTCTCTTGTAAACAGTGTAGCTAGATAGTTTTTTTTTTTTACTTCATACAATCTCTTGTAATTAGGAACATAGTGCTTCAGTATTATCTAAATGACGATATCTCTTTAAATATTTGCATTAGCGAAACGCTTTAAATTAGTTAAATGTGTATTAATTTATTTAACAAATAGATACATATATGTATTTAAAAGTGTCTTCATTTTTTTTTCGTTTTACGAGCCTCAATTTTACCAAAAGCAAAAAAAAAAAAAAAAGACTTAATAAAATAATTTTGTATTTTTACACCATATTAAAGTATTTGACTTATAATTTATATGATACTTTGATTTATAATGTATATGATACTTTGATTTATAATGTGTATGATGTTGCTTTTTCAAGGGGGGGTGGGCGCTTCATAGCATTTTATGGGTGCACCATCACTCTTATGGTGGGGGGGGGGGTATTCTCGTATATATAAAATGGAATAATCATGTAATAGAGTTCAATGTTTTAATAAATAAAATATATAATGCATTTTGCGCACACTGTAAAAATAAAATCAGTAACCTATTTTGAATAAGTATTTATATTTGTGATGAGCTGGAAAAGGGCAAGAACAGAAGAATCAACCCGAATGGTTCCAGCAGGGGGACTTGCTGTCATATTTAAATTCATCAATTTCTCTGTTGGTACTTTTCGGTACACTTTGTTCGTCAGAGAAATTGACTTGAGGTGAACGAATTTAGGAACGCGAAGGATAGGTAAGTTCTGTCAAATTTTATCCGAAGATAAAAGCTATCAAGTTTGATACAAGATATGTTTTTAAGTTCTGCATTAAAAATACAATATGTTGATAGTTTTGTCTTGGAAATATTGAGAGAAAAACTGAAGTTTAAGATTGTTTAACAAACAATCCCCACTTTTCAGAAGGTATCCCCACTCCAATTCCCCGACGATTTTGTGATTAGGAATGAAACTACTAGATTATTTCATAATTTTTCAAAAATTTATAACTGTGCATATGTTATGCTGTTAACCATGCTATTTGTCATTAGAAATTCCAAAAAAAAAAAAAAAAATCCACGAATGATTCTAAAATTGCTTGTATTATTGCTCTTAGATATGAAAGAATTGAAGCTGATATGGTATGCAATACTATAATAAAGAATTATATTTTAGAAAAAATCACGGAAAAAGGATTCCGAAATTCTCGGAAACGTTTTTGAAAATTGTTTGGAGAATTCCGAAATACTCGGAAACGTTTTCGAAACTTTCATGAACCACAGCTGCACAGAATACTCAGAAACATTTCTGGAAATTACGGAAAGAGGATTCCAAAATACTCAGAAACGTTTCTGAAAATTACAGAAAGAGGATTCCGAAATACTCAGACACGTTTCTGGACATTACAGAAAGAGGATTCCGAAATACTCAGAAACGTTTCTGAAAATTACAGAAAGAGGATTCCGAAATACTCAGACACGTTTCTGGACATTACAGAAAGAGGATTCCGAAATACTCAGAAACGTTTTTGAAACTTTCATGAACCACAGCTGCACGATATACTCAGAAACGTTTCCGGATTTTTTTTACAGTGTACGATTTCCTCAAAGTTATTCACTTTGGGGTTCGACACTTGTTTTTAGAACTAAGGACTTGTTTAAGAAAGGCTATCAAAATAAAAAGAAAGTCTATAGTTTGCAGATGATTATTTTCTCGTAACTTACTGAATTAGAAGAAATGTTAAATGACTTAATTGCGCAAATTTTAAAGAGCTGAAGAGATGCTTCCAAATCCACAAAATAATATTCTTTCGCACATGTTTATTTTTATATATTTATTTTGAACTACAAGTAGACTGTTCAAAGTTATTTATCTGTTTATTCTCAGTTTTGAAAGGATACAATTTGTGCAGTAAATTACCGCCCTTAAGTTAGGGTTAAGACAGAACTTCATGCAGTATACCGGCAGCCTGATGGTTATGACATCCAGATGCTGCTGTTTCGTCCTTATCTTTCGTCTCGGCTCCAATTACTGGATGATATCTGCCTCCTCGGTTTCAGACTGATAAGTCCATTTCTAGGACAAAAGGATGTCAAAATCGGGCTCTTAGTATACCACATGAAGATGCAAAGTGTTTCTGCAGCATTTGACGTCGGCACTTGTGTGGACTAGAACCTTAATGAGATTTTTTCATCAAAAAGTTTAAAAAAAAAGTACATTTTCTGTAATAGAAAAGTTGTGAAATGAAGCATTTTACACTACGTTCTGATCCCACCCCTTTCCTCGTCTCTACTCTTTTTCAGGGACAATTAAGGGCAGTAAAAATTATTTTAAAATAAGTTTAAAATGACATGGAGTTGGATTTTAAAATCAAAATATTCTATTCATTGTTGATCGTTGCTAAAGGTATGATTTTTTTTATAATTAATGTATAAATTTAAGATTAAAAATAAAAATAAAGAATAGTTGTTCTCGAAATTCAAAATGCTCTTTTAGTTTTCGAAGTTTTAAAAGCTAAAATGAAGAAATTGGTCATTCAATCTTTTTCCGCGTTATATATAGAAAACTGAAAATGCATTTTTTCCTTCTGCTGTTTGAATGTTTGGTGTTAGAATTCAATTTCTAGTGTCGTTTATATTCCTAGATAAAAAGCTTTAAATTTTTCCCAAGAACTTCAACGTTGAAAAATGTTTGATTTTTTAAAAAAATAAGTAAATAAAAAGCCCTTTCCCAAAAACCTTTAGCCAACGTTTTACTAGCATTAGATTAGGTTGTCCAAAAAGTCTAACGTTTAGTTAAATTAAATGTTTTTTCTTTAAATCGTTTTTAAGAATACTTTTACTAAAAACAAAACCTACTTTTATGCTTTTGTTATGATTTTCATGTAAAGTATTATTGTTATTATTATTGTTGTTTTCACGAGAAATTTCGCTAAATAGGAAAAAAATCAGATACGTTTTTCGTCGGATCGAGGTAGTGATTTTGGATAAACGTTTTTGATGTGAATGAGGTTTTATAGCCTTTTGAGCTAGTGTATTCAATTCAAGTGAAAAATTACCTGCTACTTGTCTTGTAGTGTAAGAAATAAAATCATACATAATTATAATTTCTGCTCTGTTGCAAAAACAAACAAACAAACAAACAAAAAAAAAAAAAAAACTTGAATTCTGAAATTTTGAATTCAAATTATGTTTTTCGCGATCACTAGTTGCAAACAGGGCCCTACTCATTGGGGGCTATTGTTTCTAGAAACAGCTCCTGTCCCCCCAAAGCCTACCCCTCCTCCTGGGAGGTTACGTGTGTATAGTTGTGTGTGTGCAGGCGTGTGTGTATGTGTGTAACGACTTATGTGTATGAGCGTGTGTGCATGTATGTGTGTGTGTGTGCTTGTGTGTATGTATGAGCGCGCGTGTGTGTAGGACATGGACGCCATTGACCAGGAGAAACGGATTCCAGGAGGCAGTGCTCGGAGCCGCGCCTGCAGAGGCCGGTGGGCGGTGGTGCTGGTGTCCCTGGTCCACGCTGAAAAAGGAACCACAACATCAAGGACGGTGAAATGAAAGCAATAAGCAATCGTGATTGCTCAAAAAATAATAATAATAATAATAATATAAAATAAAATCAAAGATCAACATGAAAAACTGACTGGGGAAGGAAAATTTATTTTAAAAATATCGTGTTATCATCCATCAAATTGAAGTAACAAAAAAAAAAAACCTTTTTCTAAAGTACGTTTAAGGTGTTTTGTAGTTGTATGAATGTTTTCGAAAAAACCATCGTTTATTGTTTTGTTTTTCCCTCTATTCACCCGATTCTGTCTTGTCTCCGGCTTTCATAAACTTATTTAATTCAGCTGCAAATTATTTACTCAAATAGGCGTAGTTAAAATTTAAAAATAAATAAAAAATAAACTCGTGCTTCACCGAATGTTGCAAGTTTGTTTATTTTCTGTGCTTCACAGGTGTATTAAGATTTAAAAGATTTATTCAAATGGTGGAGGGGGGGGGTACACAATAGGGAACCCCGCTCTGCTATGCCATCTGGGGCTTCCAGAGAACGGACCTTTCGGCCGGGGCCCCCTTACCCATAAGGGAACGAGAACTAAACCACTTACGACTCTAGACACCGTGGACCCAATGGGGGGGGGGGTATATGAATATTCGAAATTTGAGTTCGTGGTTACATTTGTTTCTAAGTCGAAAAACACGCAATTTTTATGTGTTTTCAAGAATCTTTACTCTCTTCCTACGTGGGGAATTTTGCGCAGTAGCTAACTCTTAACTTAGTCGCTTACTGCAAAGTTGTTTTTACTGCAGTTCGTGTATTGTAATTGGGAAAACGAATTGCCTGTGTTCGAAACCGTTGCAATCGGTACGAAATTTGACTTATCTTTTTCTTTTGAAAACCGACAATTTATTAATTGATTAAAATTTTGCATTTTTTACATTTCCCGTGAGAACATGTTTTGCTTGAAATTCCCGTGACGCATGTAGATGAGTGAGATGAATTTATGCAGCATATTTTTATGACGGAGTTTTCTCTCTGTGATTGTTTTTGGTCCTTTCAGGGGTGTTTGTGATCCGAAAATTTTAGAGTGACAACACATTCTAAAACTGATAATTAAAAAAAAAAAAAAAACTTTTAAAATTATTTTCTTTAATAATGTTTGTATGAATATATGAAGTGCTTTTACAGGGGGGGAGGGGGGATGAAGTGCTTTTACAGGGGGGAAGCGGGGATGAGCCTTCTCATAGTTTCCGAAAATTTCTCACTGTCTTCAGAAAATTTTACTTGAGTTTCACCATCACCCCTGAATCATTTAATTAGAATTTCCAAAACTTTGAAATTTAATTTTAAAATTAAATTCCGTTTAGAGTTTCCGTTGAGAAAATAAATCGTTTTCTTAAAAATTGTTGAAAGGCAATATGTATGGATGCTTTATTATAGCTGATGACTAGTGTTTTTGCATTTTTCAAATGCAGAACTTCGTTTTGTTATTATTATTATTACCTCTCCAAACTTTGGGAGAAAAGTTTATTGAATCCTGCATTCATATTGTTTTACAGCTTTCTTCTTAAAAATATGATAAAAAGTTTTTTTGTCGACTTACTCCCCCCCCCCCCCCAAGACAAACTAACCTTCAAAGTTTTTTTTTGGGTCCCCCCTCGTATATATATATATATATATATATATATATATATATATATATATACACGAGGGGTTTTAAGCGCATTTAGTTTCTTCATATGCCAGTAAAAGCAACTAGATACGTTTGGTTAAGCGAAACTTTTCTCTTAAAGATAAGTGGACGCTTGCTAATCGATTTTTAATCGTTTGGGGGGAAAATAACTTAGTAATGCATTTTACAAAAGTAAAAATGCTTAATATTGGAATTGTTTAAGGAGCAAAATAAATTTTTGGCGATGCAAAAAAAAAAATATAAAAGGAAATATTTATTATCCTGATTATTTAATCATATGAATATTTTGCAGGGGAATAAAATTAGTTTTCATTTAGTTTCATAGAGTTTTTTTTTTTTTTTGTAACAAAGTCAATATTATTTTCTATTATTTTTTAGAGAAAGCTCTCACTTACATTTCATCTTAAACTAAATCATTTGTGTCACATTGTTTCTCATTTTCAAATGAAATACAATGAAATTCCAGTTTTATCTCGACTTACATTTTTTTTCCCCCGCGTCGGCTGTTCAATTTCACTTTTCTCATTTTCTCAGCTTGCTGCTCAAAAAAGAAATCAGATAAACCCCAAAGCGGATAATTTTCCGTAACAGTTTTCGTGCTAAAGCGATTTTCACCTGCGTACGTATTCCGCATGCAATCCATCGCACGCTAGTCGTCACTTCTATTTAGCATTTTCTGCCCTAGACATGGGCTGTTTATTGCTTTAAGAGAGACTCCGCCTTTCTGCTGTCCCCCCTTTCTCTTTCGCAGATTAACCCCAGCTGTAGTTTATGGAAGGAGGGTAGGAAGGCCTCCTTTTGTGACTGACATACCCTCCGGCAGCAAAATATTTGGAGTCTGTGCCCGGGTTGTTTTTCCTCATTGATTCCTCCAGTTCCGCTGACACTGTTGCTGAACCCTGCGCCGATTGCCGGATTTGGCGCTTACTTTCGTTGTCCAAATGATAGTCGCTTCTTCATGACTTTTCCCCGCTATAGACTCCTTCACATTCTATTTTTACCTTTCTGTTGATACAAGACGCAACGTGCCGCAGTCGCACAAAATAATTCTAGGTAGTGAGAAGCAAAGGGATGTAAGTGGCAAAATTAAAAATGTGGAGATAACAAGTACACATGATAGGTGAACCTGTCCTCTGTCTTGGGGCAAGAGAAGGTACTAGTAGCCCTGGTAGGTGCTGCTATACAGCATGCTTTAGAAAAACATTTCAATGAAAGCCTACATAGGATCTTATCCTTAAACGCGTTTTACTCAAAACTTGAAAATGTCCACTTACATCCCTTTGTTTCTCACTGCCTCATTTGGGCTTTCTTTCGACTACAAGACCAAGACGCCAAGTGCTGCGATCCTAGCAGATTTTCTTCAGTATTAATTTGAATCAATTTGACTACCGGACTGTACCCTTTTGACTTTTATTTGGTTGTATTGTTTTCTGATTTTTTATTATTTCTATGATTTGATTTCTTATAACTTACTCCATTGTGTCACTGGACTGATGTGTCGCACATGGACTTTTTTTCTCCGTGGTAAAATTGACTCCCACATTGCCTTCTACGCATCGTTGTAACCAATGCCATTGTAGGCTATGGTAGAAAATATAGCCGGAAACTGCATTTTGTGATAAAATCATGAAACTTGGTATGCTTGTAGACAATGTACTAACAAACATTTTTGAAAGGGGAGACATTTCAAAATCCCCTCCCAAACCCCCCTGGCGCACATTTTTGGTCAAACTCCCAACACTACCCCCCCCCCCCCCCACTGTATCTTTTTTGGGAGTTCTATCATACTTACTAAAACGTAAAAAGCCATCAAAATGTCTCTGAACCTCCTAATTTTAATAATAATTTTAAAAACTTTTATTTTTTAAAACCTAACTTTAACTAATCAAAGTCTTTAACATTTCTCGAGTGGTTTTTTGAGAAATGTTTTTTTACGTATTTTAACTCACTATATTAAAGAAAATCAATTCATTTACAGTAGAACCCGGTAATCCGAACCCCAGAAATCCAAAACATTAGACAATCTGAACATATGTTTTGAAATTTACTGATAAAACTGATTACAAAACTGAGAATAAATCCAGAAACTAAAAATCGTAAGCAAAGCTGGTAAATTTTCAAAACTTGAAACAAATCCTTGAATTGTTATTTAAGAATGAATACAACACCTTGATTTGTTAAAACGAAATCAATTTTCGTTAACGGCAAAAAAGAAGAAAAAAAGAAAGACTTCAAATACACTTTAAAATGAAATTCACATTTTTTTTGGAAGTTTCATTCACATTCTGCTGTTTTATAAGTCATATTTGCACTTGCAAAATGAGAGGGAGGGTGGGGGACGGGTATTTTTTAATAGAACTCCAAAATTTATAATTGAAAGCTTTAAAACAAATGTCAAGTTTTTCTCATTAGACGGTTTGCGACGTTTGCTCTATGTTTCAACCGATGTAAGAGAAAGAAATAATCATACTGCAACAAGAAGTTTAGTGCTATGTTAATAAAGTTAATAAAATTGTTATTTATTGAAATATAACTCGCTATTGTAGAAACTACTACTAAACTGAATTACAAATCTGAGAAGTGATACATACAATGATTATATAGAAGGTAATTTAAAACGTTTGAATTTACAAGTAATTTACACAGTTACATAGCAATTTCCATTGCAGCATTTACACATCAGTGTACAGATAAATCCATTTTCGACGCACTCACAGGTTATTTAAGAGCACTTCTTTTTTTTACTCTTGCAATTCGGTACGACAGGCAAAATATCAAGCTCGTTTTTTTAAATCCTTATTCGAAATAACACCATCGAGGAAAAAACTTATTTTGAAAGGAAAAAATGTGTTCTTTCTATTGGTATAAATAAAATGAAGATGCCAGGTGACTAACTTGAGCTATAGCGCATTGAAAATATGCTATTTTTTACGTGAACGGTTTTGATAGCCACTTTGAATCACAATATCTTTTAGAAAATAGATATTTAAGCTCTGCAACTGTAACCCCTTAAAAACAAGTATTTTTACAATGGAATCATGCAGCACGAGCTTTTGAGTTATTTTGTTCAAATTGTATGACAACCTAAAATTCAGGAAAAAATTTTCCCCTCGCGCTTTTTCACAAGTGTTCACGCGTATGCTACACAAAATCTAACGAACCCAAATTCACAAAAATACTTGAAGATACTAACGGTCAAACATACTTTAAGCGCCTAAAATTTCAGGCTTCCAGTCTGATAAAATTTTCTGTAAACTTGGCAATTTGGCACAAAAAGCAAATCCGCCATTTTGGATTACATTTTTCGGAGATCCTAGATCCTCAGGATTTGGATCTAGGAAGCTGAAAATTTGCATAAGTTAGTTTCATAGGCATCTCTATGCCTCTGTAAAATTTCATCCAAATCGGAGATGGTCGAGTGGGGACGATTTGAAAAATTAGGTCAGTTGACGTGGAATGACTTATAACTCAAATGTCCCACCGAACGTTAGAGTTATCCGTGCTCTCTTGAGAAACAAGTTTAGCTCTTATATTGCGCTTCATCATGTTTTCTTTCCCATCACTTAAAAGTTTGCTAACATAGTGTGAGCTATTTATTACTGGTTGCTGGATATATCATCAATTGCACTGTTAAAACTACAGGTTGCATTCGGCACCTTTCAGGGGTGAAACGCTTGTTCACCAGCGGCACCTAATACGGAGCCGAAATTGCACCTCTAACTAGGATGAAAAACAGGCACCTTTTAAAAATAGGCAGCCGGGGTGAAAGGAATGAACCTTCGGAGAGAGAAATGGCACCCTTACTGTAGATCCTCCTTCCTCCTCCCCCGTATTGTGTGCTATTTTGAATACAGTTGTGTATTTTTTTTTAATAGTTTTGTTTTGATTCATGATAGTCTACGTTTTGCACACGTTTCACATTGCATGAATTCAGTGCTGGAAATGATTAAAACTTATACTTACAGCATTTGATCATATTTCAGAATTTTCAACATAGTTAAGAAGTGCTCATTGCTTCAATTCATCTGATCGTTCTCTACATCAGTGTTTCTCAACCTCTTTTGACCCACGGGTAGGTAAAAGCAACTGAAAAACATTGCGGACCTGTGAAATTTTTATCCTTTTCTTAAAAATAAATAAAATAAATAATAATAATTACACTGCTTGACAATTGCTAAAAGGAACAAGTGATTTATGCAAATTTGTACCTCAACCAGCTGGCCAATGGAAACAAATTCAAGTTCAGATGGTGTGGTAGATCAAGACACATTACCTGTATAAAAGACAGTGCATACACGATCAAGATTCGTACGAAAATTCACGCTGTTTGGTTTTTAACAAAAATAGTGCGGATGTTAAAAAAGGTTTTTCTCTGAAATTCTGTTTGGTTCTTGAAATATTTAAGAGTAAAATGTCAGCAAGACATCATTTGAGTACCTACGATCATGGACGAGTGGTTAGACGACTGGAAGCAATTCAAAGCGTCACCACTGTGGCTGCTGTAATAGGTGTATCAAAAAGTGCCATCTCCGAATTAAAGAAGGCCGCTGAAGGTGGAAATGTTTTGCAAAAGTACGCCGGAGGTCGTTGTGGGAACACCACACCGTCAGAGGATTGCTATGAAGCTCTCGTGGTAAAAAGAAACAGAAATTTCACTCCTGTACAGATAGCTGCAAATCTTACAACCGCTACCGGTACGCATGTTTCTGCAAGAACCATCTCACGGCGAGTAAATAATGTTGGTTTGTATGCACGGAAGCCCGTACGTTGCATAAAATGTTCAACCACACCATCGTCGAGAGAGATTACGCTGGTGTAAGGAACATGTTGGTTGAGATCGTCAAAATTGGTCTAGAGTGATGTTCTCTGACGAATCTCGTTTCAGAGTGACAAGTGATTCTGGTCACCAACGACTGTGGAGAGAACGTAGAATACGTTATGCACAAAAATTTGTTTGCGAGCGTGATCAGTACGGCCCAGGCGTGATGGTGTGGGCGGGCGTCATGCACAATGGCAGAACACCGCTTCTATTTTTAAACAAGAAGGCGTTTCGTCGCAAATGTATTGCAGAGAGGTTATGCTGGACCATGTTCGTCTTTTTAGGGGATCTTTAGGTCCAGACTTTCTCTTTCCGGGCCACGATACACGGCCTCACAGGAGCATTGAATTGTCAGACACACTGCAAAGTGAAAACATTCTCCGTATGCAATGGCCTGCTTACTTTCCCGACATAAATCCAATTGAACTTGCCTGGGAGGATCTTGGCAGACGTGTTGCGCGAAGAACCGTCCCTCTCAGAACAGTACAAGAACTCAAATCCGCCTTGAGAGAGGAATGGGAAGACATCCCCCAAGCACTCGTCAATAAATTAGTGGGGAATATGGAAAACAGATGTAAGATGTGCATTAGTGTCCCTGGTAATCATACATCATATTCAGGTACTCATGTCTCCTTCATTCTGACCTAGATAATTTTTTTGTGGTTGTTTGAAAATCATCTAAGTAGGATTTTTTTTTATTTTTAAGTTTTTACTTCATTGATGCAGTAATATCTGTAATATTTTGTCCTTATGATAAAAGCACATCATCCCTACTAATTATATACTTCGTTCTGTTTGTTTAATCATTATCTATTCTTAATTATTCCAAAACACGTAATTGTTCCTTAGCAATTGTCAAGCAGTGTATAATAACTCTCGGGGCGGTAAAAAACTTGTGAAAAAATTCTGCGTACTGATGAGTTTTTTTTTTTTTTACAAAGTAATATTTAAAAAGAATAAAACAATAAATATCTACAGACTTTATTTGGTATCAAAGAGTTGTCACAAATATATTTAAATTTAAAGACGAGTAATTATTTGAATAATCATAGTTAAGTTAATGATCATTTATGAGAAATAACCGCACCGAAAGTAAAGTGTAGAGGCACTTATGAATTATTTACCTGAAGAGCCAAAAATATTCTGGGATATTAAAGTTACGGAAAAAAAAAATTCGTTTCTCAAACGTTCAAAATTTCAATCAAAATAACAATAAAATAAAATGCGCATGGAATTTTTCGACAGTTTAAAAATGTAAAGAAATTCCTAACGCTATCGAAATATTAACCGCTAACAGGAAATGATTTAAACACTTGAACGAAAAAGCAAAAGGAAAAGCTAGACGGAGAGAGATTTCTTTTTTATTTTTTGAGCTCGCTGTTGTGTAGTAATCTACGAAGCAAAAGAATCATTTTTATTTAGGTTCTCACTTGTTGGTTATGGATAATCTTATTCCGGTTATTACTTTGGTGATTAAATGTTGCTTATCGAGTACTCAAGAAAATAATGATATGTATATTTAGTAGCGTTTTGAATGATGTAAACTTCACGACAGTAACGGTAAACTGAGAATCAACAACGGTACTACGGTACCGTAACGGACTAACGGTAACTGAGAAGCAGTGAACGTACTTTCAACTATGTTTGAAAGCCCTAAAAGCTACAAAGTGATCAAAAGCTGTACTTACTTGTTATTTTAAAGAATTATCCTAGAAAAGTTGAGATTTAATCCAGTAGTGTACTTTATTCAATGTGAAAGATGTAGAAGCCATGCATAGATGCAATCTATCATTCGTCCGCCATATTGAAGTGGTTGAATGGTGAATGTATGCCGGAAGCGCATGCGGCAGCCAGTCATTTTGCGATTGCTTGCTGTTTTGGCACCCCTGTCTACGATTGTCTGCTGTTTTCGCACCCCTGCTCTACTTCCTGGCTAGTATGGCACCCTTGGACACCATGCTTTCACCTTAGGGGGAATGTATTCACTCGTCTAGAACCTCTGGTTATAACAGTACCTCCATGTGAATTTGAACATCATGACTGCACCGTTTGAGAAACAGATTAGTTTACATCTGAAAACCAAATCTGAATAATGTTTTTCTTCATTAACATAATTTGGATATTATTTTTTTTAAAGAATTTATTTCAGGATACTGAAAAATGTTTTAAAACATTTTATGTCTCTCTCTAATTTTAAGGAATCTCATTTATGAATTTTGGAGCTACCGTACAGTAGTTATAAATACTATATTACATATTTATTTTGCATGTGTTTGAATTACATATATGTTTTTGTACTTATTAGACAGTGATACGACACACATTCTGTCAATAAAGTCCGTTCCCATCCTCTTAACTTCGTAACGGCTGCTGTTATATTCATAAAAGTGGTATCTAGAAATAGCAAAGCAGTCATGTGTTACTAAATAAAACATTTTTCAACCCACCTGGTGAAAAACTACGGAGTCAGCATTCGTACCTAAAAGACGGAGCAAGAGTGATTTACAAAATTGTAGAGAATCATCGATTTTTGCGAGAAGACATCTTGAGGACATCAATGCAAAGAATTGAGCGGATAAAACACACAATTGTTTTTTCGTGATTTCCTACACTGTAACGTGAGAAAATGATCTGAGAAAGAAAAGAAAACAAGCTATGACAATATTCCATTATTTATAAATGACTATTTATAAATGACAATTCACAATTACTATAAAATGCAGCTTACAACAAGGGCCGACGTGAGGTCATGTCAGCTTAGTTTGAGAATGGGGCACAGTTTGGAATTGAACTCGCGCAGAGGGTAAAATATCCTAATGGTGAAAGGTGTAGAAAGGGGGCCTGTGAAAAAATTGACCTATGTAATTTTTTTCCTGGATCCGCTTTTGTTTTCGGCGACCCTGTTTATAACAATTGGAATTAAAGTGACAAAATATTTTTTCCGTAAAATTATTGTAAAAAATGCAATCTTAAAATACCATTGAGGAGCATGAAAGACTCTACATTATTAAGATTATCAAATCAAAGGCCAAAGACCGCCGAAATGCGAGTTTCAAACATTTTTTTACGAAACATAAAGTATTCTGTACGCTGTATAAACTCACGGTGTCGGTCCCCTCAGTTTAAAAAGAAAATAAGTTGAATAAAACCAATGTCGAAAGAATTCCGATGGTCCCCAGAACCTCCCAGCACGTCCCACCCTCCTAATATCATCGAAGATCGTGTAAAATTTAAATTTTTGGGCTTCAATTTTGAATAACTTCATAAGAGAACAGCCGAATCTACTCCTGCCATAACATCGAATTCCAGTTTCAAAAATTTGCTGGAGGAAAGTACTCGAACCTCTCCCATTTTTTTTAACATTCCCAAAGATGGTCTAAAACTGTTTTTAAATTAGCAGTATCAAAAATTTTCTGAGAAAGTGCCCCGTCCCCTCCTCTTTTTCGGCATCATCGATGAAGAACGATTTAAATCTCGTTTTTAGTGTTTCAATTTCGAAAATTTTCCGGGGTGAGCCTCCTGAAAACTCTTTTTCCTAACATCACTGAAGGTCAGCAAAAATTTCGTTTTTGGGACTTAACTTTCGAGTAACTGCTGGTGCCCTAGTCTTTACCAAAAAAGGCTTTTAAGACTTCCATTTGAAAATTTTCTGGTGGATTACCTCGGTATCTATCTCGACTTAAAATCACCAAAGCTCTTCTTAAACGGCGTTTTCAGGGATAATATATTTTTTTTAATTTCAGAGGAGAGCCCCTGGAACCGCTCTTCATACCATATACACGAATATAATTTAAAATTCTGTTTTTTTGGATTTCCACTTCCGACAAATAGCAGCAGGAGAGACCCTGAACCTACGGTCCCCTAACACCACCAAATATTGTCTAAAATTGAGTTTTTAAGACTACAATTTCGAAAATTTTAAGGGGGAGAGGCCCCCCCGGAGCCCCTATTTCAGACTCAATGTTAATTTTTCCATTAAGTTTATATTGCTAATACTTTAATGACTCCCAAAAGCCACATAAAACTAATTCCTCTCTCTCTCTCTGCCTTTGTATTGATACATACGTTTGAAAAAAAAAAATAATAAGGGGCTGCCAAACTCGTACCCGACCCCTCCTACCAGGTTTTTGACCTCGCATCGAGTCTGACGGTCGTCAGGGTCTGGCAGTATAAAAAAGGGAATGTTTATGACAGAGCCCAGTAATGTATTTTTGTGTCGAGGGACCCATCACGTTCTAAGACGGCCCTAATCTTTCACCCATGAACATCGCTAGATCAGTTTCATATAACAGGGCAATTAAGTTACTTGTTATGACTGCAGAAAAGGACATACTAGTCTAGCAGTGTTATCATTACGGAAATATTCAATCAAGTTTCGGGCATTATAAAAATACTTAAGTGGACAATTACAATCACAATTTCCCTCCAAAATAAGGTTTAGCTAATAATGTATCAATTTGTTCACCATTAAAGCGCAGAATATTCCTATCTGTTAAATTTTGTTTAAGTAAAACATATTTGTTAAGCATTATTTAATCATATTTAAGTGATATCCCAATCGTTAGGTAAAATGTAATACCTATAAGAGCTATGGGGCCGCTACATTTCCTAATGCTAGGGCCGATTTTTTCAGCCAATCCGCCACTGGGTGGCACAGTAACCGCGGATAAGTGAAAACCGCGGATAATCCGAATAATAGGTAAAAAACGATACTTAGTGTATTCAATAAATAAAAAATATTAATGACACACATTCATTTAAATTATAATTAAAAACAATGGTACATTGCATTTACTAACATTGAAATATAAAAAATATGTGTTAAATATCAACGCGAACAACAACACAATCATAAGTTTCAAAAAAAAAAAAAAAAATGATAATCCGACCATCGATAATCGTCAGTTTACCGTATTTATTTATTTTTTTTATTTTGCCCCGTATTTTTAAGTGAATATTTTCCACTTTTTTTTTTTTTTTGAAGGCACAAATTTACTGCTACATAAAAACGAATAATAATACTTCAATGCAAGTTTTATTACAAAATATATTATTATTTCTTTATTATACTGTAATTTTCAGAACATTCTTCTAAATTGTTCATTTCGAAAAAGGTTAGTTATTATATTGATTATTACTTTTGGGCTCCACACTTCCCTACTATAATTTCATTTCGAGCACATTTGATGCAAGAAAACATTCCTCACTTCAGTCGTA
The DNA here is from genome assembly GCF_026930045.1 of Uloborus diversus. Classification (NCBI taxonomy): domain Eukaryota; kingdom Metazoa; phylum Arthropoda; class Arachnida; order Araneae; family Uloboridae; genus Uloborus; species Uloborus diversus. Next base: position 27,080,821 of record NC_072733.1, on the reverse strand, counting down.
TTCTGGTATAGAACCGTCATATCTTACTACGCATACTTTTAACGGTACTAAACTAATTATATATTACACTCCTGATTTTTCTAATTTTATTCTATTTAGGACCAAACAGCACTTATCAAGTCTAACTGATTAAATTAACATCACAATTAAGAAACAGTATTTATACCTCATCTTATTTTTCTGATTTCAAAAATTAAAAACATTTCCAGATACCTGCGCCTAAAATCCATGTTTAAGTAACGAAAAATCATAATCCTTTGCTCGTACTTGAAAAATGGAGTTTTTCTTTATGTTACCTACAATAGGAAAATCAGTAATTGGTCAGAGTTTAAAATATCCTGTAACTCAACATGTTTGTTAGGTTTAAATTGCTGCGTTTTCAAACCATCATTAAAATTTCTTTTCCTCGAGAGCAATTTTCCGTTATTTGATTTCCTGTGACCAGGAACGACAACTGTGGAGATTATTATCATTTGGAGAAGAGTATCCATTCGAGTTTGTAATACGCTTACATTTCTTTCCTTGTTTTCAAGTTTTTAGACAAACTTTCTGAGCTGGTAACGAGGTTCGCGTTTAACCACCGTTGCGGCTGATTGACTCTAGGATAGTGTTTATGCTTCGCAAGTTATGGCTCGATTTGTCTGTCGATCTGTATAGCAGTATTTGAAGTTATAGTATCTTGCATCTCTTCGCCCAATTAGTTTTTCGACAACGATTATTTTTGTAGCTCATTAATTTCATGGAATTGGATCCAATGGGCATATGCGTGGTTGAGTGTCGCTCGGAAAATAAACATTAAGGTGTAAGTATTTATTAAAACGTGAAATGCGAAAATTGTATGAAGAGAGTTTGTTAGGTTTCCTCCCAATTCTGTCAATTTTTTAAAATAATGTGAATTTACTTGAGCTTCTGGGTGTAATAACATGTTTTTAGTATGAAGGTTTTCGGACAAGTGATTTAAAGAAGAAATAGAAAATTTTGAGTTGTTTGTAAAGGTTTACTGAAAAGTTTGCGTGTAAACATTATTAGGTTACAAAAGTTTATTTGCTACGTAGTTACTGTGTGGTATTTGAAAATGCTGTTGGAGCACTGTTAGAGGTACTTAAACTAAACATTTTAAAGAATGGACGCTTTTTGATTTTCATGGTAACTTTAGTTTCGCTTCTTGAACTTTTTCATGTTTCATTTGTTTTCTCTTTGACGCTAAATTTAAAGCCTATGAAAGTTTCTGAAATTAAAGAAATAATTTCTTAAACGGGAAGTTCATCTTTGACCTCCTCCTCCTGTTCTATTCATTTTTACAATTTGTCATAAAAGTACCACTTTTCTTATTTCGATCAAGGTTTAAATTGGCAGACTGGAAGTCTAGCGTGTTGACAACAGCTTCATGTATTCCTTCGTTAGACAGGAATTAGTTGTCGGATTTTTATTATTTATTTTTCTTTTTGAATTTCTTTTTAAGCAATGCATTACATTAGTTTGCGGTTTTACGCTTGTGAAACTGTATTATTTCTTGACCCATTGTTTAAAAATATTGTTTTAAACTTTTTGGATCTTTGTAAAATATCAAGTAGGGGAATGTGGGACAAGGTGAAAAGGTGAAATATTTACTCTACTTTTAGTTCCACCTATCAAGCAATATTTTAACTATATAGTAACTCATGTAGTCTATTTCAGTCAAAAAAAAAAAAAAATACCACCGAAGATCAAATCATATGATAATACAGGCAACTTTCAAAAATTAATTTTCATATTGTAATATTTTTTTGTAAGTCAAAAATTATGTTTGTTTTTATAAAATGATCAAGTTCTTGTTATTAACATTTTAAATATTTATTGAGACCTTCTAATATTAGTTTCAGTATTTATTTTTGTTAATATTAAACTTATTTGTATTTTGAATATTTTGTACAATTAATCAAGTACATGCGGAGCAAAGTGGATGTGGCAAAGTGAAATAGTTTATTTTGTTTACTAACTCAATAAGTTACGAAATCATTTACGTATATATTTATTTATCCATTCATTTACATTCCTCCTTTTAATAATTCACTTATTTATTGATTCATTCACTTACATTCTTATTCATTCACTATTTTACGTATTTATTTTTCCTCATACATTGATTAATTTAATTTTTCGTTTTGTGCTTCAGTATCTTATCATTTATTCATTCAACCTTTTATTTACTGATTCATTTGGTCTTTAATAGTTTTAATAATCGATAGAAAATATTTCATTGGAAAAATATTTTAATTTTCGCTTTGCCTCATAAAACAAAAAAGTGAAAATTTTCCTTTTTTTTTTTTTTTTTTGAATGCGCAAATTTATTGCCAAAGTAATAATAATGTTTCAGTGCAAGTTTTTTTTTTTAAATACAATGTTCTTTGTTTGCACTGTAATTCCAGTTGATTCATTTTGAAAAAGTTCCGTCATCTTAACTACTAAACTTTGCCCCACAGAGAAAGCAGTATCAAATTATGACTTTTGAAAATTCATTATTTTATATTTCTTCATTTCAATAGAGTATTGTGCACAGAACACGTTTTAGAACATTTAGTTTTTTTTCACGTGTACTTTAAGGTTGAGGAAAATTTGTCCATGCAATGGTTATGTCATTGTAAATTTCCAGTGTGTACTATAAGTATTTTTCTAAGAAGTATCTGCTCTTTTTCCTCTAAATATTTACATATGTGCACATTTTTTCTCCTTTTTCTCACGCGTGAAAATTTTTCTCCTTTTTAATAAGCTATTAAAATAAATTTAGTGACCACCATTTAAAAAGTGTACCAGTTTTAATAATGGCAATTCATGGAAATAGTTTTTTAGCAAAATATAATTGCAAATTCTGGAAAATAAGATATATAATATATTGGGAAGTACTCAATGTTCAAATTGTAACATTTTTCAGAACTGCCCATGTATCAAATGTATGGGTAACATCATATTTCATTAAGGATTTTACTTTTGACTTCAAAAACTATTTGTAAGTAATTCATTCTGCATGTTTATTCAAGAGTGTTTAAAATGCATTTTTTTACTTTGCTTTTTTCTTTTAAAAATCCCTTCACCCCCTTCATTAATCTATTAAAACTTAAGTATTTTTTCATGATCACACAATCACCCCTGAAGTATTTTTAAAAATGGAAAATTAAAATTGAAAAAAAAGAGAGAGAGAGAGAGAGAGAAACTGATATTTTTTTAACGTAGCTCGTATATTTCTGTAAATAAAGTAAGTATTCTGTTTCTTTCATTTTAATTTGGTTTTACTGAATTCTTTACCGTTTTGGTTTGTAATATTTCCTCATTAACGTGTTTACTTATCTTTACTAACGCTTTTACTTGAAAAAAAAAACTTTTTTTTTTGGATGACTATTTTTTGTACCTAACATTTTTTTGAACCTTTTTTGCATGAAACTAATGTTTTCTTAAAGCGCAGTATGCAGGGGAAAAAACGAAAAAAAAAAAAAAAAAATCCTCAGTTAATTAATATCTGTTTGAACTTTGGAAACATTTTTTTTTTTAAACTTAAGAAAAATATTTTTTTTCGCTTCTGTTATTTCTTGTTATCATTTTTTATTTTAAGTATTTGTTCATTCTTTTAAATAATAAATTGTCAGCGTCATTTTTATATATGTTTTCGTTTTCATATAGTAATAGCTTTTACAGTTTTAATGCTTATAATCACGAAATAAATTTTCGACTTAAAAATGCTATACCGGCTTTACATTTTGTATTCATTGTTCTGCATTTCAAAATCGAACTTTTTTTCGTTCTTTTGGAAAAGTTAGGTCTTTCTAAGCTACAAAATGGGACTTTTAATAATTAATGTATTTGTTTTCAGATTTTGCTAGTAGAAAGATTTTTTTAAGCAAATGTTCTAAAATTGTTTTTAAATGAACTTTATCTTCGAACAACCTTTATGAATCATGAGTTCACTTGTTCAATACTAAGTTCAAAAGGAAACTGCAAACTTATTTTTGACATAAATGTTTTGTTCAGGCCCTTCATTAATATCATTTGCCAATGTTTTGAAGAATTTTACTTCTGAAAGAAATTAAAAATAAGAAATATTTCTCTGCTGTTTGCTTTTTATGTGTGAATATATAAATGGAAACAGTCGTGCACATAAAAATAAAATGAAACGTTTCCACTTGTAGAAAGGTAGAAATTTCCAAGTATGATTTTAACATTCATTTCTTTGGTTGAAAAATAAATTGAGAATCTTGTATTGTATGTATCTAATGCAATGTTTGCAGTAAATAATAAAAAAAATGAATTAGTTTCATTTTGATTTTCTTAAAATATTCAACAAAACTTTTCAATTTTCGCGAAAAAGAAAAGAAAAAAAATATTTTTGGAGTCGGAAATTCTTGAGAGAACTACTTTCATTTTCTTATTTCATCTAAACGAAAAATTGCCGAGCTTCAGTTTATTATTCAAACAGTTTTAGGCTTTGTTTCTTGCAGGAATAAGATTTACGGGAGTTATTTTTCTGCTTGAAAATCTTGAAAATCTAGTTTTTGTGACTCTTTCACATGTTTTACTTTTGAAAAATCAAAGCAAGAATTTATTTTCTGCGTTTGATATCTGGTATATATATGTTTTTTTTTTTTTTGAGGATATAAAGAATTTAACAATTCGTTATGTGAGATAGTTTGATTTGTGAAACTTCTTGCACCTCTGATTCGGTTGTAAGAGTTATTCTGTTGCAAGTATTTTTAAAGTATTTTATTGTAATTTGTCTGCTTTGCTCAGAATTGTAATTTGTAACTTTGTCATTCATTTGACTATTTTGAAAAATCTTGTTACTAATATAAAGTATATTATCTCTTAGTGTTAATGCTTTTTTTATACAATGAAGACTGTCCAACTCGGGACTCAATGCGTAACCCCCAGCGTTAGCCAAAACGTGGATATGAAGTACAGTTAATTTCCGATCATCCGCAGAATAGGGTGGCACGGTAACCACTTGTTTTCCGTGTGTCCACGAGTTTCGTGGATAATCCGCAAAATAGATAAAAAGCGATACTAATACATGCAATAGCTTTAAAAAAAATCAATAACTCTCGCAATCGTTTAATTTATAGCTAAAACAGATACACAGTGTTTGCAAAAAAATGTACGTAAAAGATAAAAGGATCGCTCAATCATTGCAAACGAATTACTAGCATAGACGATCGAATCGTGCAAGATTAAGCTAGGTTACTCCAGAAACGTATAAGAGATGAGAGAGGAGAGATATTTTTTCGAACACTACTAGTCTGATCACTCGTTTACGCATGTAAATTGTGTAGATATGAAAATCAGTGAGGAGTGTAAACCTCAAATCTAAAACTGTTAAGTGGTGTAGATCTAAAAATCAGGTTCTCTGGTTGCTTTGGAAAGCTTGATGTCATTGGAAGGGAGGGCTAGAAAGAAACCGGAATGTCTAGAAATAGATTTTGCGCTTGTTAAGATAAAGAGAGTGCATTTATCTAGATTCAGTTAATCATCGCCGAAAAACAAAAGAGGGTGTCCATAATTACACCCTGAAATCTATTTTTTGCAATAAATAGTCTATCTAATATTCAGGGACGAATCCATGTTCTGGATTGGGAGAGGTCATTCCAGAAAGGGGGGAGGTTCACAAGTGCCATTTTGAGGCATAAATAACAAGTCTGGAGGGGAATTTTTCAAAACATAAGTCTCCAAAACGCAGGTTACGGCTATCTTTGGTCAATTAAGGTGGGAAAGGTCATGACCTCTATGACTCCCCCTCTGGATCCGCTCCTGCAAATATTTGATGGTGAAAGTTTAAAAATAATCTCTTTTTCAATCTATTCCCTTGCTTATAAATCTATGAGTTGTCAGTTTTGTATAAAGCCCTTTCAGATTAAACACATCACACAAAGTATTTTATTATTCACACTGGACAAATGAAGATCTATAATGCAATATTCACACAGCTTTTTGACACTTGGTCTCGTTAGTTTCTAAAAGATAATCAGCCCATTCTTTTATAATTCTGCATTAGGGATTCCACTGTACTTAATTGACGATTCATCCATCCATATATTTCATTGATTTTAATCAATTACAATCCTGAAACTAGCATTGAACGACGCGACACACAAAAGCAACTTCTTTCAAATTAAAACACCACAGTATACAATGAATCTTTAGTTTAAGCCTGAGTTCTTTGTCAGGATGCATTGGGAATTGATAATTGTGTAGTTAAAAGTTTGGGTAGATAAAACGATCTTCCACACTCAGCATAAATTTCGATTTCAACTTTATTGAGGACTTAATTTATTCTGAACTTGTTAAGTTTATATTTATTAGTTTTCTCAAAGGAAGCCTAACTCATCGACGATTCTCAAAGTTCGTGCTCCCATGAGTGAAAGTCTTTCTGGGGGATCTAGTTCACATTCGTCGCTTGATTCTTTTATGTTGTCAGTTTCCGTTATAGTATTTCATACGATTTACTGAGTCAGTCATCGCTGTTAAAGGAGGATTTATCTCACCTGTCACAAAATTGACTTTAGCTTAAAATAAACTTGTTGAATACGTTGATGACAATTTCTGTGACAACTTCAGTTATATAAACACTTAGCCACTAATGTTATTCTTAGTTTATCATCTGAGCCCTATTTAGAAAACAGTATCCCAGATACTCTGCAGGAGTGTCTTTGAACACTTGAACACTACAATCCAAAAAACTGCTGTAGAGTTTCAACCGCACACTTTTTTTTTTTTTTGCATTTGCATTTGCATTTGCAGATGCTACTGGATAGGGTACCCTGAGTGTTTTAACTACCTAAATGAAGTACTTGATAGCAAGAAATGGCTACTTTTATGCTAAAAACGACATTGCTTTAAATTTATGTGTCGCTCTCTATTTTAAACATCATAATAAACGAATTTAAAGTGTATTTTGTCACAAAGGTGCAGGAAGAGAACAACGTCTCTTTTTGCCGACGGGAGAACTGCAAGTTGTAACAATTAACTATACATTGTACACTGTCAACATTATTACTGAAATTGGTTTCATGGAGACAAATACTTACATAAAATCGAACATAAAATTTTGAAGAATTTTAAACGGCCTATAATTTTTGGGAGCCTGAGCTAGACGTCCCTTAGGCCGGCCCTCTTTCACCTGAAGGTAAATAAATCCCTGTTTACTGTAAACAGCAAGTTTTTATTTGCAATCAATTAATGAGGAGGACGGCGATGTAGGCTATTGGAAAAAAGTTCCTTCGTTCTTGTTGAATCGTTTTCCAGGATCGTACAGATGGCGATATCTGATTGTGTCAAGCGTCGTCGCTTTGTTTGCGAAGTAGTAATTGATTTCCAAGCCGGAGGTGAAACTCGGATCCCCAATTAATAATCGCGTTGCATGAATGGACGGTCCCCGAGCCCGGTCCGCCGAGACCGACCGCATCAGGCCGGCCTCGCTTCCAACCTGGATATTGCAGCCGACCTAAGCAGCTTAGTGAACCTTGCAAGGAAGCCGTCAGCGAAAGAGGTGTCTCCCCCGCGCCTCGTGCTCTCTAATCTGGACCATCGCTCTTATTTTGTCCTGTTATTGTGTCGAGCTCGCTCTCTAATTACGGCTTAATGAAGTTGTAGGATTTTCAAGGGAGCCCCCTCCCTAGCTCATGTCATCGTACCCCACGCTTAACATATTCGCTGCCCCCCCCCCTCCAAGGGCAAACGAAAGGGAAGAGTTCTCCCACTCCGGGAGGATGGAAAGGTTTGGGTTGAGTCTTGCATAGCTTTACTCGAGGAGGAATGTTCTCTTGAAAGCGTGAAAGGGTTGGCTGAAATAAAATGCTTTGCTTTGACGGCACTGGGATATCTTGTTTCTGTTGACTTTTTAAACTAACTTTTTGGTTTTCGGGTTACTTGGTATATGTTTGCTGAAGTAGGGAGCATATTTGTACGACTGTCCCGACTGCTTGAGTAAATTATTCATTAATGTGTCAAAAAGCAATTTGTTAATATGATTCGCCACATAAGCTTCAATTGATTATCTCTTTTCACGCAGGAGTTATCAAATGTGTCAGGTATTTTAAGCAATTTATCCTGGCTTTTAGCTTAAAAGTCGAGTGTTTCTCGGTGATCGCTACTTCACAAAGTATTCATCGGAAAAATTTATATTGAAAATAAATCATCCACAGTCTGTTCAAGTGCTCATTCAAATGAGATCATCTCATTATACATTTTTACGAAGAGATAATAATTTAAAACATTCTTTTATACTTAAGACTTCAATGACACGCTCACTCACGTATAAAATAATGTATTTAAACGCACCTTTATGTGTAGGTTTACAAATATATATGGATGATTCTCCCCCAAATAGGCCAAATAAGAGCTAAACAAAAATTTTTTATCGACTTTGTTAAAAACACATGATCTATTTTTTTATGAGTTAATCTGAGCTTATCTAAATTATATAGGGAAAATATTGGCCATTAGGGTGGAGTGAAAAAAATAAATTTCCGAAATTCGAAACGCCTGGGGCCTCAAAAGTTGCCTTTTAGCATCAATAGGTACCCTTAAAATATTAGCCTCCTAGGATAATACCTTTAGTTTCCAAAATCGCCCGAAAAAAATCTAAAATTGCAAAAAATCAATCTTTTTTGAACTTTTTTTTTTTTCGAAATTTAAAATATATAGTTTTGAGAGTGCTTAGGGCTGCAAATTAAACTCTATGTAAGGTTAATATCTTCTAAAAGTTTTAGATCAATAGAGTAAAAAAATTGACTTTTTTCTTCCATTTTCACACGACCTTGTAAAACAAAACTTAAGTCAAGTGCACACAATATAAGTATTTTTTACACATAATCTAAACTTATTTATCAGTTAAAAAATTTATTTTATTATTCAGATAATTTATTACATTACATTTAAGAGCTTTTGCTACGTATCATTTTTGTAGTTTTTGTATACAATGATGGTGAAATCCTATAACAAGTACCCAACAAGAACAATTATTGTTTTTTTACCAATTAAAATTTTTCGATATAAAAATCTTTGTTACCGAATTTTCCATTCCTCGAGTTCGTATTAAATCTACTCTACTTGCGAACAGAGCCGCCTTCTTTGTAGGATTGACTGAAAAAAATGAATTTCCGAATCTCGAAACGTCCAAGTGCAAATAAAAAAGAGCAAAAAACATTGTATTACAACTCCTATCAATTATCATTTATACAAGAACCACTTTGCAAAGCGATTGAAAGTTTACTTGTTGCTTAAATTTTCCTTTTTTGCACGAAAATTAAACTACACTGTAAAAAAAATTCTGAAACGTTTCTGAGTATATCGTGCAGCTGCGGTTCATGAAATTTTCAAAAACGTTTCTGAGTATTTCGGAATTCTCTTTCTGTAATGTCCGGAAACGTGTCTGAGTATTTCGGAATCCTCTTTCTGTAATGTCCAGAAACGTGTCTGAGTATTTCGGAATCCTCTTTCTATAATTTCCAGAAATGTTTCTGAGTATTTTGGAATCCTCTTTCTGTAATTTTCAGAAACGTTTCTGAGTATTTCGGAATCCTCTTTCCGTAATTTCCAGAAATGTTTCTGAGTATTCTGTGCAGCTGTGGTTCATGAAAGTTTCGAAAACGTTTCCGAGTATTTCGGAATTCTCCAAACAATTTTCAGAAACGTTTCTGAGAATTTCGGAATCCTTTTTCCGTGATTTTTTCTAAAAAATAATTCTTTACTATAGTATTGCATGCCATATCAGTTTCAATTCTTTCATATCTAAGAGCAATGAAACAAGCAATTTTAGAATCATTCGTGGATTTTTTTTTTTTTTCTGAATTTCTAATGACAAATAGCATGGTTATTTGTCAATGGTTATTATTACAAATGCATAACATATGCACAGTTATAAATTTTTGAAAATTTATGCAACAATATAGTAGTTTCATTCATAATCACAAAATCGTCGGGGGAGGGAAGGGGAGTACTTTCTCAAAAGTGGGATTGTTTGTTAAACAATATTAAACTTCAGTTTTTCTCTCAATATTTTCAAGACAAAATTATCAACATATTGTATTTTTAATGCAGAACTTAAAAACATATCTTGTATCAAACTTGATAGCTTTTATTTTCGGATAAAATTTGACAGAACTTACCTACACTTTGCGTTCCGAAATTCGTTCACGTCAAGTCAATTTCTTTGACGAACAAAGTGTACCGAAAAGTACCAACAGAGAAATTGATGAATTTAAATATGACACCAAAGTCCTCCTGCTGGAACCATTCGGGTTTATTCTTCTGTTCTTGCCCTTTTCCAGTTTATCACAAATATAGATACTTAATCAAAATAGGTTACTGATTTAGAGTGTGCGCAAAATGCATTATGTATTTTATTTATTAAAACATTGAACTCTATTACATGATTATTCCATTTCATATATACGAGAGTCCCCCCCCCCACACCATAAGAGTGATGGTGCACCCATTAAATGATAAAAAGCGCCCCCCACCTTAAAAAAAGCAACCCCTTGAAAATGTCAATGGCACAGTCTGCGTGGTGAACGCCCCTCGTTTTCTCACCATATGTGCATTGCATATTAATAACATAGTATTTAAAAACTGATCACTTTTAAAACGATGACATGAAATAATATTACTTTTTATTTCAGCATGTAAATGCAGCTGTTCCATTTTTGCCACTGACTCATTCCTCCTGAGTGTCCTACATTAAACTACACTGTAAAAAAAATCCGGAAACGTTTCTGAGTATATCGTGCAGCTGCGGTTCATGAAATTTTCAAAAACGTTTCTGAGTATTGCGGAATTCTCTTTCTATAATGTCCAGAAACGTGTCTGAGTATTTCGGAATCCTCTTTCTGTAATTTCCAGAAATGTTTCTGAGTATTTTGGAATACTCTTTCTGTAATTTTCAGAAACGTTTCTGAGTATTTCGGAATCCTCTCTCCGTAATTTCCAGAAACGTTTCTGAGTATTTCGGAATCCTCTCTCCGTAATTTCCAGAAATGTTTCTGAGTATTCTGTGCAGCTGTGGTTCATGAAAGTTACGAAAACGTTTCCGAGTATTTCGGAATTCTCCAAACAATTTTCAAAAACGTTTCCGAGAATTTCGGAATCCTTTTTCCGTGATTTTTTCTAAAATATCATTTTTTGCTATACTATTGCATACCATATCAGTTTCAATTCTTTCATATATAAGAGCAATGAAACAAGCAATTTTAGAATCATTCGTGGATTTTTTTTTCTGAATTTCTAATGATAAATAGCATGGTTAACAGCATAACATATGCGCAGTTATAAATTTTTGAAAATTTATGAAATAATATAGTAGTTTCATTCTTAATCACAAAATCGTCAGCGGAGGGGAGGGGGGGGGGGTACTTTCTCAAAAGAGGGATTGTTTGTTAAATAATCTTAAACTTCAGTTTTTCTCTCAATATTTTCAAGACAAAATTATCAACATATTGTATTTTTAATGCAGAACTTAAAAACCTATCTTGTATCAAACTTGATAGCTTTTATTTTCGAATAAAATTTGACAGAACTTACCTACCTTTCGCGTTCCGGAATTCGTTCACCTCAAGTCAATTTCTCTGGTGAACAAAGTGTACCGAAAAGTACACTGTAAAAAAAAATCCGGAAAAGTTTCTGAGTATATCGTGCAGCTGTGGTTCATGAAAGTTTCAAAAACGTTTCTGAGTATTGCGGAATTCTCTTTCTATAATGTCCAGAAACGTGTCTGAGTATTTCGGAATCCTCTTTCTGTAATTTCCAGAAATGTTTCTGAGTATTTTGGAATACTCTTTCTGTAATTTTCAGAAACGTTTCTGAGTATATCGGAATCCTCTCTCCGTAATTTCCAGAAACGTTTCTGAGTATTTCGGAATCCTCTCTCCGTAATTTCCAGAAATGTTTCTGAGTATTCTGTGCAGCTGTGGTTCATGAAAGTTACGAAAACGTTTCCGAGTATTTCGGAATTCTCCAAACAATTTTCAAAAACGTTTCCGAGAATTTCGGAATCCTTTTTCCGTGATTTTTTCTAAAATATCATTTTTTGCTATACTATTGCATACCATATCAGTTTCAATTCTTTCATATATAAGAGCAATGAAACAAGCAATTTTAGAATCATTCGTGGATTTTTTTTTTTCTGAATTTCTAATGATAAATAGCATGGTTAACAGCATAACATATGCGCAGTTATAAATTTTTGAAAATTTATGAAACAATATAGTAGTTTCATTCTTAATCACAAAATCGTCAGCGGAGGGGAGGGGGGGGGTACTTTCTCAAAAGAGGGATTGTTTGTTAAATAATCTTAAACTTCAGTTTTTCTCTCAATATTTTCAAGACAAAATTATCAACATATTGTATTTTTAATGCAGAACTTAAAAACATATCTTGTATCAAACTTGATAGCTTTTATTTTCGAATAAAATTTGACAGAACTTACCTACCTTTCGCGTTCCGGAATTCGTTCACCTCAAGTCAATTTCTCTGGTGAACAAAGTGTACCGAAAAGTACACTGTAAAAAAAAATCCGGAAAAGTTTCTGAGTATATCGTGCAGCTGTGGTTCATGAAAGTTTCAAAAACGTTTCTGAGTATTTCGGAATCCTCTTTCTGTAATGTCCAGAAACGTGTCTGAGTATTTCGGAATCCTCTTTCTGTAATGTCCAGAAACGTGTCTGAGTATTTCGGAATCCTCTTTCTGTAATTTTCAGAAACGTTTCCGAGTATTTCAGAATCCTCTTTCCGTAATTTCCAGAAATGTTTCTGAGTATTCTGTGCAGCTGTGGTTCATGAAAGTTTCGAAAACGTTTCCGAGTATTTCGGAATTCTCCAAACAATTTTCAAAAACGTTTCCGAGAATTTCGGAATCCTTTTTCCGTGATTTTTTCTAAAATATAATTCTTTATTATAGTATTGCATACCATATCAGTTTCAATTCTTTCATATCTAAGAGCAATAATACAAGCAATTTTAGAATCATTCGTGGATTTTTTTTTTTTTTTTGGAATTTCTAATGACAAATAGCATGGTTAACAGCATAACATATGCACAGTTATAAATTTTTGAAAAATTATGAAATAATCTAGTAGTTTCATTCCTAATCACAAATCGTCGGGGAATTGGAGTGGGGGTACCTTTTGAAAAGTGGGGATTGTTTGTTAAACAATCTTAAACTTCAGTTTTTCTCTCAATATTTTCAAGACAAAACTATCAACATATTGTATTTTTAATGCAGAACTTAAAAACATATCTTGTATCAAACTTGATAGCTTTTATCTTCGGATAAAATTTGACAGGACTTACCTACCCTTCGCGTTCCGGAATTCGTTCACCTCAAGTTAATTTCTCTGACGAACAAAGTGTACCGAAAAGTACCAACAGAGAAATTGATGAATTTAAATATGACACCAAGTCCCCCTGCTGGAACCATTCGGGTTGATTCTTCTGTTCTTGCCCTTTTCCAGCTCATCACAAATATAAATACTTATTTAAAATAGGTTACTGATTTTATTTTTACAGTGTGCGCAAAATGCATTATATATTTTATTTATTAAAACATTGAACTCTATTACATGATTATTCCATTTCATATATACGAGAATCCCCCCCCCTCCACCATAAGAGTGATGGTGCACCCATAAAATGCTATGAAGCGACCCCCCCCCCCTTGAAAAAGCAACATCATATACATTATAAATCAAAGTATCATATACATTATAAATCAAAGTATCATATAAATTATAAGTCAAATACTTTAATATGGTGTAAAAATACAAAATTATTTTATTAAGCCTTTTTTTTTTTTTTTTTTTTTTTTGCTTTTGGTAAAATTGAGGCTCGTAAAACGAAAAAAATGAAGACACTTTTAAATACATATATGTATCTATTTGTTAAATAAATTAATACACATTTAACTAATTTAAAGCGTTTCGCTAATGCAAATATTTAAAGAGATATCGTCATTTAGATAATACTGAAGCACTATGTTCCTAATTACAAGAGATAGTTTTTTTTTACTTCATACAATCTAGTTACACTGTTTACAAGAGAATGAAAACATGCAACCTTAAAGACGAACTATCAAACCTGACAATTTGCATATTATAACATTTAATTCATAATGCTTGATACATATATGTTCAGCCAAATATTAACTGAGATTGACACATAAAAACAAAGTACACAATAACACTTATTTAAATTTTTTTATAATCTTCAATTCATAAATTTTACAGAATAAAACTAGACACACTTGAACTTTAAATATGTGTTCTATGTAATGTAAAATATTTTCAAATTGCAATAGTTCACAACGAAAAAATGATACTGAAGAAAATAGTTTTTTTTTAACGAGATTTATATGAACTAAATCTCTTTAAAGTAATAGAGTTGCAAAGCGACTTACCTATTCGTCGGTGGTGGTCTTTTGCAGGCTTTGGTCACCAAAAAGGTGATTTTTATGACAGAATAAAATTCTACCAACAAAAATTACCCATTTGGTAGAAAGAAGAAAAGTATCCAAGAAAAAAGTAAATTACCTACACAAGTTATGCGACGCAATGAATTTACATGGCGTCCTCTCGGCAGTTTTTTGGTTTTTAATTTCAGTTTGTATTCCTTCCGCGAGCATGCGTCGAGAATTTGCACTTCGTACTTAAAAATAAGTGACATAGCTTCAAATTCAATCTCATGACGATACATATGCAAGAAAATATAAGACTTTAAAATTATCTTCAGTGAATTCATGCGAGGAACAAAACTTCTACTAATCCCCTTGATGAGTGTTACTTCGCATACATGAGTCAGCACTTGTTTTCATTGCATGCTTTCGAAAGTTTCAGTTTAGATTTGCTGCTGGACTATAAAATTGCCGTGTGAGCTGCGCATGCGTCGACTCTTACTTTCTTGCTAAACGGGAAACGTTTTTGATTATAGCAGAAAACTGCGGAGGGCGTACGAATCTGTGTATTACGGAAAACTTTTTTGTATATTCAGAGAGTTTTCCGAGATTTTTTACAGTGTAGTATATCCACGAAGGAAATGTTATTTTCGGAACTAATGTCAAGGAATTTTTTTATTGTTAACCACATTTAACAAAATGAATAAGCAGATGAATTAATTTCATAACTATGTTCTTACTAATAGATAACATGGTCATTTTCTAATGGTATAAATATTTTTAAATGAATGAATAAATTATAATAAAAAAAGATAAATTATACCGGCACATTTTTTGTGAAGCATATTACAATACTAGAAAATATTTGCATTACCATATTTCTAATGAATTAAACAATTGATTTTTTTTTTCTTTTTGAACCAAAATGTATGTACATCCAAGTATTTCGAAATAACTTTTCTGTGATTGCTTCTCAAATATAAATCTTACTTCTTTTGCGTAATTAATCAGTTTCAGTTCGTTACAATAAAATAGTACACCGCGCACATAGGTATGTAAGATAACTTTAAATTAATTCGATAAACCCAAAAACAGTTACAATTGGAGCCTCATCAAATGCAAATCAACAAAAATATAAATGTATATAACAACATGTTTTAAAATATTCATTAATACTTACAAGTGAACATGAGCGGAAGAAAATCTAAGTACCTCCATTACAACTGAATAAGTAATCCAAAGGGTTTCGTTTCATTAAGTATAAACACGGGTGTTGAAACTATTCACGCTTGAACACACAATATATATCTAATTATGGTCGCATTGGAAATTGTAAAGAAGCAAATGGTTATTAACTAACTTAATAGCTGCGTACATCGTCTAAAAAATCAAGGGCAGTCCAAAATGCAAAAGCGTATAATTAGTTTCGACACATTTTACTACTCTCTAGACATGAAATAACAAGCAATCCAATGCTAAACAGTTGCTGACTGCAGCAACCATAGATGAAAAAAAGAAGTTCTCGTTATTTCCGACTCATTGGCGCCTGTGTTGGAAGGATGAAATAGGTTTCGAAGCGTTGCGTCATCACTTCCGCTTCTAGATATCTTGAAATAACAAAAAGCTTTCTGAATATTGAGGAGTTCGCTATTGGATGAAGGATTCCTACTATTTCGGAAACGTTTCCGATATACCCAGAAACGTTTCCGAAATTTGTTACAGTGTAGGTACAAAACGAATTCAAAAGGAAATCGGGACAGAATGGAGTACTTAATGTTCAGTAAGCCCTACAAAATTAAACAGAAAGCAGAACGTGCTGAAAATAAAGATACGCATGCACTTAACGTTCATTTTACAAGTAGGTAATATTCATGCATGAAAAAATGTGACATAAAAGGGTGGGGGAGAAAAACATCAAGTCAAATTGGTGCCTTAAAAAGGATGATCAAAACGGTAGATATTGTGATTCTGTAATGCTTCTGATTGGAATCGCAATACCTACACAGATAAAAGTCATTTTTGATGTTTTGGCTTAACTTTTTTTCACTCCTTTAACAGTTATTTTTTTTTTGCTTGTAAAACTTATTCGAGGGCAATTCCACGGTTCTTTGTGGGGTATTTTTCGCAACAATAGACGCATATCATTTCTTGCACAAATCATCCTACAAAGACTCCAAATATGCGAGTTCCTTGTTTCATTGCATAAACTTTATGAGGAACATGCCTTTGCTTTTACATAATGCAATTAAATTTTGAAGATTTCCTGAAACAAAATTTAGTTAATACTTTTTGGCTTAGTAAAGGACGTATCTCATGAGATACTTCCGTTTCTGATCCAAGAAATATCTATCAAATATAGTTTCTAGAAATCTTCAAAAATTAATAGCGATATCATAGAAGTAGAGTCCATGTTCTTCATAAAATTCATGGAGTGAAACAAGGATATAACATTTGAAGTCTTTGTAGGGTGTGTTTGGGTAACTATTACTACGTCTGTTTAAATGGAAATGCTCTAAAATAAAATGTGGTTATAGACTGCACTAGATGAGGTTCAGTCGATTTTTCTTAATTTCACACTATTACAAAATATTAACTTTATCTTAAAATGAAGATAATATAACCAGTTAGCTTTCATTATTTTTAGTTGAATACTTTATTTGGCATTTGAATTGATCAATTGATGAAAGAATAAATCTACACCCATTTGCGTGTTCACAAATAAGAATCGCTTCGTCGTCGTCGTCACTATCTACTCCAGCACAAGTGTCAAGGGGTCACTAGTGACAACATGCATAGCACATGCCTCGGTAGATTTCGAATAAAGATCATTTCAGAAAAGATAGTGTGTACCACTCTATTCACCTTCACTAGTTTTCATTTCAGTTACTTCTTTTTTTTTTTTTTTTTTTTTTGTCGACGCTTTTATCTTTCAAAAGAAATTCTTTATTAGAGTTTTTCCTCGGATCTCGTACAGTTAGCCAAGGTTATATTTAGCTCTTCTTAACGGGATAATGTGAGAGCCTCTCATTTTTTTCTCAGGGTTCTCCATTCTACCCTAGTCCTTTCCGCTCCATGCTAAGTAATCAAGTAAACAGCAGTCATTTTGTGAATGCCAACGAAGTTATGTGTAGTAATTGGACCTAAATATACATCTAAATCTGTATTTTAATTTTCCCGAAGGAAAATATCACTTGCAATGAAGCGATCCGATTTACAAGTGCTGAGCTATCGCATAAATTTAAAAAACTATGACATCTTGCAGAAATGCGGTGAATCAAGTACGGCGTAATCTCAAAATGTCGATACAGGTCATAGCTGTGGAAATACATGATCGATTCTGCTCTGCCCTGCCTACCCTTCTAAAGAATAAACATAGGTGTTTTCAGGATAACTAGAAAACTATATCTATCGTAGGAAGTGTTTGATTTTTTTTTTTCATTTGTTATTGATTTTTAATTGCTTTTAAATTGCTTTTGCTACTACTATGATTACCTCTATGATATGTTTAAACTTCTAGTTTTTTATTATTTTCATACTCGCAACGATGACTCGATATATTGATCCAAACTTACTGAGAACAACTTCCTCAACAAATTTTATGTTTATACTGGAGCGTTTTGGGCGCCACTTTTAATTATGTTAAATTGAATCCACTGCTTCAAGGAAATTCCCAAAAGACTTTCATCTCCAGAAATTCTACCCACCGCTTTTCAAAAGGTAAGTGCTTTGTTCAGGAGATGACAGAAATGAATGCACTTTTCTCCAGTTTCTGCAGAAGTGGCGTAATTACGCGGAATGTTTACCCTCGTTTCAGCTTATCTGCAGTAATGCTTGCAGCAACGAAACTTTTCCAGCCAGCATTTGGCCATTAATTATATGCTGTTAGGTCACCCTCGTCAATCTAAGGGCCTGAGTACTCGGGAGCAGATTAGAGGTTAATCCGCATCTCCAAGTCCATCTCGTACTTTTAATCCCTCTTTCTGCCGGACAGTTGGCTTCCCGTTTGCTGTCACTCAAGCCTCTTAATGCCTGTCTCATTTGCGTTCTTCCTCTTCTGATTAAAAGTAACTTTCAGAAGACTCATTAACGACAACTTGCCGCCATTTCCCCATCCTTAATAAGCCTAGCATAAGGTATTTTTATTTGTGTCAATCCAATATCTTTATAATCTTTTTTACTGAAAAAGGCAAAAAAAAATCGTACTTGCCGAGTTTTGTTTTTTTATCTCATTACCCAAGATTAACCTTGGGTAACCAATTGAATTGAATAATATCTATGAATACCATGCCCATTACTGAAAAGAAAATTGAAACTTCAGGTTTGTTTATGCGCACATCACCGGCATAATGGATGCGTCACAAGTTTGACATTGACAAAACTGGGAATATTTTTACTAGAATGAGAAACGTAACCGTGTTGTACCTTATTATTTCTATTGAACTACAGTAATATCTCACTTTTACGGCTCTTTTAATAAATCGATTGTTGTTTTTATCTTGTTACCCGTGTATCAAATCTTTGAATATCATGCACATTGTTGACGAGATGAAATGAAGATTCAGGTTTTTATGCACATATCGTCAGCATAATTGTACATCGTAATCTTGACACTGGCAAAATTGAGAATATTTTTACTAGAGAGAAAAATAAACTTGTTGTACCTTGTTATTTATAATGATCTACTGTATTATCTCACTTATTATACGACTGTTCTTTTAACTTTTACCCTTTAGAACCTAAATTTCTTTAAATTTAGAAAAAATGCTTCCACTTTTTTATTACATTTATTTATGCATGAGAAACACCTAACATTAATTTTAAAAAATCGTGTTTATAATTATTGTTCTCGTTTTGGATTTATAACTTCGATTTGAAAAATTTACTTTTCATTGAGGGACATTTTTGAAGGGACTTCAAAGCTCCGTCGTGTCATGATGGATTCAGCATGCAATCATATATATTATTGCTCAAAAAGTTTTTTTTGGGGGGGGGGTGGGGGGGGAGAGTGACCATAACGTTCTTAATACTTTATCAAACTTCATAAGTAAAACATCATTTTAAAGGTTTTTTTCACCGCTTTCCGCGAAAAATAACAAGACAATTCATATTTAAGCTGTTTTGTTGAAAGAAAAACGAGCTGATGTGTGCATCACATGGCTTCCTTTTACTCCAATTTAATATCAGTTCCCCATTATTGGCAATTTTAATGTGATTCAATTGTTTACTCTCTAAATATCACCAACAGTGGCCAAATTAAAACCAAATTTAAAATAAAAAATTTAAAAAAAATCGCCAAATTTATTGCCAAGTTGGCGACAAAACTTGGCGACCAAAAGACTGGCAATATATCGCCAAGTGTCCGACAAATTATAACACCACTTGAGTTTACATCGAAATTGACAATGATTTCCCCCCAAAAAGGGGCAAAAGACCCCCTTAGGAACATCCGAATGCAACCAAAAGGGAAGGTGCACAACTAGGCCCCACTAGGAGTTTACGTACCAAATTTCAACTTTCTAGGGGATACCATTTTTGAGCTATGCGAGATACATACACACATACGCACGTACATACGGACGTCACGAGAAAATTCGTTGTAATTAACTCAGGGGTCGTCAAAATGGATATTTTGGGTGTCTGTAGGTTCCTAGGCATATATCCACGTGTGGTCGGGTCGAAAAATAAACTCAACCTTAATTCGGAGGTGAGAAAAATGGAAATTAAGGCCGATTTTTCAATGAAAATTTTTTCGCGAATACAATACAGTTAAACCTCCACATATCGAACTTCCACATATCAAAATTTTCTATATATCAAAATCCCAGCAAATTTCTATGTTCATTACATAGAAAAATTGTTTCTATGTATCGAAAAAAAATCTATATATCCAATTTTTTTTCGAGACATTCGTAGATTTCTTTTCCATTTTAGACTTTGTCTCATGAAAAATGAAGTTTAGGGGAGAAAATTATGTTTACTAAAGGTTGCTACGAAACTCATAAGGAAACAGGCGTTGGAGGGGTGTATAGATAAGTCGTCATTCCGTTCTGGAGTTCTTAAATTCGCACAAGTTTATTTCAAACCTTTGTTGTAACTAGTAACACTGTAAAATCGGTTTCAAGTTGTCACTTTTGTCAGCTGATTATCATTCCTAGTCTTTTTAGATTCAGTAAAAATCATTCAAGTTAAGTAGATTGATTTTTTTCTTTCCTCTTGATTACATTATCAAAACAAAAATTCCCTTATGTTGCGGATAACGTTGAATTACCGAAGAATGAAAATGTATGAAGGCGCGTCATTTCTGTTAATTTTTCAATTATTAACTTTCATTTAATCCGATGCTCGTATAAATTAGAAATTGGGTTTCATGCACGAAAATTAGCTGTAATTTTAATATTTTAGGAGATTTTTATGATAAAATAAGGTCGTTTATATACATCGAAATTTCTATATATCGATTTTTTTCCCGGCAATTTTCTACTTCGATATATGGAGGTCCGACTGTACTTCCTTTTTTGTAAAAAGAAGTAAAAAAACCTATTCTTGTTTTTTTTTTCTCCCGCATTGCTTTTGCGTATAGCATCCTGAAATAGAGGCCCATTAGCTCAGTTGTTAAGAGCGTCGTGATAATAACGCGAAGGTCATGGAATCGATCCTCCCATGTGCCAAAAAATATTGTTTTTGATTGACTCATTTCTCTCAGCCGAATTCTGATCCAAATTTTGCAATCTTAACTTATTGGCATTTATCATAACTTCCTTAATACTGCTTGAAACTTCACGAGGAAGACATCATTTTAAAGATTATTTTTTTTAAATCAAAATTACCTTCTGGGGGGGGATTTTTTGATTAAAAAAACCTTCTGAAGAGGTTTTTTTTAAATCTAAAATACTTTCTGAGCGGTTTTTTTAAAAATCAAAACAGCCCTTTCATATGCATAAACTACTATATTTGCATTTATGTTAAAACTAATGCCTTTGGGGGGTGTTTTCACCCTACAACCCCCCTTCGCTGCGCCACTGCGCGAAGTAACCTCTTCCAGATTTGTTCAAAAGCGATTTCATTTCTTTTCTCACGTTATTCTGTTGATACACGTATCTGAGGTTCTTCCCCGTTCTAACGATACGGAAAATCGATTTCAAAAGCATTTTTCAGTCCTGCATCTCTGAAACATACACGCATGAAGCACTAAAAACTAAAAACTGATCTATATTATTTTTAATTATAAGGAATTGAAGTACAGTACACTCACAGATATATTTCATTTTAAATGAATTAAAACGGCAAATTCGTTCGAAAAATTTGTTCTTCGCACTTTCGATGCATTGTTCAGCATTTTCGTCGTGTGTTCTCTCTCTTTAATCCGTTTGTATTTATTCAAAAAATTCAGATTGTTGTTTGTGTAGATTTTTAACACAACTCTAATGCGCGAATTCTAAATTGGATTTTATTTCTGAAAAAGGGAAAAAGTATAAGGATTGTGAAAGGTAAAACAATTTCCATTGTAAACAGTTCAAACTGCTTTAGAAACGTACGTGCGAAAGTTGATTTTTGTGTTTACTTTGTTACTGATATAATTTCAAATGTAAAGAATTTTTTTGTACATTTGTAAAATAAAATAATAAATGAATGCAGGCTGAACAGTTGCTGTTACAACTGCAAATCATCAACCCCTGAGGGCATTTAAAGCATGATAATATTACATATTTCATGCTTAATCCAAGTTTAGTAGACGAGGCAAGTTATTGCGTAAGTGAAATTAAGCACAGTAAATTGAAAGTTATTTGCAGTGAAAGCTCACAAACATTAATCCTACAAATGAAAAGTAACATAAAGAATGAAAAACCTTTACTAAGCGTTCATAACTCTAACTTGATTCATTACTAGCAAACATACCCAGCGTTGCTTGGGTCAGTAATAATATTGAGAAACAATTTATACTTTGTTTTATTTATTTTTAGCTGTGCCCGCGGTTTCACCCGCGTTAATAAGACAACAATGTATTATAAAACTATTTTAAGTACATCACGCTATGATATATATATGATATATATATACCGTAAAAAATTACACGGCCTTTTCCACATCTATGTTTTCCGTTAAATAAAAAAATCGAGGAAAAAAAATCAATAAAAAAATAATTGAAAACCCTTGATTGAAAAATTAATTAATATTTAAATGAGCCGGGTAATAAATGCTGAGAATTTTCCAGCCCGCAGCTGGGTTCGAACTCGAGACACTATCGTCGCTCATTAATAACTGTCAGCTTAATCAAAGCGCCAAAGTTTTACTAAGGTTTTAATTTTTATAGAAAATAAAATTCTTAAAGGCAGTTTCCTAGTAAAAATAATTGAATATTTTATTTATTGCTTTTGGAAAAAACTATTAATAAAAAACGCCCTTTAGTTATCATATTAAGATGTTTGTATTGTGGTAAAATAAAGTATAGTTATGGAAATCTGAGTAGGATACAGCTTTTCATATCGTGTTTTTTCTACTCTTTGATTAAGACCAAGAGGTCCCTGAAGGAAAACGGTAAACTCAAAGAGGTTGCCTTAAGTGAAAGAGGATGTATATCGTTGCTAAAGACGGTTTGTTAAGCAAAAAAAAAAAAGGGAAAAGAAGGAAAACAGCATTTATGGATTCTATCGTCTACATCGGTTTTCTTTCTTTCTATTATTATTATTTTTCTTTTTTTTAAATCGTTTGCTGGTACAAACGCGATCCGGCTTTCAGGCTTCGATAGGGCTTCACATAAAGAATAATGAAACAAGTGGTTATGCCTTGAACTTAGTGCTAGATCTTTTTTTGTACTTCATGTTAAATCGAGTTGATGTCTACGGAATAGTTTAGGTACACTGTATTTTAAAATTCCCTCAAAAAACGGAAAATGTACTGGCAGCAGAGTTGCCGACAATTTTCCGTTTTTTTACAGAAGTGGTGTTTTCCGTTTTTATCACGGATGGTTTCCGTTTTTTCATACTGACACTTTCAGTTTTTATCACGGACACTTTCCGTTTTAAAACTGCTATTTTCCGTTCTCAATCGGAATATTTTCCGTTTTATGAACTGATGTTTTCAGTTTTTAATGTAGATATTTTCCGTTTCATGAACTGATGTTTTCAGTTTGTAATATAAATATTTTCCGTTTTATGCACGTATATTTTCAGTTTAAAAAACTATTATTTTGAAAAAATAGCTGGGCATTTAAAGCATAATGAATTAACATTTGGAGATTTTAAAAGCCCATACATTTTTTTTCTTTTTGTTTTTGAAAAACAACAAAAAAAAAAAAAAAAGAAGAAAGAAAAAGAAAAGCAGTTTTATTAGAGCATTTGCACAAATTTCTTCATTAACTTTCAAAAATTTGTGAAACTTCCTAAAAGTGAAGAAACACATTTTTACTATGCAGAAACTATGCATCCTTCTCTTTTGAAGGTATAGAGGGAAGATATAACAGCGATCTGGGAATGTATTTGCTTTGCATTTTATTGTATTAAAATCTTTTATCAACAAACAATTGCAAAACATATGAAATAAACGCAAATCATACCAACTGTTTTTTTCTTTTTTAAATCAGTCTTCACAAAAATACCCCCCTCTCCCCCTCCCCCGACAAAAAAAAAGTTCCTGTAATTAACTGTGCGATGTTTTATTTAACAATAACTGCCACAAAATTTAACTTTATCAAAATTATTGAAACTTATCAATTGTGCATATTTAACATTGTTTTCAATAAAACAAAACATTTATTACAAGTACAAAATCATTTATTGCAGATCTTGTGCTACACAATTTTTAAAAATTTTTGCTTGTGCCAATGTCGAATTAATAGTTTGCTTTGCTGTCATCATCAGTACCATTGTTATTTCTGACCTCATATATAGAGATTAAATAAGATTGATAGGTACAACTGGGCCATCTTTGGACGATTCCAATTTTTCACAATTAATGTCACAAACCTAAATTACAAAAATAAAAGTATTAATGCATGATATCAAAAATATTTAACACGTAAACATTTTATTGAATAAATTACCAAGTGTCATGTCATAAACATGCAGATGAAAACATCAATTACCTACGGTAAGATATTTGACATTATTTTTCTTGACAATGAGGTAATACGCTGACAGCAAGCAAAAAAAGTAGTCAACAGCACTGTCGAAATTTGGAGAGAAATTAGGCTTCTTACTTCAGAAACAGTTAATTTGTAAACACCCATGCATATATATATATATATATATATATTTTTTTTTGCAACAATTTTTAAATTAATACTTTCAATTTTAAAAGTGGCAGTGTGGAGTAGTTTATATGTTAGAATTGAACGTGCCAGCCAATAGCTCAAAAACAATTCTCGATCTCTTCTAATTCTCGCCTAGCTATAGTTGGGGCGAACCTAACCTGGCAGCCAAGTAATACTGAGCTTCGGATATGCTTAGTTTTCACAATGCTTCCAGGTTAGGTTTGCCCTAACTATAGTAAGTGTAACATTTTATTTGCTAACTCAATTTTTGTTCCGAACATCATTTCTTGACTCTCAAGAAACAAAACAAAACTTATCCATGAAAAAATAATATTTTAGCAGGTTATAAGAATTGTTTCGAGAATATTATTCAAAAACTTCAAAAGAACTGTTAGGAAAGGAATCATGAATTTGTGAATCACAATAAATATCACGGAGTTATACCTGGATGTTTTTCTACTATATTCTCTCCCCCCCCCCCCACACAAAAAAATCATTATTTTTTTATGTTTATGATTTGTCCTTGTACTGTGCTTTCAATCTCCTTTTGCATTTATTTGGAAGGATGCAATAATGCACAATTCCACAAAATCGTATAAAATTGCAGCTGGTGCAGAATTAATTTTTTCAGTGTATATGTTATAGTTGAACTCAGGTCAACGAGAGCCAAGGTTACGCCTTCTTAGTTTGGTCTCCTTAACCCCTCCCCACATAAAACTGTAAAAATTATATTATTCCGATTCTGACTGATTATTTATACACCTGAAAAACCTTTCATGGATACTTTTTTTTTCATAAAAAATTTATTTTTAAAACAGTAAAATATTGTTAGGCTTTATTTCTCAGGGCTAATCGGGTTTTTAAACTTAAAGTATATCCTTCCGCAAGCGGAAAGACTTCTATTTAACATCAGTTACTCTTTAAATTATCATTGAATTCGGTTTACAGACATTCTGCATTTTAGAACAAATTGTGAAGTGTGTTGGGTTAGGATAGGCTGTCTGCTTTATTAGTTTTATTTGCTAAAGCAGCTATGTCGTTAAAACTAGATTACACTGCAATAATTAAAAATTACTTTTGTTAGACTTAAAGCAGAAAATTTTCATGTGTGTAAATTTTGTCGTCATAATTCATAGTAATCTAGTAACTGATAAACAGACAACCATTTGTGCTGAGTAGGGCAATGTGGGGCAAAGTGAAATAGTTAAGATGACTGAGCTTTTTCAAAATGAAAAAATTAGAAATTTATTTTGAAAATTATAGTACGTAAAGAAAGAACATTCTATTTAAAATAAAACTAACATTGAAACTGTATTTTTTAATTTTGGCAGTAAATTTGCAGTTTCAAAAAAAAAAAGTGGAAATTTTCAACTTTTTTTTATGGAGCAAAGTGAAAAATGAAATATTTTATTCAATTAATAGTGGTATTCGCACGACTTTCCCCATTATAAAAAAATTAAAAAGGTCTTTTGGTTCGTCTGTTATATTTACAAATAATGTATAGCGAATTTTCAACAACAACAGTCAACATGCAAGTCTAAGTTCTCTTCAAGCACTTTTAATAAATCAATGAATAAAAGCACTGAAATATGATGTCGAAGAATATGATTGGCTTTGTATTGATATCCCGAGCCGGTAAATGTGATATTTGGTTTTATTTGCTTCAAATGTAATTTTTAGTTACAATCAGGGGCCTCGCGAAATTCAGTTACCCACACCACTTGATGTAGCTATGCCACTGCTCCTCAGTATTGAAAATCTCAAAGTAACAGGTCAGGCACCAGATCTACAAATATACTGGATCCAACAGGTCACCGAGGTGACTAAAAAAAAGAAAAAAAAATGTCGACAAGTTGTTTTAGAGCAAGACTCTTTCAGAAGCTAAGATTTTCCTAATTAACTCGGATATGTAATTTGTCGGTAACCTACAATTTCTTTTTACCTCTCAAGAGTTCACATTTTTTGTCGAACTCCTGCATATGCATACTATATTCATTATACTTGCATATTTATATTTCCAAATAGGGCTGGGCATTGTAGGGATTTCTACATTGTGATGCATCGCCAACCTTACATCACGATGTTATGATGCATCAAAATGTACATTTTTTTTCTTTCTTCATTTCACTTATAATTGCTTGTTTAAATTTAAAAAAAATACATATATTCTAAATAAAAAAATATAAATGCTACAAACACGTTCTAGCACCAGCAAAAAATCGTCAAAAATAAAAAAACTGTGTACAAGGTAGCAATAAATATTAGTCATCTGTTTTGAAACTACAATGAACCTATTTTTTCAATACAAACAGATGCAAGCTTGTGGAAGCAATATCATCTTGCATTTGGAAAGAGGTAACTCAAAGCAATAAAATTCGTGCATACAACCTTTGCTCCTATTTTGAGATTTCATTTTGCTTTGTTTTGTGGAGTTATTATCTGATCAACTTTGTTCATCAATATATTTTTTTCAAAAAGGTTTTTAAAAACAATTGCATTTACTGCAAGTTTTGGGAAAAGTGAAGGTTGTTCGTTCACTTATGATACTTCTTTACAGACAACCCCGTTTTTCAATGTTCGGGAAGGGATGATTTTTTAATTTGCCGAACGATACTCTGAATTTTACCGAATGATAAAATACGAGCATGAGCACAAACGTGCATCTAATGAGAAGAGACATTAAACATCACTATTTAAAAATTTCAAACAGTTTTGCAGTGAAGTGTCCAAATTTACAGAATCATCAGAAAAAATTGTCGACGTAGAACACTTTTGGTAGTTCACAGTGACCTCCTATCAGGGTGCCGCTTCCAGTGGCGTTTTGAAACAATAAAGATATTACAACGGCAATAATAGTAAACCGGTGTCCGTACATTGGCGCTTTGATTCGTAGTCAGTGTGGAACCAATGCATTGGTTAAGAGAAAAATTAGAAACCGATTTAACAATGCAGGGTTTACACTGGTTTTTGGCGATGTATCAATCCAACGCCCAGCCCTAATGCATATGTAAAACAACATGTTTTATACTTACAATTTGCATATTCGCGGCACACTTCCCTTTTCTGTTCAAGGAGTTCTGTTCACTCAGTTGCACAGTTGAATCCGCATTCCATCAATAAATTCTCCGGCTCACTTTGGAAGGTTCCAGTGCTGAGAGGGTTCAAAGTGGACAGCATCTGGAATGTTAAAGTGCTTAGAATAATATGATTCAAAGTTCTCAAAATGATGCTTTTTTTAATGATTGATACATTTTTTTTATATTCATTTCCTTAAAAAATTATGTGCTATATTCATTAATGTAGATAACAAGCATTTAAAAGTTTGAAAGAGAGGGGGGGGGGGAGAATTGAAAACCCAAGTAGTTAACTAAAACTAGATGCTTCAACTTGTTAATTGAAATCTAATTCATTGCAAGAAGCAAGTTTATACAGACATAGTTGTTATTCATTGAAATTAAAATAAATTAATAAAAAAATTAAAGAAAACAGTAGTATTTTAAGTAATAAGCAATATCTTTACATTAACCTTACATATAGGCAGAAAATATTCTTCATTAACAATAAAACAATCAAGACTCAATGGTGTCCCATCTAACAATTACCTAGTTATTCGAGACAATTTTGTAAAATATCCCCTTAGCAAACAAAAGTTTTTAATATTATTAGAAGTTTTTTAATTTTAAAAACTTGTCACGATGTTTTAATGTTTAAACAAAGATCTACGGGAAATTAAATGTTAAAACTAGATAAAAACTTAATTTTAAGCAGCAATCATCGTTAGAGAATTCAAAAAGTATTTATTTGTAGTAAAAATGTAAACACTTACCAGCAATCAATCCCGGATGAGAAGATACAAAAACTTCGTCTTCGGCGATAACGATTTCTGACCGCTATGGCATCCGCCATTGCTGCAAGATAAACAAACTAACCGTAGCCTACGAGCAAACGCTCTAAGCGTTTCAGTTAATGCAGTAATCACTGCTGTTGTTCAAAACAATTTGATGTTGATGGAGAAGAGGAAAAAGTTCGAAAAATGTTCAGTATCAGCTATCTCCATGCACGAAATAAACAACGTGCTTCGCCGCCATTACTCATTTGTTACTATCACTCAATACTTAAAAAATCTTCTACGCTGGAGATATTCCGTTTTTTCACGGATAAAGGCTCCCTCTAACGATCGCATGCGGACATGTTCTGTTAGTGCGCTAAAGTAAAAGAAAATTTCCAGTAATTCCATGAAAAGTTCCGTTATCAATCCAGAACGGAACTTTTCTATTTATAAGGGGAAATTGTACAGTAAATTTACGGAAAAGCATTAGTAAATTAAATGAAGCAATTTTACAGTGTACAAAAGAAAAAATAATTAAATAAAATAAAATAGTAAATAAATAAAAAAACAATAGAGTTAGCAAAACATAAACAATATTTTGCATCAAAAAAAATAAAAAAAAATGGTGCATTAAATAAAAAATAGTAAGAGTTGTCTTTCAAAGCTAAACGAGCTCACATTCCCGAATACCTACAACAATTTTATAACATTGACCTAAAGCCTAACTCACTTCAGCTGAAAATTATTTCAAAAGTGCATTTTTAACTATTTTAACAATTTTCTCTTTAAAAGATATGTATCTTCCACGTAAAACTAAAACGCTAAATTCATATGAAAACTATTATATTTATTATTTTCAACTGATTAAATTATAGTTATTTATCCACTTTTTTTTATCTATTTTAAATTCATGAACTTTTTTCCCATATTAAAACGTGCAAACGTAGCAGAAACAAATTACATACGTGTGTGTGTGTGAGAGAGAATCACATTAAAAAATCCTCTCAGTATAAAATTTCAAACCAGACTATAAAAGAAAAAACAATATAAAATGTATGAGAAAAAATTTCTTATTGTAAGAACTATAATAATCAAAATAATATCAAAAAATAAAGTAAAGCTGTTTTTACTATAACCTGATTGTATTAAAAGCTATTCCAAACAAATATATTTTACTTTTTGATAACTGCTAATCAAGAAGTAAAAGAAAGATCGAAAAATACCTCAATAATCATTTGTATTTTTAAAAAATCGTTTACAGCTCTTTTTTGCATGAAAAATAAAGTCCTTTAAACTTGCTGAATCAATCAATAATTGCCTTCATCAATATTAATTCTGTGTTTAAAAGGATTTTTAAATTTTCATTCATTTTTTTTTTCTATTTCTGGGAACACTCTCTAAGTTTCTTGATTTTTTGGCCCGATTTTTTTTTTTTTTTGTAAGGAGTCGTCCACAATTGATGGGGATGGGACCCGTGAAATGTTGACAGTCTGTGACAAGGGGTAACATAAAGTGTGATATCACACATTTTTTTTACAACGGTAGGATAATAAAAAACAAAGTGACAAGGGTTAGGGAGGGGGTAAGGTGAAGTGTGATACTTTGTGACAAAAGAAGGAAAGAGAGGTTAAATTTGTTGAAAAAAGGAGCGACATCATTTGTGGACAGTTCCTAATGTCAGTTTTTACATCAAAAAATCGTTTAATTTCTATCGTACACTTTGTGCTTTTTTTAACGTTGTTTTTCTTATTTTACTGTTCTGCACAAAGGTATTTATTTATCTTACTTTGTAAGTTGTTCAAAAAGACTCCCC
Organism: Uloborus diversus; assembly: GCF_026930045.1. Lineage (NCBI taxonomy): Eukaryota > Metazoa > Arthropoda > Arachnida > Araneae > Uloboridae > Uloborus > Uloborus diversus. Next base: position 27,050,527 of record NC_072733.1, on the reverse strand, counting down.
CCCCCCTCCAAATATACTTTTTTAATGTGCTAGAGCTTTTTCCTGTGTTTGTACGACGCAAATCCGCCGTTTACTTCTTCAATTTTCTTTTTGGTACTTAAAAAATCTAAATTGAACGAAAAAAGTTTCAAATCAAAGAATAAACTCTAGGAATGAAGTATTCTGCCTGAGTTCTGTCGAACAGAAAATGTTTTGTGCAAATCGGATGTTTCTCTCCTTAGTTATAAAGCGGAAACAGACAAATCAGTCCTACCGACAGACATACGTTTTCCCTTCTCATAACCCTACTTTTATTTATTTTAATTTTATTTTCAAGGATGAGTAAGTTATTAAATCTATTTTTGACCTTTTTTAACTTTATTTTCAAGACACGTTAAGCTTTTTCCTATGATTTATTATTAAATTTGAAAAAAAAAAAGTAAAGTGGTTTTGTATAAGACGAATGCAAACACGTGAAAGCTGCACCTGCCCCAACTGCTAAATTCATTCGCCGATGTGCTAAAATGACGGGCAAGTAAAGTACGAACACTGAATTGATACAACATCAAAATAAGGTGGCTGCTAGAATGCATATTACACGTTAAACTTGATAGGAGGTTAAACATATTGCGCTTTTTTCAGTGACATTCATAGCCTACTTGGAAGTTCAAGTTGGAAACATTTCCTTTCAGAAAAATCTTTTCAAATAGAAATCGTCGGGGGTGGGGGTTAAATCTTTATATGTCATGTTCTTTTCAACCAAACTGCATTGTCACTACACGTATGTTACTTCATCTTAACAAAATAAAAATAATCTTGGACACCGAATACTATATGCAAGACTAGTGAGATATCTAATTTGGCCATATTTTCAATGTACCAGTTACACATACTCGCATGTCTTTTAATGAGGACACTTTCGGAAATTCAAATTCATTCTCTGTTTATTTACTGCAAATTTTCAATTGGCTGTTTCTCTTCTCATTAACTGTGCTGATTTGTTTGCTTATTAATAGCTTTTGGCGCTCAGTTCTTTTCAAAAGGCTTCTTCATTGGCGTATATCTGTGTCTAACCACCGGATACGGGATTTGAAATGTGGCAACCATGTTTCGGATGGTGGAGCAGGAGGGATTAGGGGACCAACCCTCCCAATCTTTCGGGTAGCCACCGTAGCAACCCATTGTTATCCTCGATGGAATTATTTGCTGGGACTCGCTTAATTTATCCGCTTAATCTCATCATTAACAGCTCCTTCCATCTGGCCGAAGTTTCGATCACCCACACGTTCCCCAGTTTTATCTCCGGATAGGGGAGGGGGTTGAGCCCCTTTTGCGCTTCTTGAATTCTATGTCGGCTGAGTACGCGCAGTGTTAACGAATTTGTCCGAAATTGAAACTGATATGAATGGAGGCATTACTCTCGAAAGCTCAGTCGCTTGTGTTAAATCCTCGGTGGTTTCGTTCCACCAGAAAATCTTTGATCGAAAAGTCCGTTGCGTTTTCTATGCTCTTGTAATTATTAGTTGCGACGATTGGATTGTGACACAAACTTGTGATTACGACTTTATCCTATCTTGTTTGGAGTTGGGTGCAAATTAAAATTTAATACCTTTCTTGGATTGTTTATCTTTCGCACTGTCTAATTTGTATCACTTTAGAAGGCCAATTGAATCCCTCTCTATTTCTAAATCACCTTTTGTAATAGTTTGAATTGCAATGGAAATGTTTTCCCGTGATTAATCTGCCATAAATTTCAAATGATTTTTTCTTAAAGTTCTAAGCAAATAACTTAATGCGCACATGCCCACTTGTGTACATGGGTGTCACTTTTCCTACGGAGGACTGATCGGCAGGTGGATTTCCATCCTTCGATTAAAAGAGTATTTTCCTTTAATAACACATTTTTTTTTATTTTGAAAAAGACATTTTTACAAGAAAAAAAATTAGGTTGTGAAAAGATCTTTTAAAACAATGTAATATTCAGTGTTTTTCTTTTTTTTTTTCTTTTCTTTTTTTTTTTTTTTTGAAGGAAATTTTGTCCGTTGCAGGCGAAAATACGAACTATATAAACGACTGCTCACAAAATTCTGAATTTTAAACACGGAATCTAGCGGTATCCATCAGTAAAATAATTATATTTTGTTTAGACATTTTGATTAAATTTGCTTACAATTACTATAGTTTTCAATGTTTGTACTCAATTACCAAAGTTCATATCTTTGCACAAGAACGAGGTTATTGATGCTGTCATTTTTTTTTTTTTTTTTTTTTTTTTTTTTTTTTGTCATTGATTGTACAAATTGTCATCAGCATCATTGAGTATATCTACTCTTTGACGGCTAATCAAGAATTCAGAAATAGCCATAAGGACTTATTTTCGACATCAGAATTAACTATTGAAAAATATTAGTCGATGCTTACGCCACTTCTTGTCCGTTTGTCCAATACCGAACTTATTAAGGTCGACAAATTCTGTTAGCATCAACAAGCATATCCATCGATTGTTGCCCGAAACATCTTGATCATGGTTTTGGCTTTATTTTCAACCATGACGGACGTGGTTATTGATAATGTAGTTTTATTTGTCCATTCTAATTGATATTCGTCCTCTTTTTCTAAACAGAACGCCAGTATCCACGAGACCACCTATCTATCACGGTCATCCGAGTTAATAAAAAAGCAAGCCCTAATCCTCAAAATGGTACATTTCCTAGTGAGGCAAAACTTTTAAAAGTACTTCCCTTTTCTCTTTCATCTTCCAACAAAAATTTCAAAAGTGAAATCTAACAGACCTTAAATATTAACACTATTTGCCTTCCGGGTGAAAAAAGATAAGTTACTCTCACCGGTAAATATGTTCTATCTGAGGATGCTCTTTCCAGCGAATAGATTTGTCGCTCCATTTAGGTTTTTTAGCTCCCCCATCCCTTAGGGACCCTCTTCGATGATAACCTCTGACTTCTGGAGTAAAGAAGCGAAATGAGGTTTGACATCTATTCATCTCGTCTTTGTTGCCTCGTTTGGTAATTTGATAATGGCCCCGTCCTACTCTTTGATGCGAATTAGCAAATGCTTCCCCCTTCAGTTCCTAATCAAAAGGACCGCTCTCAGAAGGCAAAAAAGTTTCAAATCGGAAGTAGTACTGGAGGGGAAAAAATACACCAGAAGGTCCTTTTAAAATGTATTAATTTTTCGTTTGTTCCCACTAGGTCTTCCCTTTTGAAGTGTTATGTGTTTAGAGTAGCCTTTTCTCTTCCTTTCTCTTCTAATCGAGCCGATTTTAATCAGCTTACATCGGATTAGAGACGTGTTTTATTGTTTCGTGCTTTTCCTTTGGTTAAGAGGGCCAGCTGAAGTAATACCGGTTAAACGCACATTTAGAGGTGAAATAGAAATTAAGACTTTTGCACATTGAATTAGTTTGCCTTCAATGAGTAATTTAATTTTTCAGCTCTGGTTTTGTCAATTATTCCACAAATGCTTTGGAGTATATATCTTCTGAAGTAGCTTTAAGTGTTTCGTATAATTTTCCTTTTGTAACAGAAATATATGTCTCTTAGCTTTTGAAACAAAGGTTTTCTGTTGTTTTCGTAAAGCAAACTATATCTTTCGCTGCGTTAATATAAAGCTTTGATTTCTGTTTTGGTTCTTTTTATTCGATTCTTCGGAATTTCTTTTCCTTCAATTTGAGTGTTAGACAGTTTATTTGAATTTAATTTTTGAATTGTAATATTCGAAATACATTTTGTTGTGTAACAAAATTCCACGTCTTCGCAACGTCGTTCTGAAACAATTGTTTTATGACTATTTTCGATTCATTTAAAGAAAATAACTGGCGTTTTCTTAAATTATTATTGCCACAAAACTTGAACTATTTTTTGTTACCTTATGAAATTCTTGTCTTTCATTATCTATTTCAAAAAGCCAAATTTTTTCGCTAATATTTTTAATCAGATTTCAGAAGCCGAACTAAGAAGTATTGTTTTAACTGTATTTATTTCTTCTCATATACCGCTAGACCTTTTTTTAAAACAAGTTCCTCAACAATACTAATCCGTTTTAATAGAAATCTGGGATTAAAGTGTAAGGAGTTAAGATTATGTTTCTACCGCATTCTAATCTTCAATGGATCCGTTTGTCCCACGCGAATTTTTGAACATTCGTTAACAGCTTCATAAAACATATTATGAACTAAATTTAAATTTTTTTTTTTTTTTTTTTTCACTGCTTGCATTTTTGTCATATTGTCAAGAAAGCTTTTTGAAAGATTTTTCTTGACAGTTTTTCAGGACTTTGCTTTATTTTTGAAAACAAAGAATACCGTACTTGACTCTTTGAAATCTCTAAAAGAATTACATCGCAGAAGAAATGTCATTTTATTGGCGGGAGAAGAAAAAAAAATAGAAAACATTTTTACCGTTGTTTTTTTTTCTCCCTTTAAGCCTTTCATAAAGTGATCATAATGTTATAAAACATTTTGTTTCTCGTAATTTCGTCAGTAAAATGATGTCTTAATAAAATAAATTTCTGGTTTTACATTCCTTAAAAAGAGCTTATTTTATTAAGAGGAATAAGTCGGAAACATGTCTATATAATATGAAGTCATTATAATGATAATGTTTCTTCACATAAGCAAAAAAAATCTAAAAACCATTAAGACAAAAAAGTTGCAATCTTTCATTAATTTATCGTTTAGCAGTTATTTCTCATTTTCTCAAAATTTTCCTTTGATAACATATGTATGCCTTTTTAATACAGTAAAACCTGTCTACAACGATACTGTTGGGACCTAAAAAAAAATATCGTAATAGACAGATAATCGTTATCGACAGTTTTATTATTCATGCTGACATTTTGCTGGGACCGAAAAAAAAATATTGTTATAGACAGGTTATCGTTATAGACAGTATCGTTATACACAGGCTTCACTGTACATCACTATTTTAGTGATGTGATTTACTTCTGACATAGATGTTGAATTTAGTTTTAGAACCCTAAAAACTCTTTTTATAACTGCTTTTCCAAAATATTTAGAAGGTGCAATCAATCATTGAAAGTGACGTAAACCTTTTATTAGCCTAACATTTTCATACAGAATGCCCCCCCCCTCTTCCCCATGTTGTTTTCCATTTATGGCTGATCATAAATGTCTTCATTCTATTATTTATACCTCATTTCAGTTTTTCATATAGGGGAATGTGGGGCGAAGTGAAATGGTGAAATAATTACTCTGCTTTTAGCGCCACCTATCTAGTAATATTTTAACTATGAAGTAACACATATAGTCTATTACAGCCATGAAAAAGTTACTTCCGAAAGTAAAAGAAGATGATAATACAAGCAATTTTCAAAAATTGATACTCAAATTGTAATATTTTGTTGTAAGTCAAAAATTATTTTTGTTATTATCAAATGAGAAAGATCTTGTTAATAACATTTTAAATATTAATTGAGATCTACTAATATTCAGTGCAATGTTTATATGTTTAATATTAAGCTTATTTGTATTTTAAATGTTTTGTACAGTTAAGTGCATGCGGGGCAAAGTGGATGGGGCAATTTGAAATAGTGCATTTCATTTACTCATTCAACCTTTTATCAAATCACTTACATATTCATTTATAACTTTTTTCTTTTAAATTCCTTCGTTTAATAATTTCCTTATTTATTCATTCATTCATTCTTTTATTTACTAATTTATTTGAGCAAAAATATCTTTTCAAATATAATAATCGAATAGAAAATATTTAATTAGAAAAATAGCTTTTCTTTTCACTTTGCCCCATGGAAAAAGAAGTGAAAAATGTCCATCTTTTTTTGGAGGTATACGAATTTACTGCCAAAATTATAAAATAAATTTTCAATGCTAGTTTTATTATAAAATACATTGATCTTTAAGTACCGTAATTGTCAGAACAAATTTCCAGTTTGTTCATATTGAAAAAAGTAAGTTATCTTAACTATACATATTTTGCCCCACATTCCCCTACATTGGTTGAAAGTGCGTTTAAATAATGGGTTTCGCAGAAAGTTAAAGGGGGAAAAGACAATTTTGGAGGAAAAATGGGTAATTTAGAACTAATACTATAAAAGTCTGTTGTCTACGTTTATTCAATACGATATTGTACTTGAATCAGTATGTTGGGGAGAAATGATAGGGGGGAAGTGGGAAGGGGGAGGAATCCAGAGAATTTGCGTAAGAACTGAAAACTCTAATGTTTGAACAAAGAATGTTGCTGAGCCTGTGTAGTAACATTTCCTAGTCATTTTAACAATATTTTAGTTGTGAATTTACGATTAATATCGCCTGTATTAAGAAAAATAGTCAACAAAGGATAGTTTATGAAAAATGCTCGTATCAGGGATTAATCATGGAGTATCTAATTATTTTCTATTTAAATACCTTGGTTCGGTTTAAATGGAAATGTTTACTCTATTTTGTACTTTTTTTTTTTTTTTTTACAAAAGAAATAATCAATAAAGTACTTTTATTTCTAGTTTTAAATTAAAAAAAAAAAAAAATTCCCTTTGTTTTCAGTCAAACGCATTTAAAAAGAAAACACCAAAACCAATCAAAGCGCTGTTTTCCCCTCGTTTATTGATTAAAATCACCAGATAATGAATCTTAAAGAATTACACCGAATTGTTTCGCATCTTTAATTTGTAAGTATTTTCGAAATCTAATAAACGATCTAGCGTTTTCTCCTTCGCATGCTCCAGCTATTTCATTTCCGTGCACGTTCCAATACATAGAAGGGGCATTGATATTGTTTTACAAATATTAATTGTTTGACTTTTCGTGTAAGAAGCTCATTATTCGTGAATTTGGCGCATTTCTCTCGCTCACTCTCTCTCTTAATCAGTAATCGTATCTTGTTTCTTTCTTTCATTTTTCACTTCTTGTTTTAATAGCAGTTAAAGAGCAGCAATTCAGCTTTTGTAAAATAATGCATTATTGCTTGTTAGCATCTTAGGCCCAGTATCCAATTAGTTTTAAATCGTGTTTATAGTTCCTTCTCTTTTTCTTCCTTCGCTTTTTAGCTATTATTATATCGAGAGATTTTATGAAATAATTCGGCGTCGTGTTTTGTTTCTTTTCTCCCGCTAGTAGCTCTGATTTTAATGGGTGTAATACGCCACATTTCTTTCGAATGGCGTGTTAACGACAAATGTCTCTTACGTTATTTGTTTATTTATTTTGTTTCTTGTTTGCTTGCAGATTGGCAGAAAACGGAAGCAGATAAGGCTCGAGAAAAGCTTTTACTGGAAGAACTCGTGCACATTGTGAATAAGCGAGATGAGCTCGTGCAGCATCTGCATACGCAGGAGCAGGCGTAAGTTGATTGGCATACATAATAAATGAAACAACAAGAAGTAAAGGGGTGTAAGTCCTAAAATTAAACATTTAGAAATGGCTAGTACAAATCTGAGAAGAAACTTTCATCTGTTCTGGAGCAAGAGATAGTAGTAGTAGCCCTGGTAAGTGCTGCTATACAGAATGATTTAGAAAAACTTTTCAATGAGGGGTTTGAACTTAGTACGTGTTTTATTCAAAACTTTAAGAGTTCGACTTACATCCTTTTGCTTCTCACTATCTCAAATGTACTTTACTATAATATTCCCCTATTCAGAAATCGAGAAATCTTAATTGTTTAATTTTCTGCATTTTATGTTCGCAAGGAATGTTACGTAAATTTGGCTGAGTGATGCGTTGCACATTTCAATTCTTTTATTTGAAATATATATGCGGCAGTGAGAAGTAAAGGGATGTAATTTGAACTTTTTAGTTTTGAGCAAAATTGGTGCAAAGCTCAAACTGTAAGCAGGCTATCTTTGATTTTTTTTTAATTATGCTGTATAGGGTTATATATATATATATTATTCTTGCTCTTCTAGGGCTGTATTACTCTTGCCCCAAAACAGATGAGAGTTTCTCTACCATTTGCATTAGAGATATTTAGAATTTTGGTTTGGCACTTTTACCCCTTTACTTCTTGATACTTCACATATATCCCCCCCCCCCCATTGTTTAAACTTATGAAATGCAATAGCACAGGTGAACAGATTGATGAAAAAAGTCAGGGAACTTTATTAATCAGGGAGAAATCAGGGAAATATCAGGGAATTTTGAAAAAATAACAAAAAATCAGGGAAAATTGATTTTATGAAGTTTTTTTTTTTTTTTTTTTTTTTTTTTTTTTTTGCGTTACAAAATTAAGTACTCTAATTCCCTACGCATTTTTCGCCAATTATCTGTTCAAAAAAAAGTAAAATTAATGAGGTGCGATTATACACTGCCGCATATTGGTGCATCTTTTTTCCACAACATCAAAGTATTGAATCTTACTTATTAACCACAGGATGAACTTCCTAAGATTGCTTTAGTGTCTGTTAAGTTGCTTATTTTACCTAGCTTGAAATTTCTTTTCATGCTTTCAATGCTACGTAAAATAAACAACCATACAGGCAAAGAGGAAGCCTTTATTAATGCCTTAGCTCCTTTGCCTTTATTCCATTGTCTTGAAGTAATTAGCCTACTGTAATTACGATTTCAAGAAGAAATCTTTGGTTTTTGAATTAATACCGATAAAAGCTTAAAAATTATTACTTCTTCGCGATTTTAATTGCTAAAATTGAACTTTCAGTAAAAATACTTTGTTTTTTGCCATTATACTATTTGTTGTCGCCGCAGATTATAAAGGTTTTCTTTTCTTCAGACTTAAATGATTCTTTTAATTTATAACCAAGTTGTAGTCTTCTTTTATATATTTTGAAATTAATAAATTACTTTTTTTTTGTTTTTCTTTTTTTTTCCTTGCATTTCAAAGTTTTTTGTTAAAAAAGCAATCTAAGATTTTTTTCGTTACATACTAAAATCATTTGAAATAGAGTTAACTTGTGTACTTAAGTAAATATCTTTATTTTTTATTGTTAAAATGCTGTATTCATTCATTAAAACCTATGTCTTGATTAGAGAAAAGCTCTTTTTGAATGGATGTCAAATGGTTTCATCTGTTTTGCATAAATATGTCTATTAGTTATATAAGAATACCTACATTACTTCTATTTTTTCACTATTACTTGTTATTCTTGCAACAATTATTATACTGTTTGAAAATTTAGTTCAAAATAAATTCAATTACTTTTTAGTTCTATCATAAATACACAAATGTTTTTAAGAGTGATTTTAATAGTTTCTTAAAATTCTTATGCTAAATGGTTCCTGGAAGTAAAATATTTTTTTAGAAATTTTCTATAATTTTTCCATGTAGAAAAATTTAATATACTGTTTTGTAGGGTTTTTTTTTTTCCAAAAAAATTAACTTGATATTTTTTTTGAACATTTATTAAAAAAGTAGCATTTTTTTAAAATATATCTTTAGTTCAACAACTTTACACAACTTAAAACGTTTAAAATACTGCGTTTTATACAAACATACAATGGATTTCAAGTAGAGCAAAGAAAGAAAATCATTATCATTGGTAACGTAAATCAGGGAAGTTTGGTGAACTTGAACAGGGAAATCAGGGAAATTCAGGGAACTTTTTTTCACAGTTCCTGTCGCCACCCTGGATATGGATTTTTAAACTTTCAGCCACCGTAGTTGATTAGTACTTTTTATCCAAGTTTTTTCAAAGATAATATGTGAAAAAACAAAAAAAAAAAGCTGTGTATCCTTAAATGAGCTCACGGTAAAATTTTTTTTATCTTCATCTGTATAATTTAATATGTGATGTTTCACTTCATAGTGAATATGATAGGGGAAGCTGCTGTACTCACGGACAAAATTTACTTTTCAATTTTTGCTGGTCTCTGGGAATGAATAATCGATCGGAAAAAATTTCTGGCAGAATCTACAACTTATCATATAATTTGGCTAATTTTGTCAGGTGAAAATCTCAAAGCTTTCAACCTGTTTTTTTTTCTTAAAAACCATCTTTCATGTCCGTGGGTACAACAACCCGTTCACCCCGCGGACAGGTGCCTTTGTTCCCATGGACATATAAAAAAAAAATATATAAATAGGTCTGAGGAACTCAATTATACTCAATACATTTTCATAAGCCATTTTGTATTGAAATACTTCAAACATCCATTGAAAATAACATTAAATAAAATCTCCAACAGAAATTAAACTTTGAAAATTAATCGAAGTTTTTTTTCCCTTTTTTTAATTTTCCTTAATCTTTAACATCTGTGAACTCTTTATAAAAAAGTTTTTTGTCTTAAGAGAGTTAATGAAGTTATGTATAATTAATATGTTTTTAAACAAAAAAATAACTAGATTCATGATAGCATGGCTCTCTATGTATCTACATAACAACTTCAATTTATATGCAAATTGAAACCTTTAACCAAAATTAACCCACCACAAAAAACTCAGTTTAGATTAAACAAACAAAAATCTAGAAAAGTTGACTTCAAATGAAAACAGGTGGGATTTACGGCCTGTAGGTCCTACAACAGGTGGGGGGTTACTTTAACACTATAACTTCAAGCCCTACTTCAAATTCATCATCATTGTTGAAAGCAAATTTCGGACGTTGATGACAAGGCACTATTTTGAGGTACTTCACGTTGTAAGAAGACTCATGTGTGACCCAAGGAGACTAAAAATTGCTGTCCGTGGGTACACATGGTTCTGTGACATTGAGTACAAAGGTATGCCATTTTGGTTTTGCAAGGCAGTCACATCGACAGGACCACAGTTTTACAACATTAAAGACCAGAAACAAAACCTTCAAAATATAGGGAATCATGATACCTACATCAAAAACGAATAATACAATCCACGACGGACGAAAAAAAAAAGAGAAATTGCTGATCTTTTTGTTTTTTCACTTAGACCTTTCTAAAACCAAGAAAATAGGTGATAGAATCTTAAATGTTTGTTTGCTGGCGTTGAAACTTCCTGGGGTACTGGAGAGGGCTGTGACACACACGTTGGACCCCAATTAGGATCTCTCTCGACCAATTTCCCGACCAACGTCCGTAGGCACAACCGTCCTTGGGTACAGCATCTTCCCCTACCGTTTAGTTATTAAACCCTCACCAATAAACATCACAACTGAGAACACGTTTTTTCCAGTCATTTTTCATCTTTTTTTTTTTTTTTTTTTGCCACGTTGTACTTGCTGGGATTTCCATTAAAATAAAAATTTTTTTAAATCCATCTCACCTGTTATGCATGGTTGATTCCAATTTTCTGTATGCTATAAAAAAATCTCGGATGTGTCTGATCTCTTTTCGTCAGAAAAAAAATTTACACAGTATGCTTAGTAGTTTTATTTGTTTACTATGAACTACTTATTTACAATAAAATATTTTTATGATGGTAAATAATGTTAAAAATTCGGAACCGAACAAGACTAATTTCTGAGTTAGTGACATAAATATTTTTATAAAGCTATATCACAATGCAATGATAATTCTTACAAAATATCTATACTGTTTTACAGAGCTGGTAATAATAAAAATAACAAATAAATAAAATAAATTAATCTATACAAATTGTGAATATAACTCGTGTAGCTCTTGTCCTTACGCCTTATGACCCATAGTGACACCTTATAACAGCTTTGTTTTTTTTATTTATATTTATTTTACTTATGTATTAGTTTATTTGTTTATTTCTAAGTTTAAATTTGACCAAGATCTCGGATCTATGATTAAAAATGGGATGAAAATTTTAAATAAATCATTAAAAAGAATTTCATGGGTTGAGCTGTTAGATCTTCAACATAAAACTGAGAAGGAAAAAGAAAGAGGAATCTAAAAAAAAAACAATCGTTTTCTCTCTATCGCTGAAAATTAATTCAAAAATATTTGCTTGTTTCCTATTTAATTTATTGATTTCTTGCCTCGTAGTCAATGTTAGGAATATTGTAAATTGTATCGAACATCAGATTTATTGTTTTCCCTGTCAAAAAAAAAAAAAAAAAAAAAAAACTCACCGTTATGCATTGGTTATAGAAAGATCATCTTTTTTTTTTTTTTTTTTCAGATAGTAAAGTATAAGTGAACTATTAAAATGTCGTTTGTATACACAACTTCTTTCTTATTTAGTGTGATATAAAATACTATCAAATATTATCAAAGTGTTGAAAATATTTCTGTAACTTAGGATAAGTTTCGCTTTTCAGTTTGGTAACAACGACCTTATTCTTGCACTCACGCACATTTTCACATTTTGCTCATATAGTTGTTAGCATTTCTTGACGGATTTTCCTTCCTAGGGGACAGCACCAAAATTTCACTCTGCTCAGATATTGATCCATCATATTACGATATAAGCCTCTTATTTTTGAAAGTGGGTCAAGTCCTTTTTTTTCTCTTGTTATTGCGAGATATTTAAGAAAAATTATCAAATATTTATGAAAACTATGATGCATGTTTAGTAGGGTGGGCCGAAAAAACTTTTTTTGGAAATCTGTTTTTGGATAGTGCGGAAAAGTTGCTATATGGGCCCGTTATTACCCAGAAAAAATTTCGCGAAATTTGTTTAATATTTAGCCGGCGCTATTTGACCTTGAAAAACTGAATTTCAAAAATAAAAGTTTGAAGCTAGTTTCAGCAAACATTAGAAGTATCTGTCAGTGAATTAGTTGAAATCCTCAAAGATTTTTATACATTTCGTAGAATATTTAGCTACGCTCCTTTAAGACTGAAACATGGAAAAAAAAAAAAAAATTTAAAAAGTAGTTTTGAAATAAGTAAATACTGAAATGTTACGCGATACGTTACTTAGAAAAAACAGTGAAAATTCAAACAATTTTATGCGACATTTGTACGCCAATTTTAAAAAATGAACACACTCAAATAAAAAATAGTTACACAAGGTACTAATTTTTAAATCTTTGGTTCCAATTGTTTCTCCTGGATAATTAACGGCGCTCAACTGCTTCTATATTTCCTAAGATTAATTTATAACTATTTTATATATGTTTGACAAATAGAGAACTTGAGTATTAAAAAAAGGTGAATCCTCTGAAGTCCTTTAAACTGACCAATGAATTGAACGCAAATATTCTTCTTTTTCTCAGCCTCTTGCCCGCCAAAACTATGTTAGCAATTAAGCAATTAAAGGGGTCCTCTCTTGTGTCCAATGTCCATCTTTAGGGAAAGAAAAGATTCCCGGCCAGCTGTTCTCTGCGTTTCAGTCAGAACAAAATTCTGTGCATTCGATTGTTCACTGCAGATCGTTTTAAACCGAAATTTCGAATGTCATTGCATTATAATCTTTGTTTTGGTATACAACACGACTGTTATGGAGAAACGTGCGAAAAAGAAAGTAACGCGAGCAAACACAAGTAGTCTTCTATTTGGACCTGGAAAAGATTTGTCTCCTCCTGATGCTTTATTTCTTCCAACATATGAGGACATTATCAGAGGTTATCAAATCACTTTGAATGCAAATAAAGGGAGAAGGAAGTAAGCAACCATCTAAGATTTGATACTTTTCAAAGTTCTCTCAAATAATGCATATTTCGCTCATCCTGAATAACAACTGTTGACAATGTTGTCTGACTCAAGAAAATAGTACATTCGGGAATCAGCTATTAGGCGCATTCTGAACTTCTAGAAATAAGAAGACGAGGAGCTCGGATGGTGTACGATTTTTTAAGCGTCCTAAACTCAAGTTTGAAGCCGTTGATTATGTTGATTTAGTTGATTGGGCAAACTGTGTTGTTACAGAGCCATCTCTTATAATGCATCTAAAAGACCAACAATGAAAGAAATGTGCAAAGAACTGCCTACAGAGTTCACTTTCGAGAAATTTCCCTGTCCCACGCAAGCTGCGGAACGTTGTATGAATCTAATAACCGAAACTGCAATAAAAGTTCGCGGTGAAACTGCACGAGATGGATACATTCGTGCCAAACTTCAAGCTAGGAAAGAACTTCCATCATTTGATAACAAGGGACAATATTATTCCAAAAAATAATAGTCATTATGCATGAGGTATTATGAATCAAATTTGAAGATTTCTTTTTCAAAATTTTATTATCTCTATATGTAATTCTAGAAAATAAAAGTTTGAAGCTAGTTTCATCAAACATTAGAAGTATCTGTCAGTGAATTAGTTGAAATCCTCAAAGATTTTTATACATTTCGTAGAATATTTAGCTACGCTCCTTTAAGACTATGTATGATACAATTGCGTGATACAATTACTATGATTAATATTGATATTTAATTAATTATTCTATGATTTAATTTTGAAAAATAATTTTCACATTGGTTTTTAAAGAAATTCAATATTTTTTCATTTTTCTTCAATTTTTGATGTCGGAAAGGAGCGGTTAAATGCTTATTAAAATCAATGAAACATTTTATGGGCTCGAACTAGCTCATTATATAACATTTTCGATGCATTTCAGCAAAATATTTGGAATTTAGGTTTTTAAAAAAAAATCATTTTAAAATTCATTTTTCTCTTTTTTTTCGGTTTTTCAGTGTCAAATAGCGCCGGCTAGATATTTTTTAATATCCAAGAAATTTTTTGTGAGTGCTAACTAGCTCACTACGCAACTTTTGCGCGCTATCCAAAAATTGATTTCGAAAAAAAAAATTTTTCGGCTTATTTCGGCCCACCCTAATGTTTAGTTGTAATTTTGTTCTTTTTTTTTTTTTTTTTTGATATCATATCCATAAAATTAAACTTCACTTTGAAAAGCTTCCCTCCAAACAGGATAAACAATTTAAAGGATCTATCCATATTTCTGAGGAGTTGAAGGTGGGAGGATGTTCTAATGGAAGTAGGTGTGATGAAAGAGGAGAAGAGGAAGGATGATAGTTTGGCAGATACTTGGCGAGCAAACTAGTTATCATAACTTTTTAAGGCTGAGGGTTTTGTGTTTAAGATGTGAAGGCCTTCTTTTTTTGTGCGGAAAAGTTAAAGGTTCTCTTGGCGGGGAAATTTTTACAACAGGGTTGTATTTGATGAGATTTATATTATTAATTGCTATTAAAAAATAAATGCAAATGCTGTGCTATGTAAAACACACTACAAAATTTCGTACAATTAGTTTAAACATACCTTATGCACACATATAATTTAAAACCCTTGTTAGCTGCTGTCCCCCCCCCCCCCAAAAAATGTTATTGACTACGAGTGTAAAAAGGTATATCGCATTTTTCCAACATATCTGCGACGATTCTCGACTTTAGTTAGTCCCAATTAAGTTAGAGTGAGTATTCCGTTTCGTTGACGTACTTAACTTTTTCATAACACTTATATTTAAAAAAAATGATAGATTTTGAAATTGTTTCTATAATTCAGCTTAAAAAATCCCAATTTAATTGAGTTAACTGACCATAATTCTTTTCAAAATCCAAATTCACCAGTTTCATATCTAGGTTCTGAAATGAAAATCGAATTTATAAGGTTACAGAATAATTAGAAATACGATTTAATGTATTATGTGTGCGGAAGTATTGAGGGTGAAACGAGCATATTTGCAAATGATTTCATAAATACTATGCTTTTACGTCGATAGTTATCATTTTCGGAATGCAGATTTCAAACATTTACTTTGAGACGGAAACATTTTTCTTTTACGAGACTAAAAATAAATCGATACCGTTCCGTTTTGTTTGAAGTTCAAGCTCATGAGCCATTCACTTCACCGTAATACTGAGAATAGATAAAATAGAAGCAAAAGTATTGGAGCTTAGAATTTCCGTACACTTCTACTGCTTCTGCTGACTCGGCTTCTTTTGTTCTTTTAATAGCTGCACGTAAGAATGCCTTTCAAATCGTTGCGTACACCTGACTTTTTTTCCCCTTGTTTCCCCGCTCTCTGCATCGTTTTTTTTTTTTTTTTTTACATTCATTTTTGTGACTCAATTCATGATTCATGTAACTCAGTACAGTAGAGAACCAATTATCCGTGAAGTTCGGGACCATCGCTATCCCGGATCTGAATTTCCCGGTTTTCTCGATTCTTTGTAAATCTTTAATACATAGTTATGCATATTAAAATAAGAAGAAAACAGTTCAGAAATGCCTTTAAATACCGAAATATTAAAAAACTAATAGTGAGAGAATAATTTAAAACCAAAAAACTTAAGTTATTCATAATACCTGAGACCCTCACATTCTGTTTGGAAAAGAAAAAAAAAAATCACCACTTTTCGATGCTATAAAACGACAGAAAATGAAGGGAAATGCAAAAAATAAATTTTTAAACCTAAATGTGCGATTTTTCTACTATAGTGTATGGATAACTAATGCTTTTGTATTTCGTTAATATGAACAGAAATTTGATTTATGAGTTCTTGCAGTCTTATTAGTCTTGCTATGGACTAACTAACTTACTAATGGATTTCTAGATTTCACGATCAACTAACTATCCGAAAAATTCGCGAATCTAGTTTTCGGCGTTTCCCGCACTTTCGCGACGTCACTTCGGCTAAACGCCTTAAATTATAGGCAATTCAATAAAATACTGCATTAAATAAGAATTGTTTAGAAATTATTTAGAAATTAATGCGACCCTTTTCAGTTAGAAGAATAAAAGACGAAAATTTCAGAGTTACTACTCATAAAGTATAACCAATTGAAGTTGGTGTTTGCAAACATTTTCCCGAGTTATACTTGGGTAACATGGTTTTATTGAGAAATTACTCATATTCTTTTTTGTATTAAAAAAAAATGCTCAATTTTTCGAAAATTGCCAAAACTGCTTATTTTTAAAAAATAGCGGGAAAACCGGGCAAAAGTTGCCGGTTTTCTGGTTTCCCGGTTTTTTGGTTCCCGGATAAAAGGTTTTTTACTGTATATAGCAGGTTATCGATGAAATTGAAGCTT
The DNA here is from genome assembly GCF_026930045.1 of Uloborus diversus. Classification (NCBI taxonomy): domain Eukaryota; kingdom Metazoa; phylum Arthropoda; class Arachnida; order Araneae; family Uloboridae; genus Uloborus; species Uloborus diversus. The sequence continues at coordinate 27,033,734 of NC_072733.1, read as the reverse complement.
TTTTAGTTTGAAGTTGTATTATTGTATTTTTGGAGGTTAAAGTTTTTCTCTTTAGTTATTTTTTTACAGCCTTTTTTAAACACCCTTTGAAACAAGGCGACTTCGTTTTAGGCCACCATTTTTTTTCGGACAATTGACACAGTGGCTTCAACAGTTGACTGGAAAAAAAAAAAAGAAAATTGGTGTCCTCAAATAAGGCCACCGTGCCTCAGTAGAGTACCAAAAGTAGCTGTAAAAAGTAAATCTTTCCTATTTTGAATGGTATCTAGCTATAATGGGGTGCTTACTATTCTTCATAACAAAACAAAAGAATTTGCTAGAGATAAGGCAATTTATCAAAGGTAGTTACTTATACTGCCGTGCTAAGCATAAAAGTCGTATCTGCACTTTTTATCAAAATTGAGTTACCAGGTGATTCTAAGTCACATATTTCCCCTAAATACAATGTTTTATGGTTTTTTGTCAGTGTTATTTATTTATTTTTTTTAATCTGAAAAAGTTGCATCTGAATCAAATACCCTGGAGACGCAAAACTTTAAACGGCAATTTCGAATTCTGAACTCAGCTGCACATACCACTTTTGCACTTAGCACGTCAGTATAGTTGTTATAAAATAAATAAATAATAATAATGTTAATAAAAGCTACCAAGCAATTATTTCCACCTATGGTATAGAAGTAAAGTATCATTCCTTCCCCTCCTCCTGTTTTTTGGCGCTTAAAATAATCTCATTGAGTTTGCTAAAATGTTCTGAATTTAATGAATTGCTATTGCAACTTTGAAGTCGATTCGAAAAGTTCCCTATCTATTATATTCTTAAAAACATTAAATTATATTCTTTGGAAAATACGACTACAGTTTGTTTTTCGGGTCACGGCAATAAAATGTCTACCTTGAACGATGTACTTTATAATTATTTGCTGTTTTTAAACTCCGTGTTCTTTCATGTACAAAGCATACTCTTTTATTCGTTTTTTTGTTTGCTGCTGAGAATTAGTTTTTTCTATAAAATTTCAAGAAATATTTCCCGTTGTTCTTAAACTCGGATCTAGAACGTATTTTGCATTTTGCTTTAATAATAATATACGCATCAGGTATAATTTTAGCATTAATTTTCTTTCTAACTTTATGGAGTTGAATATAAAGTACTGAAAAACATTTACGCAACTTAACCCCTTGCTCTTTTGCATTATTTACTCGTTATTTTTTAAAAACGTCCTCCCCATAGTAGATTAATCTTGATTCTTAATTTTACTGTCTTTGTCTAATTCTGTAAAGTGTATTTAAATTATTGCTAGCGATTGTTTTGAGTGTGTTAAAAGTTGATTTAAGCGCGTAGCTGTATTGGTACTAGAAATTTAATAGCTGCCGACTTCTTTACCTTGGTAATTTGTTTATTTTCCTTTGCTTAAAAAATATTCGATAAAAAATGCAGAAATTTCGCAAGAAATTTAAGTGCAAAAACATTTTAAATTATTGTGTTTTCCACCAATTCGACGATCCTCTGTATTTTTCTTTAAACTAAGTTTTTGATAAGTCTTCGCTAGTATTCGCTAACATTTCTCCCCCTCAGGGCTGCGGAGTCGGAAGGAAAATGGCCGACCCCGACTCCGACTCCTGGATTTTGAAACGCCCGACTCCGACTCCTGATTTTTTTATTTTTTTCAATTGTATTTTTTCTATTCCCTCTCTCCCTTCAGGGGAAGGGGGAAAACCTCTAAACAAAGATTGAAATATTAATTCTTTTTTATGAAAATTTCGCATTTTGTTTTTTATTGTAAACCCAAGACGCATACAACGTTAGAAATTCAATTTAACAATCAAATTTTCCAGTAGTTACGAGTTTAAAAGTGAGATGACTTAAAAATCCCTTTAAAGCAAAATTGAAAAGGATTAGCTGTAATTTCCCCCCCCCCCCCCCTTTAATGTTTAACAAATAGATATTGATCAAATCGTGTGCTTTCAGTTTTTGAAAGCTGTAACTTGAGAGAAAAAAGTTTTTGAGAAGGGGTAGTTTAGCCCGGTTGACATCCATCTGGTAGGTGATACCCAAAGTTAATTTCAGAGTTTGTAAAAAATATAAATACTTTAATTCTGAAAATTTTCCCGAATATATTTTAAATTATATTTCATTAATAAAATTTCAACAAAAATAGGCACGCATACGTCAGGAGCTAATTTTACGCAAAATGTGGCGGTATATAAATTTGTACGAATAGTTTTTACTATACCTATATTTCTTCTTCGCTAAATTTTTAATTTAAATTTTATTGGCTACTTTAGAATTAACCTTAATATGAAGATTTTAAGATTAACTGCAGTTATTGAGTTTTGTAATCAAGAAATTATTTAACACTTATTTTGTTTCATACTTTTTAGTGAGAACCAAGCTTATAAAAATAGTCTTAATAAAGGAAAAAAAAAAAAAAACAGATTATTTCATCGGATCTTTTGGATTCGTGCTTTCGCGCCAGATCTTATTTGAATTTGCCTATCACTCTCAAAAGTTCCCACCTGAGCTACGGGCTTCGACTTACTAAATTGTTACGTTCCTTTTACTATTTTATAACTGAGATCGAACAAAACACTATACAGTCGACGCTCGATATAACGACCATCTCCGTTCCAGAGAAAAAGGTCTTTATAACGAGTGGTCGTTATAAGAGGTATAATTTAAAAATATATACACAGTCATTATACACGCCCCGTTGTCCCAAAAATAAAAAAGATACTTTTTCAAACATTCCAGTTAAATGCCCAAATTATTTTTATCATAGGAATTTTTAGAAAAATCGTTTGCAAAATACTATGACAGAATATTAAACAAATAGAAACAAGTGGAAAATATAGGGAGGAAAATGTTACACACTTACGAATCTACTACTACTACTACTGCTATCTCTACATTTTCTGAAGATAAAACTAGAAACAAATATTTGCCTTTTTAGCAAACGTGATTTTTGCAAAACATTAATTTCCGTTTCAGATATAGGTGATAAATTGTGTTTTTCTTGCTTTTCAAAGAAACATTTAAAAGTCCCTCGAGAACCCCAAAATCTTAAAAACCACTGGATTCAAACACCAAACTAGAAACACATCTCTCAACTCCCTTTTCTTAGGAAGCTGGAAATTTCTCGATTTTTCCTCCCATTATTTTTTCTGTGCTAGCTGTGGTGAATGGTAATTCCCCCCACCCCCTCTCAAAGTTGGATTTGACACTGAAAACTTCAGGCAGATGTCTGTAAACAAAAAACTAAGTTAATTCAAGCTACAAATTTGTTTTATTGGAAAGAACACCAGAAATAGCGTCCGCTGAATTCGGTCGTTGTATTGGATTAGACGATACAGAACGGTCGTCATAACGAAGGCAAATTAACGTAGAGTTCATAGGAACAAAGTTGGGACTTTTACCACTGGTCGTTATAATGGGACGGTCTTTATAATGTGTGGTCGTTATAATGAGCGTCGACTGTATTTCTATTTTTATTTGAAAGTGATTACTTGAAAATGTTTGGCAACAAAGCCCTTTGCTGACAGTTGCTATTAGTTAATTGAAAAGCAAGCAAACTGAGGGACGGCTACAGAAAGTTCGGTAAGTAAACAAGCTAGCTGATTGCCATAATGGCAGTTATTTTCTCATTAGTAACTTTTTATACATGTTTTGTTGCCTAACATTTCAATTGGTAGTCAGTTTTTAAAAAATGCAAGAAGTGTCAGTGAAAATGAAAGAAAAAGAAGAAGCCCTGAGTCGGAGTCGGCATGCTTTCTAACGACTCCGACTCTTCGACTCCGACTCCACAGCCCTGCTCCCCCTAAATCAACCACAGAAAATAGTATATATAATGTCATGTTATAAAAAATGCACTCAAATGAGTCGAAGAATAGTAGCCATAAATCCGATGACTTGACTACTTCAATGTATTGAGAATGACATTATCCCATTTAACTTTCCTTAAGTTTTGTGAATGGCCCCTTTACCCTACTCCCTACTGGTCAACTTTAATTAAATCCTTAGACCATCAATTAAATGCTAGACATTTTCACACTTCTAGCTGTCCATCAATGCTACCTGCGGATCAGAGGTCTTGGGTGCTCTATTAGAAAATAGACTTGTAAGGCGGAGTCGTGATGTAATGTCTTGGATTTGTGGAGCGTTGATTTTCTTTTTTTAATTCTTTTGGAAATAAAACTAATATTTGATGTAGTAGATCAGACCTTTTGAATGCTTTGTTTACAGTTCTGAAATTTTTTGAATTATTACGGAAGCGGAATAAAAAATCTTGTATGTAAAAGATACGCCCATATAGTATTTAATTATATCAGTAACAATTGACAGCAAACAATGTCAAACTTCTGTCTTTTGGTTCTTCGTCATATTAACGGTTGAGTCTCTTATATGTGTTTTCTTGTTAGTTGCTTTTGAGCTCAATATTTCTAAGTATTTCCATGATTTGCCTGAAAACAACTTAAAATATTCCTTAAATCCAAGAACCAATACGTCACTTTTATGCCCACTTGATTCAGGTTTTTTGAAATCGTGATATAATACTTACTCATGACTGTTAAAGGGCTTGTTATATTAACTCGTGAGATGCGCAATTTTCATAACATACTCGATCATAATATGTTTCATACCCGGGCGTGATATCTAATGCAAAAACGACAGCAGCCTGATATTTTTCAAAAATTATATTCATACCTAAAGGTCTGAAAATCCGGCTAATCGGAAGGAAAAAAATAATAGCAAAAGAAAACAACTACAGTAGGTGAGCTCCTGTAAGCCCCCATGTAAATTAAGCTGTTTCATTTGTTCGAAAAAAAAAAAAATCCAAAATATGGAAACGGCTGTGGCTAAGTTTTTGATAGCTTACTAGTGTAAAATTTGTTGTTTTATTGCTACACAAAAAAAATATACATATATATTAACCTTAGCCGTTAAATTGTCTGGTTGACAGTTTGCGGTTCTCACATGAGTGTTAAACACAAAACCACCAGTAGTCGACACTTTTTCTTTCATTCAGCTTTTTCTTTTCTTGCGGTTCACGGTTATTGACATTGTCTTTTTTGCTTTAGCTTTGTGGCTTAATCTTCGTCCAATCGAATTCTATCTTTCTCTTGTGGCGTACCTGTGAGAAAGCTCTTCCTTATTGTGTTCCTATTGGTTTCTTTATTTGTTTCTAATTTTCTCATTGATGTTTGGTTAATACGCCAGTTTCACTTTTTAAGCTGCCTGCTTATCTGGCTCTTAACTTTTCTCGGATGTCTTTTCATCCATAAGCTCATTTCTTTTGCATTGAAAGAGGCGTTCCTTGTAACGCCGAAACACGTATTTGCAGTAATCTGCAACTCGTGCTATTTGACGTTGTTATTTCTTATTTAACTTGAGGGTTTATTTTTCTGTTTGTTAACAAAGCTTGGATTGAATTCATAGGGAAAGCTTTTAATAAGTGAAAGCTGCACCAACACCCTTTTATAATGCGACAAGAATTACATTAATAAAATGAATGGGACAATTTTATATTTTTTGAATAGAAAAGAAGACATTGGGTCAGTAGTTGACACCAAACAAAATCAAGAATATCTAGTAAACACACTTTTTTTTCCCAGTAATTTACACGTGATTTGAAATAAGAAAACATAAAATGCTTAATAAAGAAATTCGTGTCTTGTTGGTGTGAATTCAGGTTGCCTCCAGAAGTTGCCAAGGCATCAACTTCTCCCTTTTTCTGTGTTTTTTTTTTTTTCAGTTGAATCTCGATCTAACGTTTAAATCGCTTCCTAGACCATATGCACAGTTTAGCGTGCACTTTTTGTGCGCAGTTCAGTTTGCACTTTTTGTGCATAAACAGAGGTGCCAACTATGCTCTGATTTTGTGCACTTTTTTTGCACGGTTCAGTTAGCACCTTTTGTGCACAATTCAGTTTTCACTTTTTGCGCATTAACAGAGGTGCCAAATATTCTCGGATTTTGTGCACTTTTTGTGCAAACTTTTTCTAGCTGGGACTCCGGGTGCAGGTCCGATGTGTCTATGCTGCAGACAGTTTGATTGCTGTCTTTCCCTTGGCCTCTTTCTGGCCAACGCACGACCATAACTGTCACCAAAGCGGAATCTGCTTACAGCAGAAAACAAAACTGAGGTCTCCAAGCCGTTCTCCAATGAGCCTTGGCTTGACACTTTGTGACGTCGCAATGGCTTGGAGTCAGTTGAATGCTTGCTACAGGATGCCTGGCTCAGAACCGTCCTTGAAGTGACCGATTTTTAACTGTTTGTTGCAACACTGTGGTACCAACTGCAGTTCGAATTTTTGACGTAGACGCAGTACGATGCGCCACAGCCGTATGGTTCTCCCTCTCAGTAGTGCCACGTGGGTGCCCGGAGCCCGACTTTCTTGAGGCAGTACCTAAAGCCCTAGATCCTAGCTTAAGTAGCGACACGTCCGCCATCTTTGAGCTAAACTCGCTTTCTTCCCACGTTTCCTATGATAAGCTAACCTGTTTTGATTCTTCATTGTGCCTCTTCATCATAGTAGACAGACATAGGAAGAAAGCGGCGTTTATCCTTAAGATGGCAGACGTGTCGCTACTTAACCTTCGATTTAGGACTTTAGCAACACCATCCCTTGACCACTGTTCCTAAACAGTCATGCACAATGGATACATTCTGGCTAAATCTTTTTGAAATATCGTAGGAAAAAAATCCACCTTCTGGTAGCCAGCCCTACATGAGCTCGTTCAAACTCGGTGAGCTGTTGATAATGGTTTCTTCGTCTTCTTAAAGACATTCTTGGTTAATATATCAACTCATTATGTCAAATTTCACAAATAACACTCACAAACTTTACACCATCCATTTAAAGCAACATTGGTTTGCAAGTTTTAGTGGCGCTACTAGCGCCACACTTAGTTCAAAGCGTGAAACTTGAATCGATGTCGTCTTTCAGAAGTATAAACAAACACGCTTACCAAATTTCGTTTATCCAACACAAATTTTTCTTGATGTTGAGATTTTTTCCCCATCAGTATATATATATATATATATATATATATATATATATATATATATATATATATATATATATATATATAGTATTGTAACCAATTGCATGTTACTTTGTTTGAAGATCTGATTACTACCAGTGGTGCACGTACAATAGTTTGGAAAATGCTTGTCTAAATGAAGCCTTTATATATTTTAGAAAAGTATACTCCCACCGCATGCGTAAATATTATGGGCTCACAATGTCATTTTGTAGTCCAAACAGAGATATTATTAAAAATATTCTCTCTATTTTATTTCCGTTTTAAAGTACGTTGAGAAAGTAATGGAGCATTTTTAAAACTGTTGGAAGCTGAATGGATAGATTTATTCTTACCACTAAATCGCTGTAGTTTCATTTTATTGAAAAAGGATTTAAGGAGGCTCATAACCGTATTCTAATCTGGACATGTCGTTTTGTCCTAATATTTTATTTATTTATTCATTTATAGTGTTTTTTAGCCATTTATTTTTTTATTGGTTTATATCCTTTTCCTTCGTGTTATAATTAAATAATGTATTGACCTTTTCATTGTTTACAATACTCAAAGTAACTCAAAATATATCTTATGCAAAAATTCAAAAATGATCATATTGAATTTTTACATAAAATGTATTTTGATTTAATTATACTTCACTAATTACCTTTTATTTCTTTAGACGTAAAAAGTAAACAAGTAATATTATAACTGGTGGGGTGGGGCTTAAAACAGATTTATTCCTAAGGAGATATCTGGGAGAATCTGGGTATGGTTTTGCATTTTTATCTATATGTATATATGTATTTTTTTTTTTTTTCGAAATTTTTACTTGTTTTGTTTATTTACATTTTTCAAAATCAGTTCAACACTAAGTTATATTAACATTTTCGCGATCTATGACAATCAAAAGTTTTTCTCTAGAAATAATACTTTCCAGAAAAATTCAGAACAAAAAAAAAAGAAGAATCCCATTGAAAATTTCTTCAAAAATATTTCGAGAAAGTATCACTTTCGTAATTACGCTGTGTATATTTCATTAAGAGATTTGATGAACCAAGACTACCACGCCCTCACCCGTAATCCTTTTTCGCCTTCCAGACTGTAAAAGGGAAAAGTAACCTTTTTAGAGTTCTTAAGAAGCTTATGGATTCCGTAATCAATTAAATAGTGTTAATTTCTGTGGCGAACGTTTTCCGATCGGTGAAATCTCCTCCAATCTCATTATTGTATGGAAGGGAATGAAGACTTCGAGCGCTTAGGAGCATGCTGGGCCACTTGACAAACGACTGGGCCGCTGACCTTAACACTTGACGGTTGGTAATTGGGCCCCTTGAAAAGCCCAAGGGTCAACCCGCTCCGCCCACGTAATCCGTCAAATCTGTTGGCAGCTTTAGGACGAGCGTGTTTTTTTATTCCGAGTTCAGAGTCATTGGAAATGTTAGATTGGTTTGTTTTTGCTCCAGTCGGTTACTTCGTACTAAAAAGTAACTATATATTTGACACGCTTGTCTCGTCATTTCTTAGTGTGTTAGCCTGCGTAGAAATTCAGTAGAAGCTCGATATAACCGCCGTACTATTGCATTATTTTATACGCTATAAGTTGGGTTATTGAGTGATGTTGGGTCTCAAAACAGAACCTGCGCATAATCATTAGCTTTGAATGCTAGCGCAGTCAGAGTTTTCTTTTTGTTGGGTGGAGTGGGGGGAGGGAGGCATGGGTCATGAATCAAGATTTTCATCTGAGAGGAGGTTGGGTAGTAACAGGACCTTACACCTTGATCAATAAGTTCACTTTCAAATTTTTATCGCAGTAACACAAATAAAACAAACGAACTTTTTCCAACAAGTTCAAGTATAATTCATTAAATATCTTTATACAGTAATTGATGTGGAATAAAACCACTTTTTACTTCTTTAACAAGTTTAGGACTCGACTCAAATCCATCCCATTCATCACGTACACTTCCTTTGGTGTTTCCTATAAAATCTTTTTAATTACATTTGTGAATTTGCTGAAATTTGGGATTTTATAGTTATGACACATAATCTCAGAAATAAATCAATCAAGTTCAAATCGGGAGAAATGGAGGGCTTTCCATTTTTGGGCAAAAAGTCAGCAAAAATTTTTTTGCACCACTTTTGAAGCACACGTGGGAGATAAGAATGGGCAACATCATTTTGGTAGCAGCAGTATTCCGCCCCATACATACTACCGAAGTTTTGGAGTAAAAGTTTTTCAAAACTTTACTTTTACAACGCTTATCATTGAACGCCCCCCCTTTTTTTTATTGTTTATTAACAGGAATTTTTCTCTCTTTGAAATAGTCCCCCAAACCATCACAGAAGAAGCGTTTTGAACACGTGGAACACAGCACTGGCTCGCAGGCATGTCATCCATGGATTGACCTTAGACTTCGCTGTAAAATGAATAATTTCTCTACTGATGTGAGAAACTCAATCCTAGCGTGGCGTGAAAATTTTTCTCCCACCCTCTGCATCCTTTTTATCATAGTAGAGTCTGAGACTCCGTGAATTTTAGCTTTTTCTATTAGCTTTGCACTCTAGATCCTTTTTCCGATGTCTAACATTGATCTCTTCAATATTTCGAGCTCTCGTGCAAGTTTTATAGCAGATTTTTATCCGATTCGTCCTACCTTTTCCATGACCTTTTTCACAAGTTCTCTTGTCCGAACTGATCGGTGTGCCAAATCTTTTTCTGGCATTAACAAAGGACATGATATTATACTTCCTGAATAATTTTGCAAATGAAATCTTTCTTCATCAAGTCTCCGAAAATGTTACCCAGTGTTCTTCTTTGATGAATTTATTTGTCACAATTTCTCTAAACTTCTTTGTTCATCCCAGGTAAAGGGAAAATATAATTAGTGTAACACTTTAAAACCTTTCAATAGCTTATACATACCTATGCCTGAAAAGAATGGAGACTACAGTAACTCACATAGTTCTTTTGGCGTGCTTCAAAATATTGTAAGATAACTTATTCGTCACCTTGTACATATGTATATTACCGTGCTAGGATTGGCAATATTACAACATATCATGGGATTTGTGGAGGGGGGCGGGGGTTGGGGGCTGCTCTTCTTTGCGCCCCAGCAATGCATAAATTTATAAGCGATTGAAAACGTCTAAAGGCCCTGTGTTATTTGACTTTCGTATAGCCAATATTTCCTCAGTATTTTTTGATTTTGTGTTTCTCAATAGATTGTCTAAGTTGAAAATAATTATGTTATTCAAAGAACTCTTTTTCATAAAAAGATAGTTTTAATTTTTAAGGAGGAAAAAAGGGTTTCTGTCAAAAAGTTCTACAGCTAATCCAGAAAAAGACTCAATTTTCAACTATTCATATACTATTCATAAATATTTTCAAATATAAAACTTCTGATCAGTTATAAATTCCTCGAGTGCTGCGTGTTTTTGTGCGCTTATGTTACAAGCATTTTATGTTCCAAGTATGTTCTTAGAATAAGGTATGCTATTTTTTGACGCGTTTAAATGAAATTGCCTAAATATACAGGGTGTTCCGTTTTAACCTGCAAAACCTCTATTTTCGCAACCGTTAGTCTTATATGCATACTTCCAATTGCAAAAATGTTCAAAATCAGATGCAGAGTTAAGATATGGAAAGTTTGAAGCAAAAATAAAAATGAGTTAAAAAAAATACAAAACTTAACTTTTTATACGGGCTCTAGGTCCCCTAACTTATGTTTAGGGAAATAATCTCCATTGAAAGGTATTACTAACACAAAAAATTTGACATTTGTGCGACCAAAACTCAAGGAGATATTCGAGTTCAAAATTTTAAGGGACCATACACTGTAAAAACGATTCAGAAACGTTCCTGAAAAATAATGGGCAGCTGATGTGCCCAATTTCTTCCAGTAACATATCTTGGAAAAACTAGTAACGCTTTCCGCTAAAAGTCAGTAACCTTTCTAAAATTAACCTTGAAACTTCATGAAGACGTGCGAAATCTGCCCTGTTAAAGCCAGTCATGTCTCTAGAACCTTCTAGAAAAATTAAGTAGGTTCAGTATAATTGATTAGAACCTTCCTACTTTACCAAGAAGGATCCATAAATATCAGAGCGACCACGGCTAAAGCTATGCAAGAAGGAACCAAGCATATCTCTTGCCTGCAATTCCCGCCTTGCAAAGCTGTAGCTATCCATTGACATTTTCGCTCTCATTGGGAGCTTAGTCAGTCTGGACAGGCCGTAGGCAACTTTAGGCCGATACACTTAATAAACACGCTCATTGAATCTTTAAACTGGTTGCTAAAAATATTTTCCACAACAGTGACAAGTCTGCACGCGTGCAACTTGTAGCGATTCAGGAAACTTTTTTGTGATGATACTTGTTTTTACGGGGAAATAGGTGAAAACGTGTGAAATCCCGAGACGTTCCACGGAAATAGCCAGTAACGTTTCAGAATTTTTTTATAGTGTATTGAAGATGAGATTGAAACTTATCGCCCTTTCAGAAGAATGACAGGTTGTCGAAGTAAAAAAGGAAGGTATATATTTTTCATTGCTATTCAAAAATAAATGCAAATGTTATGCCATGATACGCAAAAACGCACTACAAGACCTCAATTAATTTGAAAAAAAAAAAAAAAAAAACACACTCTATGCACACATATGATTTTAAACCCGTGTAAAGTGATGTAAGTCACAAAAGGCTGCGTTTTATATCTCGGTGAATATTGGTCGTACTAATGTCAAACTTTTTGTATTGGAATTAGTTTTCAACGGAGATTATTTCCCTGAATATAAGTTAGGGGACCTAGGGCCCGTATAAAAAGTTGAATTTTGTATCCTTTGACTCATTTTTATTTTTGCTTCAAACTTTCAATATCTTAACCCTGCACCTAATTTGGAACATTTTTGCAATAGGAAATATGTATGCCTCTAGGACTAACGGTCGCGAAAATAGAGGTCTTGCAGGTTAAACACACTGTATAAAGCGAGGGAGGGGGAGGGAGACATGTTTTTAAGAAAGAGTTCAGATTTCCTTGCGAATTAAATAGTTAAAAGCTCTTACAAATTAAAAAACATTTTTAATGCTTGGTAAATAGAGGGTTAAGCATATTTAATCTTGAAAACTGCAGTACTATTTCTCTTATTGACTAAATGGATGATGAATCTTTGAAAAAAATAATAAGTTTTTGATAATGATTAATAGTAACTTAAAACGTTTTGCTCAACTTCTTTTCTTTTTTCCTCTTAAGTAGAATATTTCTTCACTTGTCGGACGTAAGTGATCAATAAAATCAGTTGTCTTAACCGATATATGAGTGAATGTCAGGTAAATTATTAATTTAAGTCCCAGATAAATTTCTCAAACGCTTCCTATTAAAACTTTTTTTTTTCATATATTAAACTTCATCCCACATTCAATCCACGACAAAATTTTCAGGTTTTCTTTAATCTATGACTCTGGAACTCTTTTCATTGCTTCAAAATCAGATCGGCAGTGTATCCCACGTTCGAATCGCGATCTTCAAAATCATCCTGTGCATTATAAAACGTCGGAGGAAAAAAAAATATGGATGGTAACAGTGTGTCTTACGTTCATCTATTAGGCTTGACTCTTGTATTTTAGAAAAAAATGAATTTACATCGATTTAAAAAAAAAAATGCTTGTCCAAAGTTTTCATATTATGTCGGTAGCCCAGACATCCTGAATGGTTATTTCTAGTTGAAAGATTTATTTTGGCGCCAAATGATTGTGCGAGATGAAAATCTTTTATGTGATGTATAAGTTCTTATTGGAAGTTTCCACTTCAGTTGCATAGAACTGCGGATAAGATTTTTTCAATCTTTACTTTTCTGATTCCACCAAATGAAATATCATGTCGGTAACGCTAGTTAGAACGCAAAATAAGTTGATTTTACAATCTATTTTTCTATAGCAGAAAAGAAATTTGTGTTATAGAGTGTATTTGAAATATAATCTCTCTAAGGTTCAATGAACAAAAGAATTGCCAAAACTCTCCCAAATATGTGCTGAATAGTTAAACGCAAAAATAGCTTTTCTAAGAGAAGTTTTATGGATGTTTTTAGATTTGCCGCTAAAAGCAAACAGCAGTATTTCTCGAAATTAAAATTATTTGCTTTGATAATAGAATAAATATAGTTCACGAAAATTCTCATCAATTTAAATTGTTGCAATCTTTGATAATGATTGCATGTGACGTGTACATTTATAAAATTTTCATACTTTGTTTTATGCGCACTCGAGTTCTTATTAAAGTAAGCGGCTCCTTATTAAACATGACATTGCAATACGGTTTACGCTCCTTCATTTGCATTCATATTATGCTACTGATTGCCGCTCGTATTCGTTTCGGAGCTAATTTAAAAGTTTTTGTTCCACTCTTTCCCAGAGTATCTGCCATCTTCCGAGTCATCCTTAATAAAGGAAACGATACAATAATCCATTATCTGGAAACTTGGGATGCTAATCGGAGTCTAAGTTCTGGTCTCTTAGAGGGAAAAAGACTCCTCCTCCTTTTCAAGTTTTATCGATGAAAAATTTATCTTTCCGCGCCTTGTATGGGTAGCTTATTTTTATTTCTGTTAGCGATCACAAACTTTTTAAAAGAACCTTTTGACTTTCTCCGTTATAATCTCTTCCCCGTTTAATAGAAAAGAAAATGTTTCCAGTTAATTGTGGGGAGTTTTTTTTTTTTATTCTGCCTGTGCCAGCCCTAAAAAGTAAGTAAATTAATTTGTTTGCCTACCCTAAGGCCATGCCGCCTACCCTTGTAATAATCAGGCTGTCGGTGGGCGGCGCCGGGCCTTCCATGGACCAGCAGTCTCTCTAAGAGCATGTAATTATTGAGGCCGAACACAGCGCCCCGTCTCTAAGCCACCGCAAGTCCACGAAGCGCGTGCAACTCTGGCATCCTCATGTAATTATTTGGGGATTACCATCCACTGTTTTCCGTCATATTCGGCGGCCAGCTCATTTTCCGCTAGGATTACCGTGTTCCCAATAGAATGCATGCATCAGCAGTCTCTCTCTTATTCATTCTCTCTCTCTCTCTCTCCCTCGCTCTCTCTTTCTCTCTCGCTATGTCTGTTCCACGACCGCAATATGGGCGCGGGAATGCTGAAAGCTCGCTCCTATTTCCATTTTATTCCATAAAGACGTCTCCGTTAAACCCGATCGGGCCGGCAGTCCCTGGTTGCCCTTTACTCGCTCTCCTTCTTAGTTCCTGCCACTCATCCACAAACATTAAAAGCGATGAATAATTCCTTCCTTCTCGCTCCCAAGATCTACAAAAAGCGCTCCTCTTCCGGTTCAATTATTTCTGCTAACAACTGCCTTCGTTCCTGGCCTTTTTTCCTTCTGTTTATCCCGTTTCTGATTGTAGTATTGAATTACAACTTATTTTTCTTCCTTGTTTATGTATATCGCTCATCTCGGAACCAGAAAACATCCGAGTTGACTCCTCCCGTGTCCCCTGCACCAGTCTTATGTTGGAGGATATAGGCTTTCTTCCTTTGCCTCCTTCCTTGACCTTCTGGTTTGTTGCAAAAAAAAAAAAAAAATAGCGTATACCCTAGCTTTTCATGATTTTTTCTTTTCCATTTTAAATATCTTTAAAAAAAAAAAAAAAAAAACTCTCAGAAATATCTGCTGGGCATTGATGTCTGTTTTTCGAATTCAAGTCAAACCCACTCATGGCAAAACTATGAATTTTACGATTTCGAATACGTTTTCACTATAAATTCAATCTAAAGACAAATCAACATCATTAACACTGATTGAAAAGCGATAGCTTTGTGCAAGGTAAATTAGATAAAAATGGAACAACGTTTAAAAGCACAAAAAGGATAAAAAGTTTTTAAAAACGCAGACATGTTTCGGAGGCATTAGCCTCCTTCCTCAGTGCGAAATGAACAAATGGATAAATCAAGGTCAGGGGAGAGTTTAAATGCGTAACCGTACAAACATTGACCAATCAGCTATTAGCGAGTGCTGAGGCAAAATATGACGTATTCAAACATGTAAGATTGAATAAGATTGGAGAAAAATGCGGAACAGCAAAAGTTTATGAACGTAAAAGGATTCCAGAAAATCTAATTCACCTACTGTTGTAGGTCTGCAAATGATCTTGGCCTCCGAAAAGACCAAACCAATACTACCAAAACTTTATTGGTTACGTGGGACAGACAAGGCGTTCACTTAAATTTCGTTTGAAAGAACATGAAAACCACGTTAAGAAACAGGAACTGAACAAATCTTCAATTGCTAAACATTGTTGGGACACAGGGCACAGTTTTGTCTTTTCGGAGGCCAAGATCATTTGCAGACCTACAAAAATAGGTGAATTAGATTTTCTGGGAATCCTTTTACATTCATAAAAACTTAAATAATCTTTGCAATGAGTCTTTTGCTGTTCCGCATTTTTCTCCAAACTTATTCAATCTTACATGTTTGAATACATCATATTTTTCCTCAGCACTCGCTGATAGCTGATTGGTCAATGTTTGTACGGTTACGCATTTAAACTCTCCCCTGACCTTGATTCATCCATTTGTTCATTTTGCACTGAGGAAGGAGACTATTGCCTCCGAAACATGTCTGCGTTTTTAAAAACTTTTTATCCTTTTTGTGCTTTTAAACGTTGTTCCATTTTTATCTAATCATTAACACTATTTCATCTTTTCGTCTTTTTTTTTTAATTTTAAAAGGTTTACATTTTATTTCCATTACAAATGTAAATCATATAGCATGATTAATTCAGATTTTTTCCCCCCAATCTAATCAAAATTGTCGCATTTTTACTCCATCGAAGATGTCAGCAGTTTTTCAAAATCTACATTCATTCGTTGAAAAATTTTTCTAACTTGTAAAAATGATTTTCCAAAACGAAATTTTTTAATCAAGTTTTTTTTTCACATTTATAAAAAGAATTCCGAACTTGTTAGAATAATTTCTTCAAAACAAAATTTTTTAATCATGATTTTTTTTTAAAAACTTATAAAGAAAATTTTTGAACTTGTATGAATAATTTTTTCAAAACAAAATTTTTTGAAACTTGCAATTATTTTTTTTAATCATATAAAAATAAATTTTCAATCTTACAAAAAAAATAATTTTTTCCGCAAAAATATTTTTTTTTTTTTTTTCAAAACGAAAAAATAATATTTTTCTCTAACATGTTATTTCTTTTTCCTTTCAAACTTATATAAAAAAAAATCTATCTTGTAAGAATAATTTTTTCAAACTTGTAATTTTTTTTGCAAGCATGTAAAAATAATTTTTCAAACTTATAAAAATAAATTTCCTTAACTAAAAACTTTTATTTCTTGCAATATGTTTTTCCCCAAGGAAATCATATCAAATAAATTGACGTGATTGAAAAATGCGTCCGAATGAAAACAGAGAAATTCAACAAAATGCACTATTTCGACATTAATACGCACATCCTTATATATTATTTCTGTAGCCTGTTTTTGGTTTCTACGCGAGATTTTCCTCAATTCTTGATCGATTTCTTTGATTTACACCTTATTTTAAAGCTTATCGTGCAGGGTACTGACGAAAAATAGACCCACGGTCTAAAAATTGTATTTTCGGGCAAAAAAAACCTGTTTTAAAAAACCAGAATGAGGTTTTCGGTTAAATTTATAACTTTAATTTGCACTGTTACCGACAGAGCTGAATAGCTTGATCGGCAGAGCGTTCGACTGGTAACCAGGAGAATGCGTGTTCGGGCCCACGTCCGAACAATCTGCATCAAAAAATTAGAAAAATATCGCGCATTACATGAACAATGAATAACAAATATGAGGGAATACATGAGGTAGAAATGCTCCTAGCTGTTATGAAAACTTGATGCAACGCGGAGCTAAATTGGTACTCAATTGTAAGGTTTTTTTTTTTCTTAAGCTTTGGCTCCGGGAAGAAAATTAAAGCATAATGTAAGCGAAAATATAAGTATCAGGTTTAAGATTTCAGACTACATTGGAATTGTTTTTTGTTCAGTAAAATATAATAAATCGTATGTTGAAATATAGATTCTTCTAATGAGTTTTTGACTCTTTGTACAAATAAAAAAATACTACCTCAATTTAAAGGGTAATATATATAATTTTCTTCTTTTTTCAAAAAAAAAAAACAAATAGCGTAGCACATTTTTATTACATTTGTAAAGCTACGCTTAAAAAAGAACTTAGTTCAAATTATTTTGTATTTTAACCGTGCTGTTAAATGATGAACACGTGCTGCCATCTAAGTCATAACAGTTTAAACAGCCTGCGATAACAAATTGTAAAAATTTTCAAAAATAAAAACACTTCTCGGCAAAAAATAAATAAATAAATAAATAAAATTACCTGTGGGTTTTTTTTTTTTTCGGCAGAGCGTTCGGCTATAAACTGTCTGAACTTCGGGCCAGTTCGGGCTGTCCGACATAATAGCAAATTTACAGTAATATTACGCATTACATGTACTCATAACATACAACAGATAACACACGTAATAAAATAAATTCAGTGGGAATGCTATTTGGTGTTTCGACTACTTTATGCAGGCTACAGTTATCATTCAGATAAGTTGACTGCTAATCGAAGGGTGTTCTTCCCTTTTTTTTAAGCTTTGACTCCGTCCACACCACTGAGCATAATGTAAGCATAAAAAAAAGTATTAGATATACCTCAAGGGAATCCTTTTTGTGCAGAAAAACATTTTCATTGTATGCTGAAATGTAGATTTTTCTAATAGCAGTTTTCGAACTTTTGTACAAATGAAAAAATACTACGCCAAATTAAAACTATGAGTTTCAACCAGTAAATCTTTAATTATTTATTCGAATACGATATAAAACATTAAACTTATTATCAACTTCATTAGTAATAAATCATTTTCTACTCCTCTGCTTTCGGCTGGAAAAAAAAAAAACATTTTGTCTACGTTCGAAAAATTACACTTAAAAAACGAACTCAGTTCAACTGGTTTTGGTTTTGAATTTTAAGTGTTCGATTAAAAGAAAAATAAGTACGGGCTTTTAAGCCGTATATAAGCCTGCTATGGGAAATTGTTGAATATTCAAAAATCAAAACACATATTTTTTCAACCGAATTTATTACTTCTCTAGAATGTTTGTTTCAATCGCTACGTGGAATCTTCCTCATTCTTTAATCAAATTCCATGTTTTACGAATAATTTTAAATCGTATCATGCTGGCTAATGACAAAACATAGACGCATGATCTTATTATATTTTTTTCGGCGAAAAACTTTTTTAATGTGTTTTATTACGCATTCCTTCAATGAATAGCATTCGAAAAGGAAGGCACAGTTGCTAGGTTTGTTGGAGCGTCGTACTGTTAATCAGAATGGCGCCAGTTCGAATCCGTGCCACTAAATATCTTTTTAATGTTTCTTTTTTTTTCCGTTAGATGCTCACATGGGCAGGACTGTATTTGCCACAACCTGTTTTTTCACATGCAAAATTACTGATTTTTCACGCGTCACTCAGCCACACTTTTAATGATATTTATATTTGCATTGAAAATACGTACAACCAAAATGGGAGCGATGATCAAATTATCACAACGTTGTATTTAACGAGGTTTTGTTATTAATGTCTTCAAATTACATGCCTTCTCTTGTGCGCTTACTTTTTTCCGTTTACTTTTTTCGGTTTTTCTTCACAATATTCTTTTTTTGAAATTTTTAAATAGCGAAATGCCTTATGAAACGATTCGAAGTACAGTGCGGAGTTCCGCACGGGTCGACTAGTTACAAATAATAATTATGTTTAAGATACTTACAAATCATCTATTCGAGCTTTCAAATATCCAACTATCACATTATTGTTCAATTGTGTGAGGGAACTTGTAATGAAACTTCACTCATTAATCGAAATTATAAGCGAAAATATCACATTTTTAGCATTTAATATAACCATACAATTTACAAACTGATTTAACTTTGTAGTAAAGAAAATTAAAAACTATTACACACTTAGTAACACATCTATCGATATTACTTCATGATGAATCACAAATAGGTGAGGGTCCTTTATCGATCATGTGACCAACTAAGTTGAGAAAGAGCGTTCTTATCTCATATGAGAATTTGCAGGTCTATATTAAGATTTCTCTTTAATATAAGTGTATAGATATGTACGAATTTATGCATACGTACATAATTGTGTATTGTTTTCTAACATTTGATATGTTTAAGTTTTATTGTTCTAATTTTTAGCCTTCCTCTTAGTATTAGTCGAAGTACTTCGCATGTATTAATCTATTGAAATATCACAAAAATTATATTTTCATTCAGACTTAATTACAAAACCATACAATGACACGAAGAAAGCATCGACAGTATAAAGATTACTTACAAGAATGTGCATATCTATATATATATAAAAATGGATGTATGTTTGTGGGTGTGTGGGTGTGTGTGTGTATGTTCCTTATACAAATCCACAGTTTTCGTCGGATTTCTTCCAAATTTGGCACAAAGGTAAATTGTTGCTCAGGAATTCATATAGGCGGGTTTTTGGAATTTTTAAAAACACCCAAAGAGGTCTAATTTCATATTTTGAGTCATAAAATTGCTCTTTTCTGCACGATCAAATTTTTGTATAGTTATGAATTACGTCTACATGAAAAGCCCGTAAAAAATTGCCCTAGATGAAGTTTCTTCAAAGTTTAACTGTAATCGTTAAATTTGTGAACCTTGGTTCAAAGCAAATGAAAATGGTTAGCAACATATAACCACCAGGAGATATTTTAAATGCAATCAACACAAAAAGTATCCTCAACCATGGCCGTTAATGTCGATTAGCGACAAGCGTAAAGCATGTTTGGAAAGAAATCCGAACGAAAAAGAAATGCGGTTTTTCAGTAGTTCTTAAATTGCACCCGGAAAAGACATAGGGATGCATTGAAACACCGTCGGTTCTTCATCAATTTGCTTGCGCATTTTGCTAATAAGTTTTCAAGTAATAATACCGTAACAATAAACGAAATTTTGATCTGTATTTTCTGCATAACCAGCACAGAAAATACCAAAATGAGATAGGTATTAAAAATGCATTCAATTATCGAAGTACAATCTTCAACAGTTTTAGCGTTAGAATACTAAACTCATATTAAAACGACATCCTTGCAAAGGAAATTTAATTTAATTGGTTATTATCCTTAAACAAATCAATATGTAAATGTTATTTATACTATTCCATGATTTACCTAATTCGGTTCACCTAAGTTTCACCGAAATCGCTCCAGGTTATCAAAGAAAAAGGGGTAAAAGTACTAATAGGGCTAATGGATTGCAAAATAATCATTTTTGTGCATAGTAGTAAAGATTGAATTTATCTTTCAAGGGGGAGGGGGATATTCATGGGGTTCATTACACGTACATAAACTACCATACTAGGATTGCTAATGTGTGGTGAAATAAAAGACTGTGCACCTTTAGACCCGAAACCACACGGAAATGTAATACGGCGGAATTAAAAGTTTTGGAAATGTAAAAGTTGAAAGTTTGAAAAAATGCAAAGAAATATTAATTTAAATTTAAACTTTTAAAATGCATAAACTGTCTCCATTTTTATGTAAACAAATTTCTTAATCGTTTAAAATTTTATGTTACTTTAACGCTCGAAGCAATAGTACACCTGATGGAGCATCTCCGCTGACTAGCAATAATTTTAAACCAGTTGGCGGGTATGATGCAACTTTTGACACTAAGAGATTGCTCCTGAAATGGGCATGATGAAATATTACACCACATTATAAAGTTTTTTCTTTTTAGTCTTCATCGTGAAATTAGTTGAGCAAAGCTCCATTTCCAATTCCAAGACTCTCAGTTCGATAACTTTTATTGTAAACAATCGAAAAATATTAGTGTTTGTAACTATCACTAAGTAATTCAACCGTCATTGAAAAAATGGTGTAAGATAAAAATAGATACGCATCAGTATTATAGAAGCAACTCTGTTTACAGTGGAGGGATAAGGTGAAACAATTTGTATCTCATGTATAACCACTAATCGCAATACATCATTCTTTAAACTTCAAGAAATTAAGATCTCCAGTAAGACTTAAGTTCTGTATCACGATCAATAAGTCAGTAGGGCATTCGATCAAGTACTTTAAATGCATGTGAAAATTACCTATTTCCCATATAGATAGCTTTATGTTGCATGCTTAAGGTTGGGTTCACTCAAAAATGTATTTCATTTTGCTGCTGGAACGGGGACTAAGAATTGTATTTAGGAGCAAGATTTGAGTTAAATTTACAAATTAAAAAATTTTGAATAATTTAACTTTTTAGTGTTTGAATTACGTTTCTAAACGTGGAAATACATTTCCTTCGTTTTGAAGCTGCGGATATGGGGAACAGAATGTGCAACAAGCTTTTGTAAAACATAAACAAAAAATTGTCTAATATACAGTTGTAAGTGGAAACAAGACGGTTTTTTTCTTTCTTTTAATTTCATGACCTGCAAATAATTTTTTAAAAAATACGCAGATAGTGACCAAAATGTGTACGCCTATTTCTTTATAAGGCAGTTGAATTGACGGGTTTTATATAGTTCGTTTCATAAGTTCGTGTTCACGTACTCCATTTTTAATGCTTAATGTAACTTAAAATAATAACTATAACTATATCTATAGCAACTATTATTCAGTGGAACCATTCCTACCCCTCATTACGACTGTGCCAATGTAAATTAAAATTTCGATATTCTCAAAGGAATACTTTAGAGCAGCAAACTTAAATAAGTGCTCTTACTACCTGCATCAGAAATCATGTACAACATTTACGGCAAAAGTGTGAGGTTTTAAAAATTGGGGATAAAATTTTAATCAAGACAAATTTTGAATCGTTGCAAGACACCAATATTAATGTCTAACTGTCATTTTCGCCTACGAAAATAGAAATTTGACATAAATATAAGAAAAAATGTAGTTGACGTACGTCTTTTTATGCAACTTACACTTATCCAATTTTACTACATGGCATGCTACTAAATCTACACGGAAAAGGCAAACAGACACATTTTGTGAAATTATTTATACTAAGTGACAGTTTTCTACGGAATGTGCTTGCATACCTGAACACTTACAAAAACTTATAAAATGAGTCTACCTAACACGTGAAACCGTGAAAGTAAAAACACCTCCAGAAAATCCGTGAAACGGAACGTTAACTTTTATATCTGAAAATATTGTAACGGTGTCATATTTTGCATATATTTATAACTGATAAAAGCCATTGAATTTTACTCACGACTCTTTCTAGGAAGACATTCCATGATTTTTTTTTCCAGAATAAAATGTATGTGAAGAGTACTACAACATGCTTTAATGTCTTGAGGTATACAAAACCTTCTAACACAGAACAACGGTTTTCGTATTCGAAGCACCACGTAAAAGGTTGTCCCACAAGATATGCAAGACAATCATTTGTCTCTGCATTAAGGCAATGGATGTACCGCCCATCTATTTCAACCGCAGACAACGTGCCAGTGGACACGACAGAACCAAAGAACATTGTTGACATAACCCCGATAACATGCCTCATGCTTTTTCGTTTTTACTTGATGCTATTTTTTCTGCAAATGCTCAACTTTCTGTGCTATTTACAGTCTTGAAAATTTGACTCTAGAGTGGTGTGAATGCAGGTTTTTACTGTCATTTAGATAGAATTCCTCCATTTAATTATCTGAAAGATGTGTTGCATTGTGAAGCACCCGGGCAACGCCGAGTATTAAGCTAGTAGAAAGATATGAAAGAGTGATTTCAAAGTCAAATCCATCAACTAGATTCAACATCAGAATAAAAACACAAGTTTCTTTTAAAATGATAAACATCATTTATTCACACACAGTAAAAGACAATTAAATAAACTTACATCTTTAAGTGAAACTCTTCAAAACTTTCAAGCATATTTTTAACATCGATTACATTGAATAAATCAGACACGAAACATTTTATACACGGACAATCAACATTCAGAGTAACGAAGTCACGAGCCAAGATTTCCCAATTAACATTATAAAGAGCCTGTTCGAAAAAAGTGTCGAACTTTCAGCCCCTTGTTAATAATTCACATTCATGCACTAAAATGAATCCATTTTTGCAATCCACGCATTCTTTTTTAGAAAGACAGTTTATGTTGCGTATGAGTTCATTAAATAGGCACTTACGTATAGAATCAGCTAATTCATCAACTCCTTATGCTCTGCATGTGTTGATTATATTACATCGAAAATCACGCGATATTTTTTCTCAATTTCCGAAAGTATGTGCTCTTTTACTTGCGTTTAGTTGTTTCTCGTTGTCGGATCGCGCTACAACGCGATCCGACTTACGCGAAATGGCTATAGCGAGAGTTTTTCCTGAGTACGTAATGATTTTTTTTTCCCAACGCCAAAAGTGGAAGCTCGATGAAGGAAAATCATTAATTTTTGAGCCTCTTTTCCCCCCTGATAACCCTGATTAGGGACCAGAAGAAGGTAGGCAACCTTACTTGAACGTTTTCTTTACGGATTTTACTCTTCATTTATGACAGCAATTTTTGGAAACTCGACGAAGGTAATTTACTCCTTTTGGGGCACCTTTTAGCCCCTCGCAACCCTGATTAGTTCACATGCAATAGGTAGGCAACCGTGCTTAAGCGTTCCGTTTACAACTTTTACTATTTATTTCTGATGATAATTTTTGGAAACTCAATGAGGGCAAATGTTTCATTTTGGGGCACCTTTCATCCCCTGGTAATTCTGATTAGTTTACGTGAAAGAGGTAGAAATTCTTACGTTCGCGTTTTATTTACAAATTATGCTCTTCATCTATGATAACAATTTTTGGAAACTCGATGAGGGTAGGTCAAGCCTAGTATGATCTTATACTATGACGAGTTGCCTGATGTGCATGCACTGTCACACGACTGATAACAGTCTAATTGAACTGCATAAACCTTCTTCATTCTTTTAAATTATAAATATATTTGCTATATTTACTGTTCAGTGCTATTATAATGCTGTAGTGCCCATACTGTAAGAAACATACTGCTTAATTTTATGTTTCTCTCCCGCATTGATCATTGATTCTGTGGTTCTTAACAGTATTTAATGTTAAATAATAACGGTTTTTTTTTTCTAAAATACAGAAAAAAATCCGTTCTTTTTAAAAGATACTGTAATATATAGTTAAAAAATGGTTTGAAACAATTTGAGGGGTGTTTACAAGTGTCTGAAGCAATTAGGTATGCTTTTCAAAAATTAATAAACTAACCTTGTTCCACAACGCGAAATTTCAACTTACGCGAGGGGTCTTGGAACGCATCCCTCGCGTAAGTCGGGACTCGACTATAAGTCATAAGTTTGTCTTTGACACTGCGTGAGATACAAGGGGAC